>NC_060144.1:186327147-186682036 GCF_021461385.2 Schistocerca piceifrons | reverse complement strand
TCACAGAGGAAGACTGCACTGTAGTTCCTTCTCTAGATTGTCGCACAGATGAGTATCGAAATAGATGAAAGAGGGATAGAAAAACAAAATCGCTCTAAAGAGGAAAGGCCGCTGGACCTGATGGGATACCAGTTCGATTTTACACATGGCACGCGAAGGAAATTGCCCTTCTTGCAGCGGTGTACCGTAGGTCTTTAGAAGAGCGTGGCGTTCCAAAAGATTGGAAAATGGCACAGGACATACCCGTTTTCAAGAAGGGACGACGAACAGATATGCAGAACTATAGATCTATATCTCTAACGTCGATCAGTTGTAGAATTTCGCAACACGTATTACGTTCGAGTACAATGACTTTTCTGGAGACTAGAAATCTACTCAATAGGATTCACCATGGGTTTAGAAAAAGACGATCGTGTGAAACCCAGCTCGCGCTATTCGTCCACGAGACTCAGAGGGCCGTAGACACGGGTTCCCAGGTAGATACCGTGCTTCTTGACTTCCGCAAGGCGTTTGATACAGTTCCCCACAGTCGTTTAATGAACAAAGTAAGAGCATATGGACTATCAGGCCAATTGTGTGATTGGATTGAAGAGTTCCTACATAACAGAATCCGGCATGTCATTCTCAATGGAGAGAAGTCATCCGAAGTTAGAGTGATTTCATGTGTGCCGCAGGGGAGTGACGTAGGACCGTTGCTGTTCACAATATACGAGTATATTAATGACCTTGTGGATGACATCGGAAGTTCACTGAGGCTTTTTGCGGATGATGCTGTAGTATATCGAGAAGTTGTAACAATGGAAAATTGTACTGAAATGGAGGAGGATCTGCAACGAATTGACGCATGTAGCAGGGAATGGCAATTGAATCTCAATGTAGACAAGTGCAATGTTCTGCGAATACATAGAAAGAAAGATCCTTTTTCATTTAGCTACAATACAGCAGGTCAGCAACTGGAAGCAGTTAATTCCATAAATTATCTGGGAGTAGGCATTAGGAGTGATTTAAAATGGAATGACCATATAAAATTAATCGTCGGTAAAGCAGACGCCCGGGATTCATTGGAAGAATCCTAAGGAAATGCAGTCCGAAAACAATTGAAGTAGGTTACAGTACACTTGTTCGCCCACTGCTTGAATACTACTCACCGGTGTGGGATCCGTACCAGATAGGGTTGATAGAAGAGACAGAGAAGATCCAACGGAGAGCAGCGCGCTTCGTTTCTGGATCATTTAATAATTGCGAAAGCGTTACGGAGATGATAGATAAACTCCAGTGGAAGACTCTGCAAGAGAGACGCTCAGTAGCTCGGTACGGGCTTTTGTTAAAGTTTCGAGAAAATACCTTCACCGGGGAGTCAAGCAGTATATTGCCCCCTCCTATGTATATCTCGCGAAGAGACTATGAGGATAAAATCGAGAGGTTAGAGCCCACAAGAGGCATACCGACAATCTTTCTTTCCAGGAACAATACGAGACTGGAACAGAAGGGAGAGCCGATAGAGATATTCAAGGTACTCTCCGCCACACACCGTCAGGTGGCTTGCGGAGTATTGATTTACATGAGATGTACAACCAAAAGAGGTCTAGTGAACTTATGTCCGGCAATGCATGGTTTCCATGCTAGAGACCGTTTACTCGATCATACACTGTTACAGAGACTGCGCTCTAATACGCGCTGTACCACGCAGCCACAGTTACAGTATGTGCTGAGAATGGTTTCCATGTCCCCCAACGCATGCCTATACGCGTCGTATCATGTTCTGTATCACACGTCCACATCCGCTAGGCTGCATCCGAGCAGTGTCAAAGGTAGCATGAATACGCTGCTCCATTGTCTCCACATCTGGAATGGGCTCAGCAGACACGATACTTTTGAGATGGCGCCATAACCAGAAATAGCACGGGTTGAGATCCACTGAACGAGCAGGCCATGCAACTGGACATCCTCGTCCGATCCAACGACCAGGAAAGACACGATTGAGATGCGTCCGGAAGTTAATGGCGAAGTGGGCTGGAGCACCATCACGTAGCAGCTACGTAACCCTTTGAATCATCAGTGGCACTTCTTCCAGCAGGGGAGGCAAAGTGACCCACAAGAAACGCCGGCAGTTCCGTCGTGTTAGGCGGCGTGGAAGGAAGACTAGTCCCAAAATTCTGTCGCCAATTATCCCGGCCTACACATTCCAGCTGCACCGATGCTGATGATTCGCTGTCACCGTACCATGGGGTTTCTGCATACTATTCCACAGGTATGGAAGTTGATGCGTAAAGTTGGCCTCATCAGTGAATAGGATGGACGACACAAATCCCGGAACCGTGGTTGCCTGGCGAAGAAGGCAGTGATAAAAGTGCTCCCGATGTGGAAAGTCTGTCGCTAGTAAGCCCTAAACACGCTGTAAGAGATAAGGGTAGTAACAATCGTCATAGAGAGTGTTCCACGTCGTCATCTGGCTTACCCTGTACTGGCGAGCCAACTGCCTGGTACTGTCACGGCGATCGCCTTCCACACCTCTAATCACTTTTTCCTCCAAGCCTGGTGACCGAACATTTTGGGTACGTCCTTCATGATTTCCTGCTTCCTGAAACGACCGTGTCTCAGACAAACGGCGAAACACTGTTGCAAGCATTGAATGCTGTGGCTGTTGTCGGCGAGCATAAGTCTCCTAATACAACCTTGCTGCCAGCCGCCCGTTGCCAAAAAAATGGTTCAAATGGCTCTGAGCACTATGAGACTTAACTTCTCAGGTCATCAGTACCCTAGAACTACTTACACCTAACTAATCTAAGGACATCAAACAAATCCATGCCCAAGGCAGAATTCCATCCTGCGACCGTAGCGGTCGCGAGGTTCCAGACTGAAGCGCCTAGAACCGCTCGGCCACATCGGCCGGCTCCGCCCGTTGCCATTTGCCCTGTCCGTAAGTAAACACCATGTCAGCGAGCTCTCGATTCGACGACGGGACCATGGTGTACAGCGAGTTTTAGTCTCTGTAACAAAGTGTGATTGAATTAATTATCTCTAGCATGGAAACCACGCATTCCCGGAAATAAGTTCATTAGGCTTTTTCTGTTCCGTAGCGTCTCATCGATGAGTCCCTAGAGTTTGTATACGGTGGAAAAAAATCGCCATGTGTAAGAGACTACAAAACTGGCAAACGTATCACTGTTCTCCCACTGGACTGAATTTCGTATTGCACAGTTCAACTTTCCGAAAAACAGTGGCACCTAATGTTATTCTTGCTGTCCTCAGTCCAAAACCTGTGAGTAAGAATGCAGTGACGACTTGGTGGCAAATCCAAGCAAATAGCGCCTGAGAGCGCGAAAGCCCGGAAGGCTTGCTGTGAAATTAATGGCTAACATGAAGCACTCCAGTGGCACTGGAGTACATTCGTGAAGACCTTGGTAGCTCGGTGTTAGATAGCGCTCAAATCGAAGGCCGTGCTCAACATCAGATAGAGCACGAGCACCACTGGAGTGCTTCATGCCGGTCGTTAGTGTTGTGACACAAACATCTCAGAAAACTTCCACACATTCATACCCACAATCCACAAAATTTTTTCAGACATACCTTGCACTTATATTTCAATAAAACCAGTAGTTGTTACTATAAAGCCAGTTGATATTTTTCTATAGCCTCTTGTTACCGCCACAAGCCAGTTTGGAAAGACCTTCGTTACATGCGGTAGATATAAAAAAATGGTCGTATTGCTACGTATGCGTCCAAACATACTTCATTCCTTATAACCAAGTATCTAGCTGTGAATAAATGTTTCCAATCATACGATAAAAAAGGTGTCACTTCGAGTCCAGCTATGGGCTCTATCAGCCTCTCGTCCTTGCAAAGATCGTCGAAGTGCTTCTCTTTTGCTTTCATTCGTTTGTAAGGCGATTTACACTGAGTGGCCCCTACTTCATCGCCAAGCAGTACGTTGTATAATCCTTTGGTGCTAGCTATTCCTGACAACAACCGATTGACGTAGCTTGCTGGTAAGACACCGGACTTGAATTCGGGAAGATTTAGACTCAGTTTCCATTCAAGTTGCTTGAGGTGAATGCTGGAGTGCTTCCTTTTAAAATAACACTGCCGATTTCCTTACCCATCCCTCACACACCTCTAATTACCTTGTAGACGACGTGACATTAAAACCCAATCATCTTTCGTTTATTTCTGACAGCGCCGCTAAAAAAAAAGAGGTGATACATTGTTGCAGCGCCCATAGTCTCAGACTGCAAAGTCTTAGGTGCTATGTTAATTTATTTCTAGTGGTTCACATTGATTATTAAAAACATGTGTTCTCAGTTCCGAATATGGACGACCATCAGCTGCAGAATGGAATGACAACAATGAAAACTTGTACCAGACCTGGACTCGAACCCGGATTTCTCGCTTATCGCGAGCGGTCGCCTTACCATTTTTTTTTTCTATTCCTTAGACCCCTTCCACTTCAGGCGTTGACCGCTATCACCCACACTACCCTCAAAAATCTGTCTAACTTAAAAACAAAAACAAAGCTAGTGCCACCGCCACTTTCACCCTAAAAGTTATCTAGGGCGATTGTTTGCCACCACTTCAGGCTCCACTCACGAACAAAAATTAAATACGCTTCTGAACGTTTTATGAAAAAAAGGAAAAGGATATAGGAAGGGGTACAATACTTTCATTATGTTTTGTTTGTTTTTCACTTTTTTGTTATGTTCTTATTTGTAATTCTTCTTTATATTTTTTTATTTTTGTTATCTTCTTTCAGGGGGTGTCCACAGCAGCCAAACGGCGGGATGTCCTGGTTGTATTCTCGTTCAGCGTGGGTAAAATACCTACCATTAAACTGTCCGAGCACGACTCAGTGTCCTGGCAGATAAATACGATGTTGCAGTGTCTGCGTTTTTCCGAAGCACGATGCAATATTTCTTCGGACAGCGTGCATCTTCACCGCGTATGATTATGTTTTTAGCCTCGCGGAAGTGTTATGTCACGGACTGCGCGGCCATTCCCGCCGGAGGTTCGAGTCCTCCCTCGGGCATGGGTTTGTGTGTTGTTCTTAGCATAAGCTAGTTTAAGTAGTTAGTTTAAGTAGTGTGTAGGCCTAGGGAACGATGACCTAAGCAGTTTGGTCCCTTGGGAATTCACACACATTTGAACATTTGATTATGTTTTAAGACCTATTACTACACTTCTTCCGTTACACTCCTTAATCTTATGAATTATGTTTATCAGAGCCTTAAAAATGTTAATGACTCTGTCTTTGCCGGCCGGAAAGGCCGAGCGGTTCTAGGCGCTACAGTCTGCAACCGGCGGACCGCTACAAACGCAGGTCCGAATCCTGCCTCTGGCATGGATGTGTGTGATGTCCTTAGGTTAGTTAGGTTTAAGTAGTTCTAAGTTCTAGGGGACTGATGACCTCAGATGTTAAGTCCCATAGTGCTCAGAGCCATTTGAACCATTTTTTTTTTTTTTTTTGAGGAATAACTTTAAATTGGGGCTTGATTCTGTTTTGAACATCGCGTATACGCCTGCTGTTGCGATGCACATCACAGCCTTTGGTGGAACACTTGCTGACAGTTAGTCACTTTAAAAAATGGTTCAAATGGCTCTGAGCACTTTGGGACTTAAGCTCTGAGGTCATCAGTCCCCTAAAACCTAGAACTTCTTAAACCTAACGAACCCAAGGACATCACACACATCCATGCCCCAGGCAGGATTCGAACCTGCGACCGTAGCGGTCGCGCGGTTCCACATTGTAGCGCCTAGAACCGCTCGGCCACTTCGGCCGGCAGTCACTTTCACTCTATAGATTCAATTAACTGATCTTCTACCCCTAATGCATATTGATCTTTGTCCGAGTAAAGGGATAAACGATTCGCATTTGCTTGTGTTAGGTTGATTACCAAAACAATCTTCCACTATTTAACATAGCGGAAGACTTCTCTTGACTGATTTACAAGTTTTCCCACTTTTCCTTCCCACTTTAAATTTTCCTTATTGTTCCTCATTTTATTTCTTTCCAAGGGCACCTCGAGGTAATTAGCACTATGGGACTTAACTTCTGAGCCCCCGCTGTTATTGCTGTGTAATTTTCTTGATATTGTGATGATTACATGGTTCAGTCACATTAATGTGACCACCACCTATGTTCGACGTCAACGTGCGATAACCACTAAAAGACGGCACCAGTAGTGGCAGCACTAGCAGTGCAGGGTATACAGGGTGTTACAAAAAGGTACGGCCAAACTTCCAGGAAACATTTCTCACACACAAAGAAAGAAAATATGTTATGTGGACATATATCCGGAAACGCTTACTTTCCATGTTAGAGCTCATTTTATTACTTCTCTTCAAATCACATTAATCATGGGATGGAAACACACAGCAACAGAACGTACCAGCGTGACTTCAAACACTTTGTTACATGAAATGTTCAAAATGTCCTCCGTTTGCGAGGATACATGCATCCACCCTCCGTCGCATGGAATCCCTGATGCGCTGATGCAGCCCTGGAGGATGGCGTATTGTATCACAGCCGTCCAAAATACGAGCACGAAGAGTCTCTACATTTGGTACCGAGGTTGCGTAGACAAGAGCTTTCAAATGCCCCCATAAATGAAAGTCAAGAGGGTTGAGGTCAGGAGAGCGTGGAGGCCATGGAATTGGTCCGCCTCTACCAATCCATCGGTCACCGAATCTGTTGTTGAGAAGCGTACGAACACTTCGACTGAAATGTGCAGGAGCTCCATCGTGCATAAACCACATGTTGTGTTGTACTTGTAAAGGCACATGTTCTAGCAGCACAGGTAGAGTATCCCGTATGAAATCATGATAACGTGCTCCATTGAGCGTAGGTGGAAGCACATGGGGCCCAATCAAGACATCACCAACAATGCCTGCCCAAACGTTCACAGAAAATCTGTGTTGATGACGTGATTGCACAGTTGCGTGCGGATTCTCGTCAGCCCACACATGTTGACTGTGAAAATTTACAATTTGATCACCTTGGAATGAAGCCTCATCCGCAAAGAGAACATTTGCACTGAAATGAGGATTGACACATTGTTGGATGAACCATTCGCAGAAGCGTACCCGTGGAGGCCAATCAGCTGCTGATAGTGCCGGCACACGCTGTACATGGTACGGAAACAACTGGTTCTCCCGTAGCACTCTCCATACAGTGATGTGGTCAACGTTGCCTTGTACAGCAGCAACTTCTCTGACGCTGACATTAGGGTTATCGTCAACTGCACGGAGAATTGCCTCGTCCATTGCAGGTGTCCTCGTCGTTCTAGGTTTTCCCCAGTAACGAGTCATAGGCTGGAACGTTCCGTGCTCCCTAAGACGCCGATCAATTGCTTCGAACGTCTTCCTGTCGGGACACCTTCGTTCTCAAAATCTGTCTCGATACAAACATATCGCGCCACGGCTATTGCCCCGTGCTAATCCATACATCAAATGGGCATCTGCCAACTCCGCATTTGTAAACATTGCACTGACTGCAAAACCACGTTCGTGATGAACACTAACCTGTAGAGCAATGAGTCGCATGTCAACACAAGCACCGAAGTCAACATTACCTTCCTTCAATTGGGCCAACTGGCGGTGAATCGAGGAAGTACAGTACATACTGACGAAACTAAAATGAGCTCTAACATGGAAATTAAGCGTTTCCGGACACATGTCCACATAACATCTTTTCTTTATTTGTGTGTGAGGAATGTTTCCTGAAAGTTTGGCCGTACCTTTTTGTAACACCCTGTATAAAGAGTCAGTATCGTCCTTGTCGTAATGCTTTATGGCCAGGGATGGAACCATTTCCGAAACGGCTAAGTTTATGAACAGTTTGCGTGCCGCCGTGCTTAAAGCATACCGAGCGTAGCAAAACGCACTATCCAAAATCGGTGCCGAGGTAACTGTGGTGCACCACAGACCACAGAAGACAGGGCAGAAGTAGCCGACCGAGACAAGCGCAGCAACAGGCAAGTAACCGCTTTCGTGACATTTACGAGTTCCTAACCAGGAGCAAATTTTATTATATCATCTGTGTGCTTTAATAGTTCAGTTTCTTGTGTTTCCGCGTGTAAATTTAATATATACGAGTAGTAGCCACAGTTCTGGCGTTTCCAAGTGGTTCAAATGGCTCTGAGCACTATGGGACTTAACATCTGAGGTCATCAGTCCTCTAGAACTTAGATCTACTTAAACCTAACTAACCTAAAGACATCACACACAACCATGCCGGAGGCAGGATTCGAACCTGCGACCGGAGCAGTCGCGCAGTTCCGGACTGAAGGGCCTAGAACCGCTCGGCCACAGCGGCCGGCTCTCGCGTTTCGGTTTGCGTCGGAAAGTAAACCGATTTTGTGACATATTACAAGTTCCTAATCAGGGTCGAATTATTTAGTTTTACCTGTGTGCTTCGGTAGTTAGGTTTTTGAATACCTGCGTATTACTAGACACAGTTCCTGCGATTTCGTTAGGGTCTACAGAAGAGTTGCGCAGCACGTGGCGATAGTCCGTTTATCTGCATAGTTCAGTTTTCCGCGGTCTTTGGTATGGGCAGGGACTGCGGTTGTTGTGTGGGGATGCGAGCCCAGTTGGTGACACTTCGCACTCAGTTTCAAGTTGTGATGGCTTCGGTTACACAGCTTGAGGCAGAAGTGGATGGGCACCACTGTTGTGGGCCGGCCGGCCGTGGGGATCCAACGGACGTCCAGCACGTCCGAGTCCTCCGAACGGTCCTCGTCGTTGGCCAGTCCAGTTACTGCTCGCACTGAGGCTGACCCCTCACCTGTGGTAGAGTGGGAGGTCGCCCCGGCGCGAAGCAGGAGGCGAAAGACTTCCCAGGCGGCCGCACGTAAAGCCTCCTCGGTTTGTCTGACAAACAGGTTCCAGGTGCTGTCTGTGGCTGACACTATCGCTGAGCCAGATACTGTCGTCTGTCCTGTTTCAGAGGAAACCACTCAGCCTGCAAGATCTGGACAATCGCAGAGGGTGGGATTATTGGTAGCTGGGAGCTCCAACGTTAGCGCGTCATGGGGCCCCTTAGAGACATGGCTGCCAAGAAGGGAAAGAAAACAAATAAGAACTCCATGTGCATACCGGGTGGAGTCATTCCAGATGTGGAAAGGGTCCTCCCAGATGCCATGAAGAGCACAGGGTGCAGCCGACTGCATGTGGTCGCTCACGTCGGTACCAATGATGTGTGTCACTTTGGATCAGAAGAGATTCTCTCTGATTTCGAGGGGCTAACAGAAGTGGCAAAGGCTGCCAGTCTTGCTTGCTGAATGAAAGCAGAGCTGACACTATGCAACACAGTCAACAGGACCGATTGCGGATCTCTGTTACAGATCCGAGTCGAGGGTCTGAAACAGAGGCTCAGACGGTTCTGCGACCGCGTATGCTGCAGATTCCTCGACTTGCGCCAAAGGGTGGTTGGGTTTCGGGTTCCGCTCAGTAGGTCAGGTGTCCACTATACGCAGGAGGCGGCTACACGGATAGCAGGGGCGGTTTTTTAGGTTAGAGGGTCTCAGGAAAACACTAGAAGGGCTTCAGTCATAAAGGGTGGAGGCTGAACACAGGAAGAACGTAGATAGAGAAACCATTGGTATAACAGTTGTACATTGGCGTAGCTGTGATGGGAAAGTACCAGACCTCAAAGCGCTAATAGAAAGCACTGACGCTCAAATCGTTATAGGCACTGAAAGCTGACTAAAGCCGGAGATAAACTCAGCCGAAATTTTTGTGCACAATCTAACGGTGTTCCGAAAGGATAGGCTAAACACGGTTGGCGGAGGCGTGTTTGTTGTTACAAGTAGTTTAACTTGTCGCGAAATTGAAGTAGATACTTCCTGTGAGTTAGTATGGGCAGAGATTATTGTTGGCAACCGGAATAAAATAATAATAGGATTCTTTTACCGACCTCCCAATTCAGATGATACAGTTGCTGAAAGGTTCACAGAAAACTTGAATTTCATTTCAAACACGTACCCGACTCATACGATAATAGTTGGTGGTGACTTTAATTTACCCTCGATATGTTGGCAAAAATACATGTTTAATTCCGGAGGTACGCATAAAATATCATCCGAAATTGTGCTAAACGCATTCTCTGAAAATTATTTCGAGCAGTTAGTTCAGGAGCCCACGCGAATAGTAAACGGTTGTGAAAACACACTTGACTTCTTAACAACAAATAATCCTGAGTTAATAACGAGCATCAAAACCGATTCAGAGATTAGTAACCACGCGGTGATCGTAGCGAGATTGAATATTTTAATCCCCAAATCCACGAAAACTAAGCGAAAAATATAGCTGTTCAAAAAAGAAGCTAACAATTCACTTGACGCATTCCTGAGAGCCAATCTCCACTCATTCCAAATAAATAATATAAGTGCAGACTAGATGTGGCTTAAATTCAAAGAAATAATATCGGCAGCAATTGAGAGATTTATACCAAATAAATTAACAAACGACGGAGCTCATCCTCCTTGGTACACAAAACGAGTTAGAACATTGTTGCAGAAATAACGAAACAAACATGCCAAATTTAAACAGACGCAAAATCCCCTAGAATGGCGATCTTTTAGAGAAGCTCGTAATTTAGCGCGGACTTCAATGCGAGATGCCTATAACAGTTTCCACAACGAAACTTTGTCTCGAAGCTTGGCAGAATATCCAAAGAGATGCTGGTCGTATGTGAAGTATGTAAGCGGAAAAAAGTCAATGCCTTCTCTACGCGATAGCAATGGAGATACTACCCAAGACAGTGCTGCAGCCGGCCGGTGTGGCCGTGTGGTTAAAGGCGCTTCAGTCTGGAACCGCGTGACCGCTACGGTCGCAGGTTCGAATCCTGCCTCGGGCATGGATGTGTGTGATGTCCTTAGGTTAGTTAGGTTTAACTAGTTCTAAGTTCTAGGCGACTAATGACCTCAGAAGTTGAGTCGAATAGTGCTCAGAGCCATTTTGAACAGTGCTGCAAAAGCAAAGTTACTAAACACAGCCTTCCGAACTGCATTCACAAAAGAAGACGAAGTAAATATTCCAGAATTCGAATCGAGAACGGTTGCCAATATGAGTAACGTAGAACTAAATATCCTCGGAGTAGTGAAGCAACTTAAATCACTCAATCACTTAATAAAAGTAAGTCTTCTGGTCCAGACTGTATACCAGTTAGATTCCTTTCGGAGTATGCTGACACATTAGCTCCATACTTAACAATTATATACAACGATTTGTTCGACGAAAGATCCGTACCCAAAGACTGGAAAGTTGCACAGGTCACACTATTATTCAAGAAAGGTAGTAGGAGTAATCCACTAAATTACAGGCCCATATCGTTAACGTCGATATGCAGCAGGATTTTAGAACATATATTATGTTCAAACATTATGATTCCGTATTTCTGGATTTCCGGAAGGCTTTTGACACTGTACCACACAAGCAGCTTGTAGTGAAATTGTGTGCGTATGGAATATCGTCTGAATTATGTGACTGGATTTGTGATTTCCTCTCAGAGAGGTCACAGTTCGTAGTAATTGACGCTAAGTCATCGAGTAAAACAGAAATGATTTCTGGCGTTCTCCCAGATTGGCAGTTGACCCTAAATAACGAAAAGTGTGGTCATCCACATGACTGCTAAAAGGAACTCGTTAAACTTCGGTTACCCGATAAATCAGTCTAATCTAAAAGCCGTAAATTCAACTAAATACCTAGGAATTACAATTACGAACAACTTAAATTGGAAGGAACACATAGAAAATGTTGTGGGGAAAGCTAACGAAAGACTGCGTTTTATTGGCAGGACACTTAGAAAATGTAACAGACCTACTAAGAAGACTGCCTACACTATGCTTGTCCGTCCTCTTTTAGAATACTGCTGCGCGGTGTGGGATCCTTACCAGGTAGGGCTGACGGAGTACATCGAAAAAGTTCAAAGAAAGGCATCACGTTTTGTATTATCGCGAAATATAGGAGAGAGTGTCACAGAAATGATACAGGGTTTGGGCTGGAAATCGTTAAAAGAAAGGCGTTTTTCGTTGCGACGGAACCTTCTCACGAAATTCCAATCACCAACATTCTCCTCCGAATGCGAAAATATTTAGTTGACACCGACCTACATAAGGTGGAACGATCACCACGATAAAATAAGGGAAATCAGAGCTCGCACGAAAAGATATATGTGTTCATTCTTTTCGCGCGCTATAAGAGAATGGAATAATAGAGAATTGTGAAGGTGGTTCGATGAACCCTCTGCCACGCACTTGAATGTGATTTGCAGAGTATCCATGTAGATGTAGATGTATATGAGGTGAACAACAGCTGCAGAGATGTGTATCGATGAATAGACGTGCAACTGTTGAGCAACTGATCGTCCAGATGAACCAAGGGGCTACCAACAGCGTCTCCTCAACGAACGTTTAGCGAAAGTTGCTGCGCACGGGTCTCCGCAGCAGGCACGTGTTTCATGCATCCATGCTGACTGCTGTTCATTGATGACGAAAGCATTTGGACATACACTGAGTGGCGACAAGCGGCCTTTTCAGATGAATCGCGTTTTACGCTCCATCGGACAGATGGCTATTGGCGAATACGGCGTGAAACGTCTGAAAGCAAGCATGAAGGAACGTTTTGGTCGGGGGAAAGTTTTCGTGCATTTTCTGGATGATCACGTCACTCTGTAAGGCACAGTGGATCAACATAAGTATGCATCTGTCCTTTGGGACCATGCTCACCCCTACATGCAGTTTTTTGTTTCCTCGGCGAGATGGCATTTTCCAGCCTGACAACGCAACGTGTCACACAGCTCGCAGAGTACGTGCGTGGCTCGAAGAGCACCAGGGTAAGTTTCACGGACTCTCCTGGCCACTAAACTGCCGGAGTTTAAACCCAATCCAGAATCTATGGGCCATGTTACAGGACTCGACATGACTCCACATTCCTATTGGTACCTTCCAGAACTTCGCCGACTCTCTTCCTGCACGTCTCTCGCTGAAAAAGATGTTTTTCAGTCTTTTGACAGCTGGTCACACTAAGGTGACTGAACAGTGTATTTTCCGCATATCCTCTTAAATCACACAGTATATCACGACTTGACACTGTCGTCGTAATACAGAAATCTCTGCAGCAGCCCAGGCAATTGCCGAGCAACAGTCTGAGACGAGGCGACTGGCGAGCAACATAGGTTTGTCCGTCACCAGGCAGAAAAATCTTAGGAAAACCGTGAAGTGCAGTAACAACCCGGAGCAACGATATCAATCAGAAGGTAAGTCATCATTAAACATCTGGGATAAATTCTCTACTCGTCGCCTTTCAGCCATGGCGTCATACCAGAGGCAGGAACACTAAATAGAGGCAATCTTTGAATGCAGCGGATGATATTCGTAAACAAAGGAATGTAGCGTACGATAAAATTACGATCACAATTCAGACGATTCTTTACTTAGGCAGCCGGCTGCTGTGGCCGAGCGGTTACAGGCGCTTCAGTCCGGAATCGCGCTGCTGCTACGGTCGCAGGTTCGAATCCTGCCTCGGACATGGGTAATTTCCAATAATGATTGCCTATCGAAGTGACGGGGTCCAAACGATACATATCAAACGTGCGCCTCTAAATCGATCACGCAAATCTGGGGGAGGAAGTTATATGTTTACGGTGGTCATTGCAGCAATGACAAAAGAAGACTGTTACAAAAATACTTGTAATTACAAAGGAGATGACTTACCTTACTCGTCGTCGTTGTTGTCGTCATGTGAAAGGCTATGTGATGTGTACGCTACGGGAACAATTCCCTTTTTGCCGTTAATTCCCGGAGGTATGTAATTGAAAGCAACTAAGGGAACGACGGAAAACAGATGAAAATGATGATCACAAATAATTGATCATAAAGCAGTCAACAGAGTCGCATGATCGATTTACAATCACACGCTCGATATGTTCCGTTTGGACCCCGCCACTTCGATAGGCAATCATTCTTGGAAATTACCCGATCATGGATGTGTGTGATGTCCTTAGGTTAGTTAGGTGTAAGTAGTTCTAAGTCTAAGGGGCTGATGACCTCAGAAGTCCCATACTGCTTAGAGCCATTTGAACCATTTTTACTTAGACACGAATTATATCAAAACGAATTGAAGACAACGGAAATAAACTAGTACAAAACGAAAGAGAAATATGTATGCGTGAACTAAATTACTGACGTAATTTATGAGAGTAGCGGAAGCACATATAAAATTTCAATTCATTACAGCATAGCGCGTGATGAAGTCTCAGTATTATAAAATAGTGTTAGTTATTGAATCTAACGGGACTACCACAGGACAGTGGGAGTTTTCGGCGGAAAGAAAATATGTAACACAACAATGGGAAACGATATAAATAAAAACGTATATGAAACAGTAGTATGAAATGTGGAGAAGTCCATAAAAAAGCCAGTATACAAATAACGAAAATTCACAAAAAGTAACAAATATCTGAATCGATAACTAGAATTTACCTATATATATTAATTCCAGTTACCAATTGCAATATTAGTTACTTTTTTAAAGCAATTCAGATAGGAATTACAAGTGCAGATATCCAATTCCATTTCAGTGCACACACCTGCTGAAAGAACCATCTGAAAAGAGAACTGTGCAATGATTCGAAACAATAACTAGACTTGACCTCTTATAAAGCTTAATTCTAGTTACCGATTCCAACATTTGTCATTTTTTCCAGTAATTAAGAGAAGAAATATAAATGCAGACTTCCTATTACATTTCATTGCACACACTTGCCGGAAAAACGATCTAAATAATGAACTATGCATATGTTGGAATCGATAACTATAACTGTCTTATACAGGGGGTCAATTCTAACTGTCGATTCCAACCATTCGATGATTCATAATTCACATCTACATGGATACTCTGCAAATCACATTTAAGTGCCTGGCACAGGGTTCATCGAACCACCTTCACAATTCTCTATTATTCCAATCTCGTATAGCCTGCGGAAAGAATGAACACCTATATCTTTCCGTACGAGCTCTGATTTCCCTTATTTTTATCGTGGTGATCGTTCCTCCCTATGTAGTTCGGTGTCAACAAAATATTTTCGCATTCGGAGGAGAAAGTAGGTGAATGGAATTTCGTGAGAAGATTCCGCCGCAACGAAAAATGCCTTTCTTTTAACGATTTCCAGCCCAAATCCTGTATCATTTCTGTGACACTCTCTCCCATATTTCGCGATAATACAGAACGTGCTGCCTTTCTTCGAACTTTTTCGATGTACTCCGTCTGTCTAATCTGGTAAGGATCCCACACCGCGCAGCAGTATTCTACAAGAGGACGGACAAGCGTAGTGTAGGCAGTCTCCTTAGTAGGTCTGTTACATTTTCTAAGTGTCCTGCCAATAAAACGCAGTCTTGGGTTAGCTTTCCCCACAACATTTTTTATGTGTTCCTTCCAATTTAAGTTGTTCGTAATTGTAATTCCTAGCTATTTTGTTGAATTTACGGCTTTTAGATTAGACTGATTCATCGTGTAACCGAAGTTTAACGAGTACCTTTTAGCAGTCATGTGGATGACCTCACACTTTTCGTTATTCAGGGTCAACTGCCACTTTTCGCACCATTCAGATATTTTTTCTACATCGTTTCGCAATTTGCTTTGATCTACTGATGACTTTATTAGTCGATAAACGGCAGCGTCATCTGCAAATAACCGAAGACGGCTGCTCAGATTGTCTCCCAAATCGTTTCTATAGATAAGGAACAGCAAAGGGCCTATAACACTACCTTGAGGAACGCAAGAAATCCTTTCTGTTTTACTCGATGACTTTCCGTCAGTTACTACGAACTGTAACCTCTCTGACAGGAAATCACAAATCCAGTCACATAAATGAGACGATATTCCATAAGCACGCAATTTCACCACAAGGCGCTTGTGTGGTACACTGTCAAAAGCCTTCCTGATATCCAGATATGCGGAATCGATCTGAAATCCCTTGTCAATAGCTCTCAACACTTCGTGTTTCACAAGAACGATGTTTTCTAAACCCATGTTGACTGTGTGTCAATAGACAGTTTTCTTCGAGGTAATTCATAATGTTCGAACACAATATATGTTCTAAAATCCTGCTACATATCGACGATAACGATGTGGGCCTGTAATTTAGTGGATTACTCATACTACCTTTCTTGAATACTGGTGTGAGCTGTGCAACTTTCCAGTCTTTGGGTACAGATCTTTCGTCGAGCGAATCGCTGTGTATGATTGTTAAGTACGGAGCTAATGCATGAGCATACTCCGAAAGGAACATAATTGGTATACAGTCTGGACCAGAAGACTTGCTTTTAGTAAGTGATTTAAGTTGCTTCACTGTTCCGAGGATATTTACTTCGACGTTACTCATTTTGGCAGCTGTTCTTGATTCTAATTCTGGAATATTTACTTTGTCTTCTTTTTCGAAGGCATTTCAGAAGACAGTGTTCAGTAACTCTGCTTTGGCAGCACTGTCTTCGATAGAATCTCCATTGCTATCGCGCAGAGAGGGCATTGATTGTTTTTTGCCGCTAACATACTTCACATGCGACCAGAATCTCTCTGTATTTTTTGCCAGGTTCCAGACAACGTTTCGTGGTGGAAACAGTTGTAGGCATCTCTCATTGAAGTGCGCGAAAAATTTCGAGCTTCTGTAAAAGATCGCCAATCTTGGGGATTTTGCGTCTGTTTAAATTTGGAATGTTTATTTCGTTGTTTCTGCAACAGTGTTCTAACACGTTTTGTGTACCAAGGAGGATCAGCTCCGTCGTTTCTTAATTTACTTGGTATAAATCACTCAATTGCTGCCGATACTATTTCTTTGAATTATTAATTTGGAACGAGTGGAGATTGTCTCTCAGGAAGGCGTCAAGTAAATTTTTGTCTGCTTTTTTGAATAGGTATATTTTTCGCTTATTTTTTGTGGATTTGGGGATTACAATATTCAATCTCGCTACAACAACCCTGTGTTTACTAATCCCTGAATCGGTTTGATACTCGTTATTAACTCAGGATTATTTGTTGCTAAGGGGTCAAGTGTGTTTTCACAACCGTTTACTATTCGCGTGGGCTCATGTACTAACAGCTCGAAATAATTTTCAGAGAATGCGTTTAGCACAATTTCGGACGATATTTTATGCGTACCTCCGGAATTAAACATGTATTTTCGCCAACATATCGAGGGTAAATTAAAGTTACCTCCAACTATTATCGAATGAGTCGGGTACGTGTTTGAAATGAAACTCAAGTTTTCTTTGAACCTTTTGGATATGTAAGTGTGTGAACTGGGTTTTTGTAGGATTCATCGAGTTGCTATTGAGCTCTGAACTACTGAGAAAATGTAACAAATATTGTAGGTAATGATGACAAGATTTTTCTTTTTCTTAGTAGTGAAGAGAGTAGTGTCAAATGTAGAAATCCTGTAGCACCGTAGCGCACACACTTCTTGCAAAAACGATCTAAATAACAAACTATGAAGTGTTTTAAATCGGTAACTAGAATTAATCTACATAGGTCAATTCTAGTTACCGATTACAATATTTGTTGCTTTTTCGCGGTAATTCAGAGAGCAAGTACAGTGCACGCATAGGCTGGAAAAACAATATAAATAATGAACCATGGAACGATTGGAATCGCTAATTAGAATTACCCTACAGCTTAGTTCTCGTTTTTGATTCCGGTATTTGTTACTTTTTTGAATTCTCGTTACTTGTGTACTGGCTTTTCTTTTAGGTTTTCTGTGGCGGTTTCTCCACACTTCATGTTACCGTTTCAAATTCGTTATTATTTATTTGGTTTTTCCGTTGTTCTGTTACATTTTAGTCCCTTCCCTGTTCAAAAATACATTTTCCTGCGGTAGTCCCGTAATTCAATAATTTTTGTAATAAGTTAACTCTGTTTCACAATATTAGGATTTCACCATGCACTATACTGTAATAGATTTAAAGGTTCTCTGTACTTTTCTTATTCGCATAAATTACAACAATACTTTATTTTAGACACGTATATTTCTGCTTGTCTGTTTTTATATATTTTTGTTACCTTCCTTTTTTCGATATAATTCGTGTTTAAATAATTAATCTCCTGAACTGTGATTGTAAATTTGTCGTATGCTAATCCGTTTGTTTACGAATATAATGTGGTGCTTTTTAAAGATTGCCTCTCTGTAGCGTCTTTGCCTTAAGTATAACGTGATTGCTCAAAGTCGACGGGTGGAATCAGACACTAGAATTGACCAATCATCTGAGTTCTGACAATCTGTCGCACCCAAAACAAGGGACAAATCGATCGCACCATTCTCCGGGCGCATAAAAAAAAATTCTTACTGGGTTGTGTAGTTAACAAATATGAAGACCTTCGACACTGCAAAAATATATTCGGAAAATTTGATTTTGCTCACCAGTCATAAAGACTGTTTGTCAGTGTGTGTCTGGGGCAGTTGGTATTGGGGAAGCATGATTTTTGTAAATGTTGTATTTACATAGAAATCAGAAATCTGCAAACTACAGATACTGTTACGAAGATTCCGTGTCAAGTGATCTCTATATTCAACTGGCGAGTGTGTCACCATAACGTATTGAAACAAACATTTCATTATGCACGCATGAGAAATAGTACATTTATATAAGAAATTCTAATGATAATAGACGAATTCCAAGCATTAAACTGTATTTTTGTCGGAAAATTAATCTTCCTCTCAAATTGCAGAGCCTCTCAACCTCGGAGGACCCCGTGGCAATGCCCCGAATGTCACAATCTAGTTATTTGCTTGAATTTCTGCCTCAACGAAAAGTTGACCAGAATATGAAGAAGCAGGCAGTAGCTGCGAAGAAATACGTGCTGTAAGTAAAATTGTGAAGAAATACGGGAATTTAAATTTTACTCTCAATGCTTCTCTACAACCACCAGGAATCTTAACTTTACTGACTAGCGGAATGTTGAAAGTGAAAGAAGACGGCGGTATTTTCAACAATGACAGAGACATAATCGTCCCAAACGCTCACAATTCCAGTAAGAAAGGGTGAAAATTACGCATTGCTATAACAGGGTGAGCAGTTGTACTACGCTAACATACTGAACAGATGTGAAGTTCAAAATTAATCGACCTTCGGTGTTTCATAAATTAAAAACGCAGCACATTAGAACAGACAGTGCACAACTTTCAGAACCAGGTGTATTTAATTCTCAATCTGCACTGAGACCAATATACTACTGTAACAGTGGTTTATTTCCCAGATTTCGCCGCAAAAGATTTGACGCTTGAATGCTGCTGCTGTATCAATTGCCTCAATTTATAACGAATCTCCTGTTTATTATAAAATAGTCAGTGGGAAATGTCACAGACCCACAATGCCTTCCCAATATTGGGATCAATATAGCGCTGAGGTAACTGAAGGGCACAATCTAAAACTGTACGCAATAATTTTTGTTTACATACGATGAATTAATAAAACCCAGTGGAACTTAACGTCTTTTGACGAATTAAGGAATTCAGATTAAACAAATTTAAAGAAGTACACATCCGATAAATACTTATTTCTCAAAACAAGGTACTGCTCAGTGACATTAACACGAAAATTAACATTTTGCAAAAATTGTAAATGGGGAGACTGCCTGTGGATGGATTCATTACAGGTGAAGTAGAACTTTCCTTAGCAGTTAGTTAGAATATTCAGTTTCTTGGAAACTATAATCATACGAGTAATAAAACAATTCATGCTGTTAATTAATAATGCAAACGAAGTCATTGAATGAAGTCTGTTATTACATGTGAATTAGAATCAAAGTTGAGGACCATGTTAGTTTTTTTTGTATTATTTAACATAATAAGCATGTACTGCATATGGTCCATTATTTTTCAGTTCGCTATTTTAAAGGCATAACATTAATGGAATCAGCAATGATATGAGCATAAAAATAGACTGTAGATGTCTTCCATGTTAAGACAGGTTGTACCACTCAGTATGCAGTGGACTGAACAACAGATTTATTACGAATTTGGAAATAATTTTTATAACTCGATGTGTTATTAACTGTGTTCATTAGTCGGACCTATATCTGAAATGAAGTACATGTAATAAGAAATTTTTGTTTGCCTAATAACTATTGTGTGACTGGGTAATACATTAGAATCGAACAGCCATATCGGGAATGCATATTGTAGTTGCATCTGGTATCGTTTATGGTTATAGAAGCTTTAGTGTCATAACCGTTAAAGATTTTTTATATAAAATCATTTAATAGTCCAGATAGTAATATTCTAACAATTATTGATTACTAGTTTTGGCTGAGCAAACAGCCATCTTCAGATCAATTAATAAAATGAGAGCAGTACCTATTTACAAGATTGGATGTTATTGTCATAGCCAGTTGGGATAATAGCTTGTCTCAGGTGTTATTAACAAACCAGAGGGTGAATGTAACAATCAGCTGAAACTAGCTTCATTGTATTAATTAAAATAACACAAGTGCAGTATGAGTGGTTGACCACAACAGGACATGCACACGCATAAAAGTCATAGCATCCAACTAGTTTTGAAATAAAACATTAAAACACCTATAAACATCATAAATACAGCATTTTATCGCTTTTCTTCTGTATGTATGTGAAGATTAATCTCAGGAACTACTGCAGGAATTTTGGCACTGATAACTGTTTACCTGGTAGTATATGAATGAGACATCTGACCAAAAGGAAGGAAGATTGACGTCTAATGTCCATCGACAAGATCCTCAGAGACCGAGGTATCTGATCAGTAGTAGTATATCATTGAGACTAGTTAAGTACATAATGTACATTATGCTGCAGATTCTAAAAAAGCGTCTGGTAAAACTTTACAAGGGACCATCCACACCTCGAAGTGTATATTGTTACCGCCTATCGCGAGCGGGCTTGGGAAATTAAGATGGCGCAACAGCTGATATGTTTGGCCAATGACGTTAAGATGTTTTCATTTCGATTGAACGAGAAGATTTAAGTATTTAACGTAACAGAAACCTTAACTAGGTTCTAGTGTTGGATCAAACTGAATTTTCTGAACAAATACTTAGTTTTCAGGGTGAATACTCGTACACCCATAAGTAATTTTACACTGAGTTTTCATTAATAGCATTGCCGGATCTTGGATTTTCTGTTACTGCAGAACTCTCGACGCAAATAAACAGAAAATAATGGAAAAATGAAGCTATCAGCTTTCAAACCAATCTAGACCCCGGTTACAACACAGGTTAGTCTCTCACCTCAACCTAGATTCTGTCTTTGTGAACAAATAATTAATAGTATTTCAACACGGAGAATGCAAAAGTCCTGTATAGACAAATAAAAGCAGTAAAAGTATTTCGTAACATTTTGTCACAACAATCAAGATTCGAACTCCAGGAGAAGTGATTAGTAGCATTCCAACATCAAAGGTACGAACGTGGTATTACAAACATCAAAAGTCGTATGTGAAGAAAACGCCTTCCACAAATTAAGATTAATTTGTGTATTAGGGGCATGAGGGCATGTCTAGTTAACAGCTGTTCACTGACTGCATTACTTCCTCCCATTGCCTACTCATACCTGACACAGAAACGTGTTGCCCAGATCTGCTTTATATCGCTAACAAGTGCGGCCCGTCGACGGACTCTCTATAAAGCTCAGCCATCAATTTTTCTGGACTAGACAGTAACATTCGGAATAGAACCTAACTGGCATACTCAGTAAAAATCATTTCGTCCCTTCTCATGAACTTTTAATTAACAATTACTTTACTTACTTTTTCGTGTCCGGAAACTACAATTTGTTTGCCCAGTATTGGGCAATGTCAACGCTTCTTCTTTAGCCAGCCATAGATCGTCGAGGGTGCATATGTGGGGGCAAGCAGGGCATTGTAGGAGATGTTCCATGTCCTGTCGAGTGCCGCAGTCGCATTTGTCGTCATTTTCGTCCAACAAACCCCATTTGGTCAGATTAGATTTCACAGGGACCACCCCAGTTCTTATGCGGTTAAGCATTCTCCAGGTTTTCCAATCACACCGCTTGGTGAGTCCTCTCTTAGTGGATAGTAGATGGGGGGCTCATCTAAGGCGCGACTTAGGAATCGGCGTCTGGATTTGAGTCTGCTGGGGCCACACTCTAGGCCAAATATTGAGTGACGGGCATCTAAGGTTTGTTTTAGCTTCTCGGTATGTTCATGGGCTTTCCTACGTGAGTCAGGGTTTGTGAAACCTGCGGCCTGTGAAGATTTTCTATGGGGGTCGGTTTCATGCAGCCTGTCACTATCCTGCATGTTTCGTTCAAGCTAATATCTACCTTTTTTGCGTGGGCGGATCTGCTCCATACCGGGTAGGCATATTCGGCAGTTGAGAAGCACAAAGCGTGGGCTGAAGTTCTGAGCACGGTAGGTTTGGCACCCCATTTGCTATTGGACAGCTTTCTTATTAGGGAATTTCGTGCTTCTACTTTTTTGCGTGTTTTTTCGCAATGATATTTGTATGTCAATGGTCTGTCCAGCACGACGCCAAGGTAGGTGGGAGTATCTGTGTGTTCTGGTAGTGTCCCATCCCAGGTAACATTGAGCCTGTACTTTGCCTGCCTCGAGTTCAGATGGAATGCACTCACTTGACTTTTGGAGGGATAATTAACAATTGATATATATTCGTATGTAACAGATAGCATTTGATGATGGCAGCATGCACCGAAACGCGTCGTGCCTTTGAATATTGGAAAATAATCGTGAATGATTAGTTGCATCATGTTGAGCTCGTAGAGGTGATCTGCAATAACTACTTAGGAGAAGAAGAACTTCTTGGCCGAGATCGCTGTAAAGAACTTTACTGTAGGTAACCGGTTTCGGTAAAAACTTAGATACCATATTCAGATCTTCCTAAAGGTTATTACAAACATCTTGTGCCAGTTATACTCTAAATCTTTTCATTGAATTTTCAGGTACAAAAAACATGAAATGAGCGATACGTTGGCACGTTAAAATTAAAACTATTGTGTACATCAGAGTTTGCCAAAACGTCGTTCCCGTAACATAACACGTCATGCTTACCAGCTGTTCTTTTTTTTTTTAGTGATCTAAGCTATAAAGTTCTTTTCCTACGTAAACATGATTAAAGATGAGAAAGGCCTATTTTGTAAACTTCGTAATACAGTCGCAGACCTCAACAAGTTCAGTGCAACAATGATGGCTCTGAGTACTATGGGACTTAACTGCTGTGGTCATCAGTCCCCTAGAACTTAGAACTACTTAAACCTAACTAACCTAAGGACATCAAACACATCCATTCCCGAGGCAGCATTCGAACCTGCGACCGTAGCGGTCACGCGGTTCCAGACTGTAGCGCCTAGAACCGCACGGCCACTCCGGCCGGCAACAATGATGAATTTAATGTTAAAGTATGGTAACTTCCTCGTGTTGTTTACAGAGTTTTCAAGTTTGATACTGGGAGCTGTATAACTGGCAAGATATTGCGATTTTACTGCTTTATGAGGAAGCTACAGTGGCCTGCGCAATGTCAGCGACATGAAGATTTGAGCGAACATTCGTAATAGCAACCGCACATATCACCTTTACAGTTAGTCAAAGACAGAGTTTAAACATGGCTCGTGTCAAGTTATTTGTTCGTGCAAAATATAAATAATAAATATTGTTGAAACTCCCTGGCAGATTAAAACTGCGTGCCCGACCGAGACTCGAACTCGGGACCTTTGCCTTTCGCGGGCAAGTGCCTTACCATCTGAGGAGGAGAGCTTCTGTAAAGTTTGGAATGTAGGAGACGAGATACTGGCAGAAGTAAAGCTGTGAGGACGGGGCGTGAGTCGTGCTTCGGTGGCTCAGATGGTAGCCGGCACGGTAGCTCAGCGTGTTCGGTCAGAGGGTTAACTGCCCTCTGTAATAAAAAATGCATGGCTCAACGATGAACTTGGTCAAGCTTCATGGGACATCCGCCCAGAACAAATACAACGACCAATAACGAACAAAATGAGGTTCTAAAAAAAAAAGCCGGCACGGTAGCTCAGCGTGTTGGTCAGAGAGCCGGTTGGCCTCTGTAATAAAAAAACTGAGTGCAAGGATCAACATACGAACTTGAACGGATGTCATTGTGATGTCTGCAACGACCAAACACAACGATCAACAACGAACAAAATCTGCCAGGAAGTTTCATATCAGCGCACACTCCGCTGCAGAGTGAAAATCTATGAACTGTCCAGGTTGTAGCTGACGCGTGGAAATGCAAAACGTTCTGAGTGCCAAATCTGACATTTGTCAGGAAAGTGAAGAAACGTTGCATCTCAGTTTGTATGTAACTGATCTGTGCCAGAACATTGAGAAGGTATGCTGAGACCACATAATTATGCTGCTCACCGCATCACCGCAAAAAATAGTGAGAAAGTAAAATACTTTATTAATAACGTTCTAAGTGCCATACCAGGAAATTGACTGATGTAGGTGCCAATGAGAAAGTTTTTTCAAGTTGATTCTTGCAAAGAAGAAAACAACAGCCAGCCACCGATAATAGTGCTATTTATTTACTCAAATAGCGTCATTAGAGGTTTCAAATCGACACATTTATTTTCGGACGGCTGTTCACTTTTATACTGTAAGTGGACTGCTTTGTTGGCAGCGCTGTGTAGCGCTTTGCATTGGATCTCTGACTGCGCTTTATTTGGAAGAGACTCTATGGCTGGTTGGACTCGTTCTTGGAAGTTAATCGCCAGTACTGTTGGCCAGTTGGAAGTTAGTCTCCAGCAGTGATGGAAGTACTGTTAGACAGTTGGAGCTGAACAGCCAGCAGTGATGGATGTTAAATGCGAGAAGTTAGGATTGATGGAGGGTAGAGGTCTGAAGTGTTAGCGGCCTGCTAACGATCTGGAAGTATCGGGCTTGGAGATTGAAAATTATTCATGGTTATATGTCTTTGTACTGGATGTCAATGACGATATCATATTATTAAGGTAAAAAATACATTATTTGGTTTGCAACAAAATCTTTCCTTTGCTAACCACATGCCTATTAGTAGTTGGTGGCTTTAGTAGTTAGAATCTTTTATTTAACTGGCAGTATTAACGCTCGCTGTATTGCAGTAGTTCGCGTATTGAAGATTTTTGTGAGGTAAGTGCTTAGAAATGTATAGGTTATTGTTAAGATTTTTTTTTTAGTCAGGGCCATTCTTTTGAATTAATTATTTGAAGTCAGGTTGTAATTTATTTGAACAGTCAGATTGCGTTGCGCTAGAATATTGTGGGTCAGTGTTGACATGATAAGAAAAAATAAAGAGAAGGTAGTCTCAGTACGTCCAGTTTTACTCAGCTGTGTCAGAATCAAATAACGTAGAAGTTTCATCTCCTCAGTCATTCTGCAATTTAGGTACAGACACACTCATTTAAATAAAGAAGTTTCAATACTACATCTGTTGTTACATTAGTTGTTGGCAGTTTTTATCCAGCAACTAACGCAAGATACAGAAAAGGTAATGCACTGCCGGAAAAAAAAATTAGAACACCTTGAAAGACGAAAATTAGAACACCTTCAAAGACGACGTCGATTTTGATTTGATGACGGCATATGCCACCTGGTGGACAGTAGATGTACTGATAATGGTTGCAACGTCGTCCACCAACAGATAGCATAGTGGCATAGCCACCAGGACACCATCTGTGTTTAATCTTTAATAGGAAATGCTTGCAGCCAGAGGACTCAGTTAGGTGCAAACGTGTGAAGGAATCTGGCAACCATTCCACGGAGACGCACTCGTGCTTGTTACAGACAACTGACCGAGTTTGAAAAGGGTCAAATTGTGGCCTTCCGAGTGGCAGGATGATCCTTTCGGAGAACTGCCACTCAAGTTGGACACGCTGCGTCAGTTGTGCTACGATGCTGGTATCAGTGGTCACGTGAACATTCTCACGGCCATGGACGAGGTTCTGTACGTCCACGCAGTACAGGTGACCGCCACGGTCGTCGTACTGTCTGTCCCACGTGGGCGACAGAAGCGACCGACGGCGAGCGACAGCTTCAGGCGACAAAACACAACCGCAGATGTAGTTACAGCAGTGTCCTACGTGAGCGACATCTGTGTCGCTGCCTGTCTCCCGCTGCAACTGGCGACGCAGAATTCAAACGTGTTTGAATCTTGTCACTGCAACTCTCGCGACAGAGAGCGACAGCCACGTCACCCAAGTGTCTTCTCGGCAAAGCAGTGGAGCGGACGCGACGGCAGCTATGAATGACTTAACATCCGATTTTAAGAAAACTATTCGGTGAAACAATTTGAGTCTTCCGCAACCTATAGCTTGATACCTTTAAACGATAAAGGTCTGAATTTATTTTCGTTGTTCGTCGTAGTTACTGTGTGCACGAAATTGAGTACATGGCGGCAAGAAATTTTTAAGAATTTGTAGAGGTAAAATAACATTGTGTAGTCTTTCCTTATACTGTAGTTCATTTAAGGCCATACATTATTGCGTATGAAATGTAACCAATATATCTAAATTGTATTTAAAGTTGAAACCGTAATGATGTTGCTTTCCATTCTTGAGATATTGGTTGGTATGTCCGTGGACGGGTCGCCCGCGGCGCGTCCGAACCTTTCCTGCGCTTCGGGAATCAAGTGGTCATAAAAATCATCGTATCTCATAAAAGGTTCAAGATATCGAAACGATGAGTTTTGGAAATGGCAGCCCGCATAAAGGACTATTTTATCATCTGATTAACACTCAATAAGTATTTGTAAATGCGTGAGCAGAGCGAAAGCAAGACTCCCTATAACTTACACCATGAGGTTTTGTCCAAATTTTCATAGCCAAACATAGGGAGATAAACAGGTAAAAGGGGTATCAAAGCGATCAGCATGAGGTCTAGTTTGGCGTGAAAATATTTAACTGCTTGAATGTAATCAGCGTAATTAACGAAAACTTAATTAATAAGCTGAGGAAAAATTGAAATATTTCACGAAAAGTTGCTGTAAATGAAGTGTCAAAATTTCATCTGCTCAAGACCTAGCTATTTTGCACATAAAAAGATACATTAGTGCGATATCTAAATGCCAAAAAGGCTTGCTCCGAATCAAGTACATTAGGAAGGCAAATGAGGAGTCAGTAAGATCATTCTTTCTGAATAAATCTTGAAATTAAAAAAGGAAAGGAATCAGTCAAATATTTTATGGAATGATTTTTGTGAAAGAAATAAGTAGATCATAGAAACGTTCTACGTGCCTTTGAATGATGCTCGAAATCATGAACAGAAAATGTGGTGCACCAAACGTTTCCCTAATATTTTTTATTTCATGCTTTTAGACAAATCTTTACGCAGAACGTTTGACTTTATTTTCAAAAATTTTGTAAGCTTTACTTTTACAGTCTATTTAGAGTAACTGAAACGCTTGGCCCTAACATTGACTGCTGATGAATTACGTTCGCAACATCAAATATCTGTAAAAATTCATGATTCCTTGTAATTTACTAGGAATTAAATGTGTGTGATACACTGGGATAGGAGAGAAGATCAAGTTCTTTGGCAAGACCTTAAAAACATACTAAGCGATACAATGTAAACAGTATACATAAAACTTAGTATACAGAACTGTAATTGAGTCAGTAAAAATATAACACCAGTCCGGAATCGTCCCAAGGTCCTTTACCTAATACGCAATCACGAATTGTATAAGCTACCCCTACACGACAACTATCTATTTTCATAAGGATTTATCTGCATACTTATGTTTGTGTTTAGCGTTGTTAGTCGTGTAGTAGTCATTCGTCCATATTTATTGGCTGTTAAAAGTTCTTGATCATGTAAAAAAACATTCGTATTTACTTTATTGATGAGATAGTCGTATGATCCTCTGCTCATTCACGTGTATTCGAAGAATTTGATGATCTTCGCAGTTGATAATATTTATGAAATTCTCCATGGAGATTCCTCCATTTGTAAATTTCATGCAGACCATTCCTTTTCGCTTTATTTTCTTAAATAAACCTAATTCTGCAGCCTTACTCTCCAGCTACAGTATTCTACAGGTTAGGGTCGCCGTTTTATAGAAACAGCTGGTTGGCTCTAATAAGCCATCTTGTAGCGCGACATGGCCGCTTGCACATAGGTCACCCAAGCTTTTCCCCCGATACTGCTGCTTGTCGCTGGAGTGTCGCGTATCCAGAAGTCGCTCGCTGTTGCTCGCTTTTGTCGCTCACGTAGGACGCGGCATAAGGGCAGCAGTGGCTGACCGTACAGCCACCACAACACAGATAAGAGAGCTTTTTTTGTGGTTTTTAGGGCGCACAACTACAAGGTTAAAACAGCAACTAAAAAGGACAACACTATAAAACGCACATTAACAGGCAAGGGATTAAGAGAAAACAGCTTAATCAAATGTCCTTGGACAGGTTTGTCAAGTGGATAAAACGAAGAATGCGAGCAGCTGCTCCTGGGTCATCCGCTAAAATGGTACCCAGAGTACATGGCAGGCCAAGATCAACGCGCAGTGTATTAAAATTCGGACAGGACTTTAAAATGTGGCGTACCGTCAGCAAAGGCCTACATGGGCAGAATGGCGCCGGCGCAGCCGTCAGCAGATGGCGATGGCTGAACTGGCAGTGTCCAATTCGCAACCGGGCCAAAACGAACTCCTCCTGCCGAGAAGGGCGTGAAGAGGTCGTCCAAGCCGTGTGGAGAGGTTTCAAGGCCCGAAGTTTGTTATCAGTAAGTGGAGCCCAATCGGCATGCCACAGCGATAAAATGCGCTGACAAATGACCCCGCTAAAATCAGATGAAGGCACACAACAAGAAGCTGTCCGAGGTTGGAGGACCGCAGCCTTGGCTGTGGCATCTGCAGTTTCGTTGCAAGGGATACCGACATGGCAAGGAACCCACATAAAGGTAACCAGAGAACCGTCGTCCGCCAGCTGCTGAAGAGAGCATTGGATCCGGTGCACGAAAGGGTGAACCAGATACAGATCACTGAGGCTCTGGATGGCGCTCAGGGAATCAGAGCAGATGACATAAGCAGAATGTCGGTGGCGGCGAATGTAAAGAACAGCCTGGTAGAGGACAAATAGCTCAGCTGTGAAGACCGAACAACGACCATGGAGCCGGTATTTGAAACTGTGTGCCCCAACAGTAAAAGAACACGTGACACCGTCATTGGTCTTAGACCCATCTGTATACATGAAGATCGTATTAATGAACTTCGAACGAAGTTCGACAAACCGGGAGCGCTATACCGAAGCTGTGGTAACCTCCTTTGGGAGCGAGCTGAGGTCAAGGTGAACGCGAACCTGAGCCTGGAACCAAGGTGGCGTTTGGCTCTCGCCCACTCGAAAGGTTGCAGGGAGTGAAAATCAAGGTGCTGAAGGAGGCGACGAAAGCGAACTCCAGGGGGCAGCAGGGCAGATACATACAACCCGTATTGACGGTCGTGGCAGTCGTCAAAAAAGGAACGATAAGACGGGTGGTCGGGCATTGACAATAGTCGACAGGCATACCGACAAGGCAGTGTATCGCGCCAGTAGGTTAGTGGCAATTCACCGGCTTCAGCATCAAGACTCGACGGGACTAGTATAGAACGCTCCGATTGCAAGACGTAGTCCCCGATGTTGTATAGAGTTGAGGCGGCGTAAGATGGACGGCCGTGCAGAGGAGTATACAAAGCTCCCATAATCCAGCTTTGAGCAGACGATCGACCGATATAGGCGAAGTAGGACGGTTCGATCCGCTCCCCACGACATACCACTGAGAACACGGAGGACATTTAGAGAACAGGTACAACGGGCAGCCAAATATGACACATGTGAAGACCAGCTAAGTTTCCTGTCAAATGTAAGACCTAAAAATTTTGTTGTCTCCACGAGTGGGAGAGCAACGGGACCGAGTCGTAAGGACGGTGGGAGAAACTCTTTGTAGCGCCAGAAGTTAATACAGACCGTGTTCTCAGCAGAAAAACGGAAGCCATTGGCGACACTCCAGGAGTAAAGACGGTCAAGACAATGCTGAAGACAGCGCTCCAGGAAACATGTACGCTGCGCGCTGCAATAGATGGTAAAATCGTCCACGAAAAGGGAGCCTGATACATCAGCTGGGAGGCAATCCATTATTGGATTGATCGCTATGGCGAAGAGAGCGACGCTCAAAACTGAGCCCTGAGGCACCCCATTCTCCTGGCGAAAGGCGTCGGACAGGACAGAACCCACACGTACCCTGAACTGTCGATCCATTAAAATAATAAGAGGGAGGCGATCGCGAAGGCCCCATGTATGCATGGTGCGGAGAATGCCCGCCCTCCAACAGGCGTCGTAAGCCTTCTCCAAATCAAAGAACAGAACCACGATCTGGCGCTTCCGCAAGAAGTTATTCATAATGACGGTCGACAAGGTAACCAGATGGTCAACAGCAGAGCGGCGCCTACGAAATCCTCATTGTACATTGGTAAGTAGGCGTCGAGATTCGAGCAGCCAAACCAAACGAGAGTTAACCATTCGTTCCATCACCTTACAGACACAGCTGGTGAGGGAAATGGGTTGATAACTGGAAGGCAAGTGCTTGTCCTTCCCCGGCTTAGGAATCGGGACAACAATAGATTCGCACCAGCATGTGGGAACATGACCCTCATTCCAGATGCGATTATAAGTACGAAGAAGAAAACCTTTACCCGCAGGAGAAAGGTTCTTCAGCATCTGAATATGAATAGAATCAGGCCCTGGAGCTGAGGACCATGACCGGGCAAGTGCATGTTCGAGTTCCCGCATGGTGAATGGGGCATTGTAACTTTCACGATTCGAGGAGTGGAAGTTTGGTGGCCTTGCCTCCTCTGCCTGTTTTCGGGGGAGGAAGGCAGGGTGGTAATGAGCGGAGCTCGAAACCTCTGCGAAAAATAGGCCGAAGGCATTGGAGACATCCTCAGGGGCCACAAGGACGTCATTCGCGACCGTCAAGCCAGAAACTGGTGAGTGGACCTTAGTGCCAGATAGCCGGCGCAGGCTACCCCAGACAACAGAAGAAGGAGCACAGACGTGTCAACACGACTTGCGGTGAACCAGTTATTAGCAGTGGGACTATGGGAACCCACACCTCTAACCCCACTTATGCCGCCCCTTGGAAGTGCACGGCTCGATTGGTGTCGTCAGAGGATCACTTGGAAGATGGAATGGCACATCGTGATCTTCAGCAATGAAAGCAGATTCCTCCTGCACGCAAGTGATGATCATTTGCACGTACGATGCACACCTGGTGAGCGCTGTATCGTAGAGTACCTTTGTTCGAGACACACTGGTCTTACCCCAGACCTTATGGTCTGGTGTGCGATAAGCTACAATTCTCCTTCACATTTCGAGGGGATGCAAACCGCGTTCTGTAGGTGCAAAGTGTTGATAGCCTCTTTCTTTTGCCGTTTTTGCAACAGGAAGGCATGTGTTTTTCCAACAGGATAATGATCGCCCACACATTTCTCGTGAAACTCGATGTGCTCTGCAAGACGTGGAGCAACTTCCCTGGCTAGCACGATCTGCACAATTGTCTCCAGTCGAGCCTGTGTGGGATATACTAGGACTATTCGGAACGTAAGTTCCGATTGATCACGAAATGGAAACCACTTTGAAAATCAGAAACATTTTATCTGCAGCAGTTAGCTACAGCTTCCAGCCACTGTTCTACATAGTCACCGCCACTGCTCTACTTAGACATTTGTTGTATCGTTGTACCAACTTTCCAATACCCTCGTCATAGAAGGCAGCCGCCTGAGCTTCCCGCCAATTCTCTACGCTCATATATATAAATTGTAGGCTGACAATGGCAAGGAAAACGTTTCTGAAGAAGAGAAATTTGTTAACATCGAGTATTGATTTAAGTGTCAGGAAGTCGTTTCTGAAAGTATTTGTATGGAGTGTAGCCATGTATGGAAGTGAAACGTGGACGATAAATAATTTAGACAAGAAGAGAATAGAAGCTTTCGAAATGTGGTGCTACAGAAGAATGCTGAAGATTAGATGGGTAGATCACATAACTAATGAGGAGGTACTGAATAGAATTGGGGAGAAGACGAGCTTGTGGCACAACTTGACTAGAAGAAGGGATCGGTTGGTAGGACACGTTCTGAGACATCGAGGGATCACCAATTTAGTATTGGAGGCCAGCATTGAGGGTAAAAATTGTGGAGGGAGACCAAGAGATGAATACACTAAAAAGATTCAGAAGGATGTAGGCTGCAGTAGGTACTGGGAGATGAAGAAGCTTGCACAGGATAGAGTAGCATGGAGAGCTGCATTAAACCAGTCTCAGGACTGAAGATCACAACAACAACAACATCTATAGCTCGTTGTCTGTGCGAAAAAGTTGTCTTCATAGCCAGTGGTTAATGTGAGCAGAGATGAAACACAGAGGGAGCTGATTACGGGCTGTAGAGCGGCTGATCAAACACTTCCCACCGAAAACGCTGCAGGAGCATTTTCATTGCCCCTGCAGATTTCGACCGAGAATTGTCACAAAGTAGGAACCGCATGACAGTTCTGTAATGTGGGCTGCACAACATCAGGCGAATTCTCTCACCAGGACTTCATACTTGGAGGGAGACACTATTTTCTACGCATCTTTATGAGCTCACCGTGCGCTCAGAACTGGAAAGAGCGAAGTGATGTAACCGGCAGGCATACTAGAGGCACTGTTGAACACATATGTGCAAACCTTTATTAGATTTTGTCGGTGGTTTCCATTTCTTGACCGATCGGAACGTACTCGTAATTGGACGAGAAGTGGCTCGTGTGACTGGTCAACCAATAACTCTTTACAGAATTACGTGAACAGGTGGAGCAGGTGTAGCATAACGTATTAGAGGGCAGTATTCTCTATCTGTACGATCGAATGGATGCCAGACTCAGGGCCTGCATTGCCGCCTGTGGAGACTATATCGTGTACTAATATGGGTCTTTCAGCATGGATCGATATCTGGTACCTCAGAACCGCTTGTCCTATTGATCTGTAAATGTAACCATTTCATGTACTCCACATGGACTCTTGCAACAATGAATCATGAGTGAACTGGAAACTTCTAAAAGTGTGTACCAATTTTTTCCGGCAGTGTATAAAGGTGAACAGACGTCTGAAGACGAACCTGTAACAGCGCTATTTGTGTAAATAAATGGGACTTTTATCAGTGGCTGGTTGGTATTTCCTTCTTTGCAAGAATAGCTCGTATTCTGTACAACGGTCTCAAAAATGTCAGTTTTCGACAGGAATTTCTGTATGTACATCCTTCTGACTGAAGATTTGAGGGACTTCGGCTGATCGCTTATACACACATCAAAAAAAGTTTTGTATCACCTCGGTTCCGAGAGTTCTGGAACCTGTACAGAAAATCGGAATGTAGATCAACGTAAACATCATTTCCACCCTTTTTATTGCTCATGAAAACCACACATTGCATGTTGTACCACCATACAGCAAGAACTTCAGAGGTGGTGGTCCAGATTGCTGTACACACCCGTCCCTCTAATACCCAGTAGCATGTCCTCTTGCATTGATGCATGCCTGTATTCGTCGTGGCATACTATCCACAAGTTCACCCATGCACAATTGGTCCAGATTATCCTACTCCTCACACTTCTCAACGGCACTTTGGTGTAAATCCCTCAGAGTGGTTGGTGGGTCACGTAGTCCATAAACAGCCCTTATCAATCTATCCCAGGCATGTTCGATAGGGTTCATGTCTGGAGAACATGCTGGCCACTCTAGTCGAGCGATGTCGTTATCCGGAAGGAAGTCATTCACAAGATGCGCACGATGGGGGCACGAATTGTCCATGAAGACGAATGCCTCGCCAATATGCTGCCGATATGGTTGGACTATTGGTCGGAGGACGGCATTCACATATCGTACAGCCATTACAGCGCCTTTCATGACCACCAGCGGCGTACGTCGGCCCCACATAATGCCATCCTAAAACAGCAGGGAACCTCCACCCTGCTGCACTCGCTGGACAGTGTGCCTAAGGCGTTCGGCCTCACATGTTGCCTCCAAACACCTCTCTGACGATTGTCTGGTTGAAGGCATATCCGACATTCATCGGCGAAGAGAACGTGATGCCAATCCTGAGCGGTCCATTCGGCATGTTGTTGGGACCATCTGTGCTGCATGGTGTCGTGGTTGCAAAGATGGACCTCGCCATGGATGTCGGGAGTGAAGTTGCGCATCATGCAGCCTATTGCGCACGGTTTGAGTCGTAACACGACGTCCTGTGGCTGCACGAAAAGCAATATTCAACATGGTGTGGTTGCTGTCAGGATTCCTCCGAACCATAATCCGTAGTTAGCGGTCATCCACTGCAGTAGTAGCCCTTGGGCGACCTGAGCGAGGCATGTCATCGACAGTTCCTGTCTCCCTGTATCTCCTCCATATCTGAACAACATCGTTCTGGTTTACTCCGAGACGCCCTTGTTGAGAGCCCTTCCTGGCACAAAGTAACAATGCGGACGCGATCGAATCGCGGTACTGACCGTCTAGCCATGGCTGAACTACAGACAACTCGAGCTGTGTACCTCCTTCCTGGTGGAATGACTGGAACTGATCGGCTCTTGGAACCCCTCCATCTAATAGGCGCTGCTCATGAATGGTTGTTTACATCTTTGGGAGGGTTCAGCGACATCTCTGAGCAAAGGGACTGTTTCTGTGATGCAATATCCACTGTCAAAGTCTATCTTCAGGAGTTCTGGGAACCGGGGTGATGCGAAACTTTTTGATGTGTGTATAATGAAATGGAGCATTTCAGCCGTCCTTTCGTTGTTATTTATTATATAGTTACCAGTTTCGGTGATTCAGTCACCATCTTCAGGCCGGCCTTCACTGACGCTGAGGGGGCGAACTCAAATTGTATACACGATCCCGTCAGTGAACTGCTTTTTCTAGACTACTGTAACAGCGATGTCATGTCTGCAACCATCAGCTATCAACTCAGTTGATGGTTGCAGACACACTGACACATCACTGTTACGGAAACCAGTTCATAGATGATGGCCATCGATGGGATCGTGTGTACGATTAGAGTTTGTCTCTCAGCGTCAGTTAAGGCCTGAAGATGGTGATTGAATAACCGAAACTGGTAGCTATATAGCAAATAACAATGAAAGGACGGCTGAAGGTGTTCCATTTCATTAAATAAATAGTATGAAGGAAGTTTTGGTCCTAAATGTCGTGATTATTGTGGCGCTACGTTTTATTTGTTATAATGCAGCTACAAAAATTCAGCATAAGGTTTTAACTAGCATAACTGTAACCACCAAATCCACATCATATCCTTCAAATTTTAGAACTATGATGGCAAACGCTGCTTGGCAAAAGGACCACGCGCCAACTACTAACGCGTGTTTGAAGGGCTTTATCCTTGGTTTGGTGCCTACATCAAGTCTAGGGACATGCAACAGAGTGCCGATAACATAATAGCACAGAAAAAAAAAGTTTTTGAAAAAATTTCACTCCGGTCATTTCACTCTTAGAGCGTTTCCACTCTTCAATTATCCTCGAAATATTTTACTGTTATCTCGCTGGATAATCCCACATAATCATGAAGGTCTTACACGAAATACTCCAGATAAGAATGGTAGAAATCTTAAGTAGTATCTGTACTGGTTAGAAAAAGGAAAAAAGTAGATTAAGAGAAAAGTGTAGCATTACTTCCACAATCCGAGAAATAAGAATACCCAGAACAAAAACATGCAGTGGAATTCAAAACTATTCAGTCGTTAAACAGGACAAAATTACTAGTAATTTTACCACAGGATAGTTTTCGGTGGGGGACAGAACCTGGAAGCGTCTCGAAGAAGCACTATATGTTATCTAATGATAGTTCTCAAAAATTATTTCCGTTATTTAGTAAAATATGGTATTATATTTTGGGATAACAGAATGTAGTGTGAAGACTTTTCAGGTTCAAATATTAATTTTAAGAATAATGGAAAAATTATTGTAAGAAAATCTTGTAAACTAATATTCAGAAAAACTGGAATTAACGCACTTCCATGTGCGTGTATCATTCATTACAGAATGTTCAGTGTTCAAAATAATCAGCATACATTACAAAATATGTAATGTAAAATCCAAACCTATTCCACACTAATGAAAATATCGACAGATAGAAAAAAAGCAGGCTGAACAAGTAAAAACTAGCCTCAGAGACGAATATTACATAATGTGAAAAAGATTTACTACACGTTGCCCCAAGTAATTATATCAACTATTTACTTGATTAAGACTAAATCAGAATGGAAGTATATTTAAATGACAACTGCTGCTACATCTAGGAAGTCTTTGGCAGGAAGCAAACCATATGCAAATTTTAGGGCTTTAAGGAATTAGAATATTTGTAACAAGATTAAAAAGTTATTTGAAGAACTTTCCTGACGTAAAACATGTAATGAGTATGAATTTCAGAGACATTTTACACAAAAATAATTTTTTTATTTATATTTAAATTGCAACTCTTTCTTGTGTTTGTGCGTACATAAGTAACATGCAGAAAATAGGCTGAAAGTATGTACTGTAATGCAATTCTAATTACATGTTATGTAATTTTAGAATAGGTATCGCTAATAGCATCAAAAATGCACTTTCCGTGACATTTTTCAACTGACTTGTGCCGTGTCCAATTTTACTTTGTATAAAAGTTGATGAAAGGGAGCAATACAGTGCAGTATAAGACAACAATGGACATGATCGTTTGTCGCATGGTTTAATTACATTTTTTCAAGATTCTCTGGGCTTCGTTGACCAGTGAATGAAAACGCAGAATTTTAAGAAGTAAAAAGGCGTATGCAGATATTTTGTAGCTTTTAGTATGAGACAACGAGTACAGAAGAGGGCAAGGTTAAACGTTGGTGTTGTAACGTAAGTGCAGAATGGACAGCTCGAGATATCAAATCGACCGTAGCCTTTACAGGGAAAGAACGTCAATTCGCATATTGGCCCTGACGGGCCATTCAGGACCCGACGGCTGTCGTGTCGACCTCTGACAATGTCGTCTTTCGAAAGCTGTATAGACGGGCTTGGGGTCAGCACACTGCTCTATAGCGACACAATGTACAAAGGGCGTTCACAGTCGTCTCTATTTGTTTTTATTTTTTTCAGGAGGAGAATGAAATTTTTTGTGAACATACTTGGAACATTCAGCTATAAGTTTAGCTATTAGTTTCTTTTATTTACAGGTGAGTCATAAGGGACCGTGAAGCAGATGTCAGGTTGCGACAACGGTCGGTGATGGAGTTCCTCTTCAAGACCGGCGATGACTCTGCCACATCGATTCATAGGAAGTTGCCCCCTGTTTATGGGGAGGACACAGTGAATCGCAGCAGTATCCAGAGGTGGTTGCAGAGGTTTAAATAAGGTGATTTCCCTCTACTGGACAATCCACGATGCGGTAGACCGTCAAAGGCAGTAATTGATGTGAATAAGGAGAGCATTGATCAAACTGACAGATGTGTGACGACACGTCGGCTTGCTGAAATGACTCGTTTGTCATTGGGTAGTGTGGTATCACTGGTACAGTCACTACAGTACAGAAAAATCTCTGCACGTTGGGTGCCTAGATTACTGACAAGGCAAATGAAATCAATGAGGAAGAATGTGTGCGAGGGTCTCATGAAGACCTTTACTGAATAGTGGAAACAGTGTTTTTAGAGCGTCGTTACCCAGGATGAAACATTGTTGTCTTTGTCCGAACCTGAGAGCAAAACCCAATCCATGGAGTGGCGTTATCCGTGTTTCCCTCGGAAGAAGAAACCAAGACTTTCACGAACAGCAGGTCGAGAGGTGATGGCCTCCTTCTTCTGGGATCAGTGTGGTGTCATTTTCATTGAGTTTTTGGAACCTGGCTCCACAGTTAACCGGGGCAGTTACTCTTTGTCATTGGACAAGCTGCGACGTGCCATCATGACCCACGGACCACAGCTTCAGGGTCAGCTCGTTAGACTCCACTATGACAATGCTAAACCCCATACAGCCCTTAGGACGCAGGAGAAAATCAGGAAAATGGGTTGGAAAATTGTTCCTCATCCTCCCTACCGTCCGGACTTGGCTCCGTCTGATTTTTACTTCTTTGGTCGTCTGAAGGGCCACATACTCGGTAAAACATTTGATAGTGAGAAAGACCTTATTTCCTGTGTCAAGCGATGGTGTCAACCAGCAGAATTTTACCAATGTACATTTACATCATGGAAAGAGCGTTGAGCCAGATGCATCACAGCTGATGGAGGCTACATGGAGTAGGCACAATGTATAGCTAAATGTTCCAAGTATGTTCACAAAAATTTTCATTCTCCTCCAGCAAAAAATAAAAACATTAGAGACGACTGTGCAAAACTTTTTGAACGCCCTTTGTATTACGTGAATTAGGACTATCGGAAGAAGATTATAACCCGTGTTCCCAAGAATACGACATTTGTGTCTATGGTCCGATGAAAATTACTTGATAGTTGACGTCTGTCGCTTGCCGCTACAGTGTTGCCACGCCGCTCGGTCATAGGTGACACACGAACTCAGCGGGTCACTTCGCAAATGCTGTTAATGTCTAACGTGGAGCAATGTTGGAAGCGGCACGAGGTATGACGGAAATGGTAGAGGCTCTGTCGACAGCTGATTTTAACTGACCAATGACTGAACTTGTAAGTAGGCTGTTTATGTTTTCTTATTGGTAACGCCACGTAGCACTCTGTATGAGAATCACTAGCTGTGCTGTGTGCAGTCTGTGGCTAGTTTGCATTGTTGTCTGCCATTGTAGTGTTGGGCAGTTGGCTGTTAACAGCGCGTAGCGTTGCGCAGTTGGAGGTGAGCCGCCAGCAGTGGTGGGTGTGGGGAAGTGAGATGGCGGATTTTTGAGAATGGATAATCTGGAGGTGTGTCCATCAGAAACAGTAGATTTGTAAGAATGGATGTCATGAACTGCTATATATATTATGACTATTAAGGCAAATACATTTTTTTGTTCTCTATTAAAATCTTTCATTTGCTAACTATGCCTATCAGTAGTTAGTGCCTTCAGTAGTTTGAATCTTTTATTTAGCTGGCAGTAATGGCGCTCGCTGTTTTGCAGTAGCTTGAGTAACGAAGATTTTTGTGAGGTAAGTGATTTGTGAAATGTATAGGTTAATGTTAGTCAGGGCCAGTCAGATTGCGTTGCGCCAAAAATATTGTGTGTCAGTTTAAGCACAGTCTTGTACAATTTTTCAAAGGTGACGTTTCAAACTGCGGCAGACGACGGGTTTTGTAGCCCTGAATTTAAATTCATGTCCTAACCTAACCACAACATCATTAAGTGCAATGTAGGCCTATCTGAGAAAACGGCAAACAGTCTGCTGCAGAACTCAAATCACGATCGCTTTGTTCGTAGCGTTTAAAAGCTATCCTCTATGAGCAAGCTCAACAAAGAAAAATTTCATAACATGTTTGTTGCAAAGCGATCTTGCCAGCAAAATTTCAGTTTTAGCGGTAAAAGCACATTTTAATTTCTCGCTGTAATTTGTTACCTGAAACTATCCTCAAACTGGCCAGAAGGGATGTTGCGTTACCTATGGATGAACAGTCCTGGTTGGCACGTGGATGCAGATTATAGGCGACACAAGCAGACCCCAAGCGATAAAACAATGATAGCGAGAAAAATAAAAGTAAACAAAAAAAGTCAATAGAATGACGAAAATGGCACTGCAAAGTATTACATTTAAACCAATTAACTGAAAACGAACCATAATCAGTCTTTTGATTAGATTTAGAAAAACATAAAAAAATATCACTGCATCTGACGAGATTCGAACTTTAGACCTTCTACACGCCAGATCAATACGCTAGTAATTACTCGATGTCATTACACAGCTACAAGTTGTTGCATGTAGGACTGATGTCCCAGACGCAATGTTTAATTGAATCTTCAAAAATTTGGCTTGACGCAATGTCGTGCAAAACTTATCTAGTGTAAGCCGAGTTCTGTGATTAGAATAACAGTATAAATGATGCTGAATCGCCTCTTGCGCAGAAGTATCCAGAAATGTTTGATTAGTGGTGCATATGCATAAATGTAGACTGGCAATGGCAAGGAAAGCCTTTCTGAAGAAGAGAAATTTGTTAACATCGAGTATAGATTTAAGTGTAAGGAAGTCGTTTCTGAAAGTATTTGTATGGGGTGTAGCCGTGTATGGAAGTGAAACGTGGACGATAAATAGTTTGGACAAGAAGAGAATAGACGCTTTCGAAATGTGGTGCTACAGAAGAATGCTGAAGATAGATGGGTAGATCACGTAACTAATGAGGAGATACTGAATATGATTGGGGAGAAGGGGAGTTTGTGGCACAACTTGACGAGAAGAAGAGATCAGTTGGTAGAACATGTTCTGAGGAATCAAGGGATCACCAATTTAGTATTGGAGGGCAGCGTAGAGGGTAAAAATCGTAGAGGGAGACCAAGAGATGAATACACTAAGCAGATTCAGAAAGATGTAGGTTGCAATAGGTCTTGGGAGACGAAGAAGCTTGCACAGGATAGAGTAGCATAGAGAGCTGCATCAAACCAATATCAGGACTGAAGATCACAATAACAACATGAAACGTTTGTATTTCGTTGCCATCATTTGTGTGCCGGCGCGCGCGCGCGCGCGCGCGTGTGTGTGTGTGTGTGTGTGTGTGTGTGATCCTAACACACCAAGAAAGCCGGACAATGAATTGAAAGTGAAGTAATTGTTGTGTCAGTTAGGCAACGGCTAAGGGTTCGGACGTGACGTTCAGCGCTCTGATTGGAGGAAAACACCTATCAAGACAGCGAAAGGAGACAAATTTAATAATGTGAACAATTCTCCAAATGAGGGTACGCAGAAGCAGGACCTCCCACGGAACAAGATGGGGCCCAATGAACGAGTAAGCCAAGACTCATTAATTACCTTTCGCCATCTTTGACGGCGTGGGTCCTGTACCGCCGCCATGTAGTTCCTCTTCCCAACATTCGCTACTTCTTACATTCGTGGAGGGGGAAAGGCGCCAGAGTGTGTCACAGAGACACAGATGAGGGTCGGGACTTCTTGTCGGCGCCTTCAGAAGTGGCAGACGTTTTAATTACCCTGATTACACGGCGGCGCCGTGGCACAGCGGCGGTTGCGTGCTCAGTCGTTCCCTGTGGGAACGCTGCAGTTGATGGACCGCTGCCAGCCGACAAACCGTGCGTCACCCGGAAGCACGCAATCTGTAACTCACCAGTCCCAGTTGTAGGCAGTTTTTCCAGCTTTATATCGTTGTAGCAAATATTTGTAATTAATCTCTATGCAGAGTGTTTCCGTAAGAGCGTGCAAAAATGTAACAGGACATAGAGAATGCCCCACTGAGGAATTTGAGGTGGGGAACCTGGGCTCGGAGAAGCCAGCTTAAGGAGATATGGAAGTAAACTCGTCTACCGATTTGTCTAGCATTACTGTTTTCCAGCTTATTTGCAACTACACTCATGCTCATAAATTAAGGATAATTGCAGAATGTGGTGCCATACAACGTGGCACTACACAAAATTGCCGAAAATAGCATCGGCACATAGCGTACACACAAGACACAGATCTGTTAAGTCCACGGTATTGGTGATAAGTTGAGAAAACCGTCCCGAAACACGTGTGGGGAAGGCGGGGCAAGATGGGGAAGCTAACTTTAAATCCTTACAAAAGGGACAAAAATAAACAAATTCAAGTAGGTTTGATTATCATTTATTTACTTAACCATTGAATTACAATAGCATGCAAAGAAACCTGCAAAATTGTTATATTTAGTTAGAAATATCTCGATTTGAAACATAATCTACCAATTCCCCGTCTTGCCACATATGCGGGGTACGATGGGGAACTAGCATGAATTCATCTCTAAAGCTTAAATAAGGACTGGAATAACGAAATCATGTGACGATAAGGTTTCGAAACATGGTTCTGCGAATTGTAGAATCATTTATTACGTTTTATTCAGGCCTCTTACTTTCATAAAGTACACAAGTGTGGACAGCCTCGTCATCATCACTTTGTATCCCTGCACAAGTGTCGTGGGCCCAGCGTCCGCAGCTAATACATCGTATCCAGCCTCCTTCAGAGAAGTCATAGCAGGATAAACATTCTTCACTCTCTTCCTCGTGGTCATTCGACCTCAGTTTATTATCATTTGAACATGAAGGGGTGTTCAACACGTCAGTAACGTTCGTCACTTTTTCGTTGTCATTATGTCCTTTTGGTGGTATCCCAGGTTTATTAAACGTCTTTGAGAAGAGTTTCCGTTTACATGCAGCACTTTTTGGCACTCCTTTTCGTTTAATTTCTTCAGATAGCTCACTCCTATAAGGAGATTCGGTTAAAACAACGGGTTTTCCACGCCTGTTAGGTGGTTTCCTTTTGGGTTTTTTATCCACCTTTGGAATAGCTAACACCATTTCAGGGCTGGTAACCTGAAAGATAGACGAAGCAGAGGCTTGATCTTCAGTTGTTAATTGTTCAGGTGTTTTACGTCTTGACAACATCTCTGGTATTTGGTCTTCCGTTTCTGTAACTTCAGATGTGTGAGCTTGATGAATGTCTGTAGTTGAACAGAAAGGTAATCACTTTCTTGAAACACATTTCTGTTTACTGGCCAAATGCCTATTTTCCGAAACCCGTGCACTGCTGTGGACATTGTAGCTGAATGAATGAAGGCTTTGCCGAATAAACTTGCGATCTGATGCAGCGTAACAACTTTTCCAGGATGGGTGCGAAGCCACGATCTTACTTCATCTTCGTAAAATTTAGTGAGATGTTTCATAAATGCCACGTCCAATGGTTGAAGACGGTGTGAGCAGTGTGGTGGCAACCACAGCAAGACAACCCCATTTTCGCGGGCCACATCCATCAGTTCCAAATTCTTGGTGTGCGTTTTGTGGCCGTCCAATATGAGAGGTATTGGTCTTTCCTTTGACGCTCCAGTAAATGCAATAAACTTCTTAAACCAAGTCAGAAACAGTCCTGTCGTCATCCAACCAGTTTCTTGGACTTCTGCCCGGGCACCAGGGAGCAGGCCAGTCTCAAACGCTTGTTGCATTCGTTTTCGAGGATAGATTAACATAGGTGGTACGTAGCACCCCGACGCTGAAACACAGATTTCTGCAGCCACAGTCTGGCCTCTTTCTGCTGAAGCAACTGCTCCCACCTGTCTGCGCCCTTTCCAAGCATCCACCTTTGAGTGACCTTTTGGAATGGCGGTTAAACCAGTCTCATCGCAATTTAAAATTCTGTCTCCCGTAAACTTGAATGTGTCTAATCGACTTTCTAACACATCGAAAAACTGATCTGCAGCAACTCAAACGATGTGATTGATGTGGCCTCTGGTTTTAGTATTGTTAAGGTAGGATTTCATGCAAGAAACCAATTTAACCAATCTCTTCCAGCAGATTTGGCTGCAGTATTAAATGGATGTTTGACGTTGTTTCGTTCAGCTAGCTGAAAAGCAAGTTCACAAAGTTCTTTAAGTGTTAGGCCAAAATACTGTCCTTCCATCTGTGTTAAGTAGTCTTTAAGTTCTGCCTCTCGTTCTGGGGTAAACACAATAGTGATTGGTCCTAACCTTTTCATAACTGTATAGCCAGGATTAGCACGTTTCTTTGCCACATGTCATTCAATCGTTGTCTGTGGCACGTTGAACTGTCGAGCAGCCCTGAAAGAACCCATATGACCTTCTATAACAGCATTTACAGCGCCTTCCATTGACTCCTATGACCAATCTTGCCTAGACGTTTGTCGCCGATACTTGCGAACCATCTGAAATAAAACACGTGGAGCGTACTACTGAGTCAGATCATTCCTGGTAATCTACACTCCTGGAAATGGAAAAAAGAACACATTGACAACGGTGTGTCAGACCCACCATACTTGCTCCGGACACTGCGAGAGGGCTGTACAAGCAATGATCACACGCACGGCACAGCGGACACACCAGGAACCGCGGTGTTGGCCGTCGAATGGCGCTAGCTGCGCAGCATTTGTGCACCGCCGCCGTCAGTGTCAGCCAGTTTGCCGTGGCATACGGAGCTCCATCGCAGTCTTTAACACTGGTAGCATGCCGCGACAGCGTGGACGTGAACCGTATGTGCAGTTGACGGACTTTGAGCGAGGGCGTATAGTGGGCATGCGGGAGGCCGGGTGGACGTACCGCCGAATTGCTCAACACGTGGGGCGTGAGGTCTCCACAGTACATCGATGTTGTCGCCAGTGGTCGGCGGAAGGTGCACGTGCCCGTCGACCTGGGACCGGAACGCAGCGACGCACGGATGCACGCCAAGACCGTAGGATCCTACGCAGTGCCGTAGGGGACCGCACCGCCACTTCCCAGCAAATTAGGGACACTGTTGCTCCTGGGGTATCGGCGAGGACCATTCGCAACCGTCTCCATGAAGCTGGGCTACGGTCCCGCACACCGTTAGGCCGTCTTCCGCTCACGCCCCAACATCGTGCAGCCCGCCTCCAGTGGTGTCGCGACAGGCGTGAATGGAGGGACGAATGGAGACGTGTCGTCTTCAGCGATGAGAGTCGCTTCTGCCTTGGTACCAATGATGGTCGTATGGTGTTTGGCGCCGTGCAGGTGAGCGCCACAATCAGGACTGCATACGACCGAGGCACACAGGGCCAACACCCGGCATCATGGTGTGGGGAGCGATCTCCTACACTGGCCGTACACCACTGGTGATCGTCGAGGGGACACTGAATAGTGCACGGTACATCCAAACCATCATCGAACCCATCGTTCTACCATTCCTAGACCGGCAATGGAACTTGCTGTTCCAACAGGACAATGCACGTCCGCATGTATCCCGTGCCACCCAACGTGCTCTAGAAGGTGTAAGTCAACTACCCTGGCCAGCAAGATCTCCGGATCTGTCCCCCATTGAGCATGTTTGGGACTGGATGAAGCGTCGTCTCAAGCGGTCTGCACGTCCAGCACAAACGCTGGTCCAACTGAGGCGCCAGGTGGAAATAGCGTGGCAAGCCGTTCCACAGGACTACATCCAGCATCTCTACGATCGTCTCCATGGGAGAATAGCAGCCTGCATTGCTGCGAAAGGTGGATATACACTGTACCAGTGCCGACATTGTGCATGCTCTGCTGCCTGTGTCTATGTGCCTGTGGTTCTGTCAGTGTGATCATGTGATGTATCTGACTCCAGGAATGTGTCAATAAAGTTTCCCCTTCCTGGGACAATGAATTCACGGTGTTCTTATTTCAATTTCCAGGAGTGTATATTATATAGTAAATACCATATTTCCAATAGTCAGTCGTTAAAGCATAGCAAGAATACTGACTTTGCACATTTTGTGTATTTTTCCTCACCATATAGCCTAAGGCATACTTCGTAATTAATTAGGAAACGTTGGAATAACGAACACCATTCTATTTACAATTGTATTCAACGTATAATGTACGTGTTCAAACCCCGCAGCGAGATAAAAACACATGAGACGATAAGAACGTAATGGTTGGACAAATAGTAGGGGCAACACGGGGAAGCTCCCCATCTTGCCCCACCCCGTCTTGCCCCCTCCCACGCTGTCAGGTTATGTTACGCCTACATGAACACTATTTAGTGAACATTGACTACTGATACAGCAGTTTACTGTTAATAAGACGTACTATTCAGTGCTATATATACAGTCTGGACAAATATTCACGAAATACATGTTTTAGGACCTCGAAGGTGTAAAACATTGCAAATCAGTGTAACAATTGTACGTACCTTGCAAATCTCACAGAAACCGCCGCGAAACTAAGGTTCAGCAATGTCAACACACTGGGACCTGTGTATTGATGATGTTGACGTAGTTATCTACAGATGGCAGCACTCTAACTGTAGCTTATAGCCCTTCCCCGTCGTAACCCCCCCCCCATCTTGCCCCACCTTCCCCTACTACAAAACGCCACTGTTTCCTGCGCATGTACCCCGACATCAATATTGTTCAAATAGCTCTAAGCACTATGGGACCTGCGACCGTAGCAGCAGCTTCGTTCTGGACTGAAGCGCCTAGAAACGCTCGGTCACAGCGGCCGGCGACATCAATAAGGTATATGATCACCATGCACACGTACACAGGCCGCACAATGGGCTGGCATATTCTGGATCAGGTGGTCGAGCAGCTGCTGGGGTATAACCTCCCATTCTTGCACCAGTGCCTGTCGGAGCTCCTGAAGTGTCGTAGGGGTTTGAAGACGTGCAGCGATACGTCGGCCGAGAGCACAACAGACGTGATCGGTGGGGTTTGGGTCTGGAGAACAGACAGGCCACTCCATTCGCCTGATATCTTCTGTTTCAAGGTACTCCTCTACGATGGCAGCTCGGTGGGGCCGTGCGTTATCACTCATCAGGAGGAAGGTGGGACCCACTGCACCCCTGAAAGCGCGGACATACTGGTTCAAAATGACGTCCTGATACACCTGACCTGTTACAGTTCCTCTGTCAAAAACATGCAGGGGTGTACGCACACCACACCATCGAACCACGACGTCCATGCAGGTTCCTTTCAGGGACATTAAGAGGTTTGTATATGGTTCCTGGTTCACGCCAGATGAAAACCCGGCGAGAATCATTGTTCAGACTATACCTCGACTTGTCCGTGAACATAATCTGGGACCACTGTTCCAATGACCATGTACTGTGTTCTTGACACCAGGCTTTATGGGCTCTCCTGTGACCAGGGGTCAGTGGAATGCACCTCGCGGGTCTCCGCGCAAATAAACCATGTCTGTTCAATCGTGTGTAGACTGTGTGTCTGGAGACAACTGTTCCAATGTCTGCGGTATGGTCCCGAGCAAAGCTACCTGCAGTACTCTGTGGCCATCTGCGGACACTGATGGTGGGATATCGGTCTTATTGTGGTGTTGTACACTGTGGACGTCCCGTACTGTAGCGCCTGGACACGTTTCCTGTATGCTGGAATCGTTGCCATAGTCTTTAGATCACACTCTGTAGCACACGGAGAGCCCATGATACGACCTGCTGTGTTTGACCAGCCTCCAGTCGCCCTAGTATTGTACCCTCACAACGTTATCAATAGGTGATCTTTGAGTCATTTTCAACACACAGTCACCATAAGCATGTCTGAAAACGTCTGCACACTTACTCGCTGCACCGTACTCTGACATGCAGCAACACACCGCAGGTCAAATGCACCGCATGGTCGTATCCCGAGGTGATTTAAACTCGAAAACCGCCCACCAGAGCGTTGTTTCACCATGTATCAGCATTATCCTTAATTTATGAGCATGAATGTAATAGGCATACAAGTTTACACGTACTGTGCTGTTTGTTTACACGTACATTATTTATACTTCCCGCAAGGAAACAAGAAGGACGAGCCTGATTACCAGGAAGTCATGATACAGATTTTGGGAATTTGGAAATTTGTGGTAAGGACTATGGGACCACACTGCTGAGGTCGTCGGTCCCTAGGCTTACAGACTACTTAACCTAACCTAAACTAACTTACGCAAAGGACAACACATACACCCATGCCCGAGGAAGGACTCGAACCTCCGACGGGGGGAGCCGCGCGAACCTTGACTAGGCGCCCAAGACCGCACAGCTAACCCGCGCGGCATGCAGGTTTTGTTTAATTTACTTGTCCACAAGGTGGTTCTGTTATATCGTATTTACATTGCCTCATAACATAACGTGCTGTGAATCAATGACAGACCCATTCGTTACTCAGTGCTATTCAGAGACGTACAGTACAACGTACGATGGGGCAGTACCGGTACAGTATTTCTTGGTCACTGGATTGGAATGGGCCTACGAAGTCATCTGACCTGAACCCCTTGATTATTTCCTGTGGGGATATCTAAAGTGACTTGTGTACGAAACCCCAGTGGATACGGAGATGGAATTTGTGGTGTCACCGCCAGACACCACACTTGCTAGGTGGTAGCTTCAATCGACCGCGGTCCATTTAGTACATGTCGGACCCGCGTCTCGCCACTGTGTGATCGCAGACCGAGCGCCACCACAAGGTAGGTCTCGAGATACGGACGAGCACTCGCCCCAGTTGTACGGACGACATTGCTAGCGACTATACGGACGAAGCCTTCCTCTCATTTGCCGAGAGACAGTTAGAATAGCCTTCAGCTAAGTCCATGGCTACGACCTAGCAAGGCGCCATTAGCCTTACCTAGTTTGATAGTTATCGTATAAATGTCTCAAGAAGAACATTGTAAACCAACAAAGAATAAAGTTAAGTATTCGAGGAGCTGCATACTTTTCTTATTAGCATTCAATAGTTATCCTGTTCCAGACTTCACGCCAGTCGGCGTGTGTGTACGCGTGCCTTTCTTTCGGCTACCCGTCACTGTGGACTGGCTGCATTGTCAGTCCACATCAGAATTAGTTGCCAGAATAGTAGCTGCCTGTGATATGATTCCGTGCGACTGCTACGGTCGCAGGTTCGAATCCTGTCTCGGGCATGCATGTGTGTGATGTCCTTAGGTTAGTTAGGTTTAAATAGTTCTACGTTCTAGGGGACTGATGGCCTCAGATGTTAAGTCCCATAGTGCTCAGAGCCATTTGGACCATATTTTTGTGACATGATTCGAAACACACCAGGAATATTTGTCAGGGTGCGTCAAAATGTTATTTGCCGATGCCATGCTTGCATTGAGATATTGATGGTCGTCAGTTTCAGCACATTTTGTAAGATACAGTACGAATGGTACGTTCATTGTGTCTGTGATGCTATTTGCAGTTAACTAATGTAAATATAAAAAGACACAGTAATGTGATTTTATTGCTGTTGTCTCCATAAGCTGGCTTCTCCGACGCTAGGTTTCCTACCTCATATTGTTCAATGGAGCATCTTCTATGTCCAGCTAAATTTTTGAACGCTCTTCCGGAGACAGCCTGTATTCAGGATGTCGCAAATCTTCTGAGTGAAACTGAAACGGATAATAGTGTGTCCACAACCAATTATATTAATATAGGGAATCAATGGTCGTAAATGCATATTTTTTGTGTTATCTACATACACAGTGTACACCGCATAACGACATAGCTCGTACTAACTGTTCAAAATTACGACCGACAGTCTTAATGCATGCCTGGCAACGGTGTATGAGGTTCTGCCGCACTCATACACCAATGACCTGATGTGACTCCAGAGAAAAATGTCGAGAGGTGTGAGATCTGACACTCGCAGTAGCTATGGGACAGTTCCTCGCCTCCAATCCAACGGTTACGGTACGTGTTTTTCAATTGCCTAAGGGTGTTAACATTGAACTGGGGTGGTACACCATTGTGTTGAAGCCACATTCGTTTGGGGACAACAAGGAGTACAATCTCCAAAAACTGTGGCAGCACATCTCGGAGGAACACCAAGTAATGTGGACCAGTCAAATGGGGAGGCAGCAAATAAGGTCCTAATTGGCGATCTTGGATAATGTCCGCCTATACGATGACTGGGATTCTTTGCTGGTGGCCCCTAATGTGGTTGGCGTGGGGATTGTGCTCGCTCCAGAAATGGCTGTGGCGGCTGTTGGAAACACCATCACAGGCGAATGAAGCCTCATTTGTGAACTATATGAACTGTACAGAGTTCAGCACTACGGTACTGCAGTGGATAATCCATTGACGGAAGTGAACGTGGGGCTCAAAATACATGGTTCAGTGCTTGCACACGTCTTTTATAATATGGATGTAACATCTATTCCACCAACACTCTCCACGCTCTACCCTTTGAAGTGTGGATTTTACGGGCAAGTTGACGGGTGCTTTGGGTGGTTGGCCACACAATCGAACATCATCACCTCAAAGTCTGATGTTGGGACATGTCTTTGGCAGTACTCTGGTCAGCTCTCTGTAGCGTGAATGGCCTCTCTCATAAGTTTGTATCTATGTAGATAAAATTCTTCCAGTTAGGATTACGTCTGTTTGGAAAGTGTTCCCTGTACATTTGTGCTACTTTTCGGGCACTACATCTGCTATACCATACATTAAATGCATGTCCGCTAACTTTCGTGACCAGTAACGTTCCATCTTTGCCTATGCATCATTCACTGTGTACAGTAACACACTTCACCATGGGCACATCAAAAGCTCTCTGATGCAGTGGACAACAGACACCAGAGACAGTGGTGTTTATGCGCCAGTGTGATGCATGTGGTCATCACATGACACATGTGCTATGAGCTAAGATGTGTATAGCGTATCTGTCTGGTGGTCAGTGGTGTATACTGTTTGTCACCTGCTGCCTGTTCCAGTGTACAACAGATATTGGGATCTTTGCAAGAGTATGGCAGAACTGCATGCCCCATTGCAATAGAGACATTGAGACTGGCAGTCGTCGCTTTGAACAGTTACTATGAGCTACATTGTTGTTATGTAGTGTACATTGTGTATGTCCATTATATAATGCATTTCTGACAATTGGTTATGTATCTCAATATAAACAGTTGTGGACCCACCGTCACCTGTTCCAGTTTTACCCAAAAGTTTTGAGACATCCCGTATAAAAGGAAATGTGGTGACTGAGTGACTGACGGACAAGTCATCGCCCAGCCCAAAGAATAGAAAGTTGAAATTTGGAAGGAGTGTTGGTCTCATACTATAAGCATTGTTTAATAAGAGACTGGCCGAAATTCCTCCGCTAGTGGGAGGACGAAGTAAGGAATGAAAGATTTTTTGAAAATATATCACCATTAAGGCAATTTTGAAGCTACAATTACGAAAATTGGTATTTAGTTTATTCATAAGAAATAAAGAAATACATCTTCAGCATTTTTGAAAATTCGACCACTACGGGGTAAAATAGTGAGTGAATGTTTTGAAAATAAACCATTATTAAAACATTTTTCAAGCTACACCTATGAAAATTGGTCTTTGACCTCTTGGTTAGAAATAAAAAAATCAACTGTTTCTATGTTTTTGGAAATTAAATCCTAAGGGTGTAAAACAGGGGATGAAAATTATAAGAAAATTATCTTTATAAAAGAACTTTTTAAAGCTAAATCTTAGAAGATATGTATTTGGCTTCTTAGTTAGAAATTTAAAAAAAATATGTTTCAGAGTTTTAGGAAATTCAGTCCCTAAGGTTCAAAATAGGGGACGACTGTTTTTATGAAAATATTTAATTATAAAAGCATTTTCGGCACTAAATTTCTGAAAAAAATTGTATTTGGCTTCTCGATTGGCAATAAAAATATACGTGTTTCAGTGTTTCTTGCAAATTCAACCTCTAAGGGGTTATGGAAATATTTAGTTATATTAACGCAACTAAAGAAATACCTGTTAGAGGATTAAAGTGTCTATACAGATACCACCACAGGAACTCAAAAGGTAGGATTAACAAAGACTTCCGACTCCAGCTATCACAATCGCTTTTTGGTCAGAGATACATTCGGAAAAGTTCATTCTTCTACGGCCTTCATTAGCGTGAAAAATTTAGAAAATGCTGCAATTTCGATTACAGAAAAACGAAAGGCCTTATCTGTGCAGACCATACAGTGTAGGCGAACGAAAGAGCTGGCGCTTACTAGCGCAGTATATTTTCCTCAAGTGAAAAGCAGACGTCAATGAAGCTAGAAGGAACAAACTAATCAAAGGTGTCTGTATAAAAGTAGTCCAAGGTAATCCACCGGAAATCTTTGGGTGTCGATGTCCAGGAAACGAATGGTTACATCAAGGGACTCCAGTTTGAGTGTCTAGGAGTACAATCTAGAATACTGAACAGGAGGTGGTCAACGTTTATTGCTTCAAGCCAAATTTGTAGTTGGACACTTAACTGCTGTAACCTGTAGCGAAACAGAATCTCTCTAATTAATTTTCCTATCATAAATTAATAGACTCATGCAAAATCTAACAAAATCTGAGCTTAAGAGGATTTTTATGCACCCTATATAATTAATTGTAATTGGGAGAATATACGAAGTGGAGAACAATCATAAAAAAATGGTAGTAGTGCAGGTTTCAGATCGATGACTTAGCCAATGTGAGTACCATTATCAGGTACAAGACCATTTTTTACTTCCGCTAGAGAATAAAATTCTATAACGGTCATGTACTGATGCGATAAGGATTCTGTTCATTAATGCTGATTCTATATAACATAACTGAAATAAGTTAGCTGTCCTGAAATGATAGAAAAATTAATTACGAGACAAACTATTTAAAAAATCAGTTTCTGATTTTTCCTGTTGCTCAGACGCAGATTCAACCAAAATTTAATTTTCTGAAACTCCAGTGAGTCTTTAAGATTATTATTACTAAACCTAGGATATTTAAGCGCAAAAGCGTGGCGAATAAGGTGTGAGACTTTAGATGAAAGTGGTGTTAAAAAGGTTCCAATTACACATAGAAAATATTTGTAACGGAATGCATACATAAATAAATTACAAACCTCCAGAAGAATTCATTTAAGCGTTGCAACTAAGGAACTTCATCATTGACGTACTTCAGTCATTAAGGAAACTACTGAAACAAATAACATCAACATTTCAGTTTTCCCCCTTTTCTTCTTTTGAGTAAGATTGCATCTGCGAGTACACGGCAAATTTTTGTACATATAAAAGCAACGTTCTGCATTAATAGATACGACGAGGTGCTGCGTGCCTTATTGCTCTTCTTCGTTGCCACCTCCTCATCATCGAGAACTTTGGCTCATCTTTGCTTGATCTTCTATTTTCCAGCACTTTCGAGGGCATACTTCATGTCTGGCAAAATCGTTCACTGTAGTTCAGTCTCAAAACATACTCCTCCAGTTTTCTAATGGCTGTTGTGTACGATAAAGTTCATCTTACAGTTCTTGTTTGACTGGTAGTCCTCTAGCATTTCTGAGGGCTGATGAATGATTTGGCAAAGCATCTAAAAATCTGCATACGACCTAACAATTATTACAGATAAAGATCGCAACTTCAACCAAGTGAATCATCTACTAATTATGGGGGAAGATGTTACAGGAAGTCCTATAATTTCTATGTGCTCTTATGTTCAGATACTCAATATATTCAGTCCTGACGTAGCGTATATGATTCATCTGTTCCTTTCTAGTTCAGGAAATTAACTAAACTCGCTGTGCATGACTGTAGCGCGAACCTTACATCATGAGCTTTTTGTGCATCACTTGCTTTCTTTTATGCTGGCTCCCAGTAGTTCTCAGCATCTGATTGAAGAAAGACGTTTATCTCAGTGTTAGCATGGCTTTCGGAAATGAAGATAATTTCTGCTTCCTTTTCGTAATTTTGATCTACAATGTGTTTAGAATATGCTGTAATATGCCAATATATTCTACGATATCGAATAAGTCACAACAATATGGTGATATTTTTTTCGGTGTACAACTTGCTCTACATTCGGCAACAACCTATACTTCCAAATTCACGAAAGAGAATACTAGAGGAAGAAGAGAGTGAAGAAGAAGAGGAGGAATGTGATACCTAAGACGATGCATTTCCAATGGACCAACACTCCAGAATACCATAGCCTGTGTCATCACCAACAGCAAGGATTTTCTATGTCACACATCTACATGAGTTGGTGAATAAAACCCAGATGTGAGTTTTCTGGAATGTAAGTGTTTCATGTATGAATGCAGAGTCTCGCGGCGATAACATTGAATAAAATGTTCTCGGGTTTCCAACCGCGCCAGTTGCTTAAAACTACCGAGAAACATTTTATTTAAGGGTTTCATATTTGTGCAGTGTACTAAATGCGAAATATATCTTTGGAACTCCATAATAAATAGCTGAATGGACCTCAGACATAGGAATTTCGAAACTTAAGTTCTGCATGGCATCCAACGCCAAGGTAACTGTACAACAAGAGTGGTGCATTGTCAGCAGAGAGTAGATTGCGCGCAAAATTCCATGGCCGGTAGACGTGCATTCGGCAGGGCACGCGTAGGGAGTGTAGTAGTGGTAGGGATTATAGGCAGTGCTGCAGGGGAACCGCTGAGCGCCGGAGGGGAAGTGCCGTTCTAAACTGAAGCTTACATTTTTTGTAAATATTAAGTGGAGCCCCTTCTCACCTACACTTGTGTGGTGTCTATTCGGAAAGATCTGTCAACTCTGGTTTGGTTAGTATCTAAAGGGAATGCTACTGAAAATGCAGCGATTTATTTTCGCTGGTCTTGTTAACCATTCGTAATTTTTCACAGGGAGGTCATGAGTGGCGAATTTACCATGTTAAAATTTGCTTCTTTTCCCAAAACACCTCACTAACATGTTGTGCAGAAGCAATTGCGAGAGAATTGTGACCAGTGGTTTATTAAGTTTATTAAGTCAGGAACTGAGGAAAAGTAAGGTCAGTAACGAATGAAAAAACACGTCCTCAGTACAAAAAAAACGTGTAATGTCTTCAGTTATGTTTTTCCCAATCCCATAAACATGTAATGTCTTCAGTCATGTCTTTCCCAATCCCATAGCATTTCTCGTTTCACCAGCTATCGAACACTCTTAAATTCTTTCATTAAAATGTCCGTAATTAGTGGAATAACACGGTAGATAATGAAGTTTTGCATAATAAACATATGGCAAAAGATTCTCCTCTTTGCGTGCTACCGTTTGCCACAATCTCTTTTCGATATCTCAAATAGTTCATTAAATATGAGGAATGTTGTGGATATTTCACTCTGGTTTTATTACTGGAGATGTGCGATGGCAAATGTGTGTGCTACATTAGATCAATTTTCTCAAGATTCTTGGTAGATTGAGACCTCCACCAAGTCTAAAGAAAAATTCGATATGTTAGTTAAATATCATTTGCAGCAACTTATTACGTAATATGCGCCAAATGCAAAGTCATAGCGATCCGTATTTTTCATTCCAAACTTTTTTGAATTTCTCACAGTGTCTTGCTTCCATGTAAATATCACAGGAACTATGACCCTTAGTGAAATGATATTGTGACCATCATGAACCTGACATATAAAGCTATAAGTAACGCAAAAATGAAATTGTTTTGTAATATAGTTTCCATAAAATCGTTTGAGAAAGTTTGCAGGGCGTGCACCTAGGTTCTGTCATCGCCGACTGGCCAAAAGGTGACAAACACTATTGCCCCCCCCCCACCCCACCCCCCATCTGAGTAAACGAATGAACTCGCCCAGCGCTTTGGACGAAAGTTGTTCACTGTGTATCGACCATCTTATCCTGTGTGGACTCAACATATTCTGGGTATTCTGCTGACACAGTTCTAGCGTGGTACAGATAACAGGTGCCCAGTGTCAGAGTGAAATGGCACAGACACTGGAAATGTACTCCAAAGTTAAAATGCTTGGGACGGTACGATTCTTGTGGGCAATATGTCTAAATTGCACACATATTCACAGTGAAATTCTGTCGGGATGTGAACCAAATGAATTATCTCATCCAGCTGTAGTGAAACGATGCTAACAATTTGACCAAGGCCTCATGAACGCGGATGATGCTGTTCGGGAGGATGGCCCTTGAAACAGACATCGACTACAGACGACCATTTCCAGGTAATCGAGGAACTTATTCGCAGCAATGGCCCATTTTCCGACAGTGATGACGTGCACATAACGGTTCTTGAATGGTTCCCTGACGAAAGAGACGATTTCTACTGCCAAAGAATTGAGCTGTGGGTTCAATGTCCTGACCGTTGTTACAGAGGCTTGGTGACTATGTAGAGTCATGTATCTGTGTCAGTTTGAAGTGTACTGGAACTTTCAAGAAAAGTGGCCTGTCATAATAATGTGTAACTTGCCTTTTGAAATCCCCCCACATGAAAAATTTTTGATTGTATTTTACAATGCACATATAATAATAAAATAATATTTTGTGCTATCTAAAAAAATACGAGGACTATTCGGAAAGTAATTTCCGATTGGTCGAGTAATGGGAACCACAGTTAATGTCTGATAAAGCTTTGCACAGCTGTGTTGGGAAATCTCTCTAGAACACCTGCCGATCGCGTCACGTCGCTCTTCTCAGTTCAGAGTGCACAGTGAGCATGTAAAACTGTCTAGGAAACAGCGTCTCACAACAAGCATGAGGGCCTGGTGAGAGATTTCGCCTGATGTCATGCATCCCACATAACACAACTGTCCCTTCTAAATGACAATCCTGGGGCCACTCTGCAGAGGCAATGAAGATGCTCCTGTAGCGTTTTCAATGGAAAGTGTTTGATCACCCTCAGTAAAGCCCGTAACTGGGTGCCCCTAAGTTTCACCTCAGCTCATGTCAACTGGTGGCTTTGAAGACAACATTTTGGCACAGTCAACGAGCTGTAGACCAGCTATTGGCGAAAAGAACAAGCAGCTGGCTTCTATGACGAAGTATTGGAAAGTTGGTGCAATGCTACGACAGATATCTAAGTTGGATCGGCGACTACATAGAGAAGTAGCTGTAACGTGTAGCCAATTGTTGCAAAACAAATATATAAAATAAAATAAAGAATTACAAAATTAAAAAAATTATTTTGACAGTGGTTTCCATTTCGCGACCGATAGGGACTTACTTTCCGAATAGCCGTCGTTTATTTATATATTTCAGTTGTGAGTTTATGAATAAAATCCATCAAAAGAATGCCTGACAACATGTCATTACTAGGAAAAAACATGTGAGTCCTGATGTAACATATATGATACATGCCTTAACATTTTGGTGATTCACAACAGGATTTTAAATTTATGATTTTAGTCTTATTTTGTCCCAAAATAAAACACTGACCAACAACATAAACGTTTGTATAAAAAATCTAAGCATAGGACTGAAGACACTGAAGTGAAATAGGTACTATGACGGTCCGCTTGTATCGGCCACCCATACAGCTTGAATTGGATCATAACATTATTTTTTCTCGTTCTTTTCGTTTTATACATACAAGATATATAATAACAATAATAATAAGTTATTTTGTACCAGCGACAATATTGGGCTAGAAACAAAACAAGAGATACACTCTTCAATTGATTAATTTCTGTATCTTCAGCTGTTGGTCTCTAAAAGTGGTAGCGGGCGGACGTATGAAGAATTCCGCCGCATTAATATTGTTCAAAAATGTGTATTCTAACCGTACAGTAAAGAAGCGTTATAAAAGTTACTAGCGAGACGAAGTTTATTAATAACCGCATCTGTTCATCATTTCGCCCCCGCCGAGAATCCTGCATCAAGAGGATCGAAGCAGACAAGAAGAATTTTCGTGAGCAAAGGAGGGGCGGTCTGGAACCAGCATTGTCATACCACAATAGCGGTAACTGGAAAAAGAAGTACGTAAATTTAAATGACGAATGATAATCTGAAAATGCATTGACTTTAAAGGTCTGTTGATATTAGTGCTAGTGAAAGTTAACTCAGGATATGTGTACCTTCAAATTTCTTTAAATTATTCTTCCCATTTTTTTAATTATTCAAGCAGCAATTACTAATCAATTTCCATTACATATATTATATTTTATGCCAGCCCCTCTGTTCTTGTCACTATTGAAGCTCTTTTTTATTCCGTCCTACTAAGTAATGAGGTTAGGGCGATGTCACAAAAATGTTGCTGAGCGACAGACGTGCGACGCGACGGCAGCAGGGAACGTTCGGAGGCCAATACCATCTACTAAAGATGTGAATTCAACGCTGTACCAGTCTGTCGTTAAACTGTGTAAGTATCTGACTGACATAATGGTTTATGTAGCATCAGGCCAAATTATTTAATGACCCAAACCCAAACATTAATATTGATTGAATCACTTAGGAGTGTAGGCATGGATTTCCAAAGTGCGCTGCGTGTAATACCTAGTTTCAAGTATATAGCGGAATTCGAGTTTTCCCAGAACTTCGTCGTTCTCGTTGGTTGTTTTGGAAGGATATGAATTTTCAGTTTATCACATGTAATGAAAGATTTTTATTTAATATGGAGAATGTTACGTGGAATTGGAAAAGACATTTATTCCTTGGAATATACAGGGTGGGGCAAATAAGAGTGGCCCAGACGTGTGGATGCGATTGGACGTGAACGTATGCACATAACCATACACCACGTGTATGCTTGCCAGGTGATCCACAACGGTTCAGAGCGTAGTGCGGGCTGTGTCAGTGTGTGTCGAGCAGTGTGAAGGAGACGACAGTACTCACAGTGGAGCAGTGGGTGTTCGTTGTGGAAAATTACGCGACAACAAGGTCGTGGAAACGGTGTGGTCAGTTGTTTGCTGAGAAGTTTAATGGTGTCAAAGTGCCTGCAAAGACTGCAATGTAACGCTTAGTCCGAAAATGGCGTCAGACAGGATCTGTTTTGAACAAGTCAAAAACATTCCGAAATGTGCCCGCACACCAGAAAATGTGGTTGTAGTTCCCCCATAAAATGCTTCAGAGTACTACCAAATCGACACGATGCCGGTCGCAAGAGCCTGGCATATCACGTCGATCAAGAAGACAAATACTCCACCTGGACCTGCACATGTATCCCTACCGAATGTCTATTGTTTATGCATTAAAACCAGCAGTTGCTCCTCAGCGCCTCAGTTTTTTGAGTGGCTCTTCACTGAGATAACAATGAATGACTTGGACATGGGTCTGTTCTTTATGTCTGATGAAGCCTGGTTGCACTTGAGTGGTTATGCCAACTCTGAGAATTACAGGTTCTGGGCAGAGGAAAATCCGCACAACTTCCACGAAACACCATTGCATGACCAGAAGGTTGGGATTTGGTGTGTAGTGTCTGCACGCAGCTTATCTGTCCCATCTTCTTTCAGCAGTTGCTGAGTTTCGCGCGCTGCATTGCCAACATTTTGAAACAATTTGCGACAGCATTAACGGAGGAGGAAAAGACCTATAGTTACTTCCAACATTATGGAGCAACTACTCATGCAGCCGACCAAATCTTGGAGAACATTTACACTATCTCCACAACTGACAGAGTCAGGTCGCAGATCTAGCTGGCCACTCAGATCACCTGACCTGTCAGTGTGCGATTACTTTGTGTGGGCAGTCCTCAAGTGTAAGGTGTATCGCAACAACCCTCACAGTTTTCAAGAACTCCAGCAGAATATTTCGGATGAGACTGCAGCAGTTCCAACAGTCCAGCTTAGACCCGCCTTCAGCAGCTTGTTAATCAGGGAACCAGGCCCCAAATGTGGCAAGAGATGAATGGTGGTTACTTTCAACATCTGCTATGGTCAGGTTAGTACTGTATTTCCTTTCCTCTGCTGTGTTCCTTTCTACCCTGGAATTTGTTCTCCGGTCCACTTTTATTTGCCCTACCCTGTATATGTGTATATTGGGTAACACTCATTTCACACGACTACATGCAAAACGTGACGTCATTTTGACGTCACATTTAATATCGACAGCCGCATGAACTGCTGTCGACTTTCGTTAGCATTCGATGCGGGACTTTCTTGCACTGGTAACAGCTAACAAATGTTGGTAACATCGGAAATATACCAATCGAAAGTGCTATTGGTTTGCAGGATGTCTTATAAGATGAGTGTTACCCGCGAAACATTTGTGACAAGGAAGAAAATGAATGTTATCGCTCTTTGGCTCAAGTGGCTCTGAGCACTATGGGACTTAACTTCTGAGGTCATCAGTCCCCTAAACTTGGAACTACTTAAACCTAACTAACCTAAGGACATCACACACATCCATGCCCGAGGCAGGATTCGAACCTGCAACCGTAGCGGTCGCGCGGTTCCAGACTGTAGCGCCTAGAACTGCTCGGCCACTCCGGCCGGCCTTATCGCTCTTTGTTTCACTCGCAGCAATTTAAGATGTCCTCTTAGGTGAAACTTCCCCTTTGAAAAATTAATGAATGACTGTGTCGGTATACCTCTTACGTTATTTGATTTTCAAACAGCTGAGCAGAACTGAATGTACTCAGACATCTCTCTCTTTACTTATTCTGATCAACATTAAACTGACACACAATATTTTTAGTGCAACGCAATCTGACTTTCAATAATCCCGACAAAAGAATGGCCCTAACTAACAATAACCTATACCTTTCACGAATCACTTACCTCACTAAAATCGTTACTGAAACTATTGCAATACAACGAGCGCCAATACCGCCAGCTAAATGAAAGATTATATATATATACACTCCTGGAAATGGAAAAAAGAACACATTGACAACGGTGTGTCAGACCCACCATACTTGCTCCGGACACTGCGAGAGGGCTGTACAAGCAATGATCACACGCACGGCACAGCGGACACACCAGGAACCGCGGTGTTGGCCGTCGAATGGCGCTAGCTGCGCAGCATTTGTGCACCGCCGCCGTCAGTGTCAGCCAGTTTGCCGTGGCATACGGAGCTCCATCGCAGTCTTTAACACTGGTAGCATGCCGCGACAGCGTGGACGTGAACCGTATGTGCAGTTGACGGACTTTGAGCGAGGGCGTATAGTGGGCATGCGGGAGGCCGGGTGGACGTACCGCCGAATTGCTCAACACGTGGGGCGTGAGGTCTCCACAGTACATCGATGTTGTCGCCAGTGGTCGGCGGAAGGTGCACGTGCCCGTCGACCTGGGACCGGACCGCAGCGACGCACGGATGCACGCCAAGACCGTAGGATCCTACGCAGTGCCGTAGGGGACCGCACCGCCACTTCCCAGCAAATTAGGGACACTGTTGCTCCTGGGGTATCGGCGAGGACCATTCGCAACCGTCTCCATGAAGCTGGGCTACGGTCCCGCACACCGTTAGGCCGTCTTCCGCTCACGCCCCAACATCGTGCAGCCCGCCTCCAGTGGTGTCGCGACAGGCGTGAATGGAGGGACGAATGGAGACGTGTCGTCTTCAGCGATGAGAGTCGCTTCTGCCTTGGTGCCAATGATGGTCGTATGCGTGTTTGGCGCCGTGCAGGTGAGCGCCACAATCAGGACTGCATACGACCGAGGCACACAGGGCCAACACCCGGCATCATGGTGTGGGAAGCTATCTCCTACACTGGGCGTACACCACTGGTGATCGTCGAGGGGACACTGAATAGTGCACGGTACATCCAAACCGTCATCGAACCCATCGTTCTACCATTCCTAGACCGGCAAGGGAACTTGCTGTTCCAACAGGACAATGCCCGTCCGCATGTATCCCGTGCCACCCAACGTGCTCTAGAAGGTGTAAGTCAACTACCCTGGCCAGCAAGATCTCTGGATCTGTCCCCCATTGAGCATGTTTGGGACTGGATGAAGCGTCGTCTCACGCAGTCTGCACGTCCAGCACGAACGCTGGTCCAACTGAGGCGCCAGGTGGAAATGGCATGGCAAGCCATTCCACAGGACTACATCCAGCATCTCTACGATCGTCTCCATGGGAGAATAGCAGCCTGCATTGCTGCGAAAGGTGGATATACACTGTACTAGTGCCGACATTGTGCATGCTCTGTTGCCTGTGTCTATGTGCCTGTGGTTCTGTCAGTGTGATCATGTGATGTATCTGACCCCAGGAATGTGTCAATAAAGTTTCCCCTTCCTGGGACAATGAATTCACGGTGTTCTTATTTCAATTTCCAGGAGTGTATATATATATATATATATATATATATATATATATATATATATATATATATATATATATAGACATCCGGTATTACAAATTTACTCTTTCTGATGGATACACGTCCAGATCGTCCGCTCTCAAAATTCTGCCATCTCTCTCCCCACATCCACCACTGCTGGCGGCTCACCTCCACTACGCAACACTACGCGCTGTTCACATCCAACTGCCCAACAGTACAATAGCAAATATTCCAACAATACAAATCAGTCACAGACTGCACACAGCACAGTCAGTGATTTTCATACAGAGTGCTACGTGACGTTACCAACATAAAAACATAAACAGCCTACTTACATAGGTGCCTGCCTAACCACTCCCCCGGAAATCGCCACGTATTGGGAAATAAAGAGCGAAACATTTGTGAGGAGGAAGAATACGAATGTTATTGCTGCTCGTTTCAGTCGCAGCAATTAAAGCTGTCCTCTTAGGTTCCTGCCTAATCACACACTCTGCAATCGCCACGTATATGGAAATAAACAGCGAAATATTTATTTCATCCTTCGTTCTCTAATCATACGAAAATATTAAATAACGTCCAATAATGCATAACACAAAACAGACAAACACCGTTTGAACAGGCCTTGAAAGCCCAATGGTACCGACCGGCCTCCGTGTCATCCTTAGAGGCATGTGGTCAGCACGCCACTCTCCCAGCCGTTATCAGTTTTAGTGACCGTTATGTTGCAGAACACAATTGTATTAAATTCATAAGAAAGTCTAAGAATGTGTTAATGACACAAAGATGAAAAAAAATAGCACATAACAGAATTCGAAACTTCATCCTTCGACTCAGTAAACGACGACATTATTCACTACGGTAGGTCTTACCCATTTGATTTTTGTGTCATGTCTCTGTTATCATAGCATCTCTTGAAGTTTTATATCGTTGATACGTTATTAACTACCATTTAATGACATGCCTACGGTACATTTACAAAGCGCCGTTGCCTCGAAACGTTGTACTGAAAGTTGTAGTACAAAACGGCTACCTACGCCAAAATGTATATGGCGCCTACCGCATCGATTGTCGATATTGCCTGTGACGTCAAGCTGACGTCACGTTTCATGAAGTCCTGTGATATGAGCGTTGTTCTCCGAACTGCAAGATTTTAGGTACGGAAGAATTTTTTGTTAGAACGGAGATAGATGCAAATTTAGGACCACAAATACAGTTTTAATCACTATCCGTTCAGCATATTCGGTGATTTTGTGTACTGGCTACCTTTTTCATGGACGTTTTATGTGGACCAGGACATTATGTAATTTCTGAAGTGGTCCGGAACGGGAGTCTATAACAGATAGCAGCTACCCTCCTCCCTCCGCCCCCGCTCCAAATAACAGAAACACCACAGTATTCTAAACACACATGTCTCCAGCACAAAAACTGAAGCAGATAAGAACTTCAGTGAGGACAATCAAGAACTTTTAAGTCATCACCACCGTCATCATCATCATCATCAGTTTGACACCCACAATTGGATAAAGGCCTCCTACGGACGTCTCCATGCATTTCAGTATTCTGTTATAAGCATTCATGCAACTAGTACATGTTCCTGACAACATCTAGCCACCTGACATTAGCTTTCATCTCACTTTTTTCTTAATCTCTTGGAATGCTGCAGAGAACTGTCTTGGTACGTTCGTCATCCATTAGCCTGACTACATCTCCTAGCCTCATTTCATTTTCATTCCACTCGTAATTACGTCTTTCACTCCAGTGTGCTGGCTGGTCCATTTATTTGCTTTGATCTTTCTTCATGTAATGTAAACATTCATGTCTCCATTTTTCACTGAACCAGCCTGTTTTTGAGTCGTTTTCGTATTAAAAGTCCATCTTCGGAATTTCTTAAGTCACTGGGTGAAGTGGCACCCAACGACTATTCAGGTTTGTGTGCAGAATGTATGAGATTGGAGACATATCATCAGACTCTCCGAAAAATATCATCCACACAATATCGAAGATATCAAAGGTAGGTAAGTGTGAAAACCATCGTACAAGTAACTTAATCATTATTCAAAGTTGCTAATAGCAATAATAATATTTCTGGAAAAGAAAGTTGAATATCTTTTAGATGACGATCAGTTTGCCCTTTACGAAAGGTAATGCCATCAGAGAGGCAGTTCTCACATTGAGCTGGATAACTGATCAAGGCTTGAGAAAAATCAAGACATGTTCACAGTATTTCTCGACCAAGAAAAAGTGTTCCACAATGTAAAATGCTGCAAGACGTTCAAAAATATCACAAAAATAGGTGTAAGCTATAGCAAAAGGTGCGGAGTAGACAATATATACAAGAACCAAGATGGAACAATAAGAATGTATGACCAAGAACGAAGTGTTCGGATTAGGAATGATATACGACACGGATGGAGTCCTTCGACTGCTGTTCAATTTATATATCGAAGAAGAAATGACGGAAATAAAAGAACGGTACAAGGGTGAGATTAAAATTCAGAGTGAAAGGCTATCAATGATAAGATTCACTAATGACATTGCTATCCCCAATGAAGGTGAAGAAGAATTACAGGATCTATTGGATGGAATGAACAGTCTAATAAATATAGACAGAGTAAATCGAAGACAGACGGAAGTAATGAGAAGTAGCAGAAATGAGAACAGCGAGAAACTCAACGTCAGAATTGGGTATCACGGATTAGATGGTGTGAAAGAATTCTGCTACCAGGGAAGCAAAATAACATATGAAGGACGTAGACAGGACAACATAAAAAGCAGACTATCTCTGGTAAAGGGGGCATTCCTGGCCAAAAGTAGTCTACTAGTATCGAGCATAGTCCATAATTTGAGGAAAGGTTTTCAGAGAATGTACGTTTAGATCTCAGAGTTGTGTGGTAGTGAATCACAGACAGTGAGAAAATAAGAGAATCGAAGCGTTTAAGATGTGGTAATGTGGTACTATAAAAGGATATTGAAAATTATGTGTTCCGATAAGATACAGAATGAGGAGGTTCTTTGCAAAATCGGCGATGAAAAGAACATTTGGAAAACGCTAACAAGAAGAAGAGACAGGAGCACAGGATATATGTTGAGACAACAGGGAATAACTTCAGTGGTACTGGAGGACGCAATAAAGGGTAAAAAGTGCTGGGAAAGACAAAGGTTAGAATATATATACAAATAATTAAGAACGTGGGATGCAAATAATACTCTGACGGGAACAAGATGAAGAGGTGGCGCAGGAGAGGGCCTCATCAAACCAGTCAGAAGACTGATGACATATAAAAATCTTACAGTCTTAAGTCAAAATTGATAATAAACACTGATAGTAATGCTTTCAGTAATGCTTTCTTTTCAGACACATAGGAAGTCTAGTTTTGCCTCTCTGCCAGTTCTACTGTTCTGTTTATTTCCTTTGGTGTCCGTCTTCTCGTTCTATTCAACTGCCCTCAATATAAAAACTCAACTGGGTAAGATGACTGCTTTTTCTCTTGTCATGTGACATACCCTGGCAGGGAAAGCTAGTTGTAAAGTAACTGTTCACTATATACTTCACAATGAGCCCTCGGGCGATCCTGGCGTTGTGAGCCAATTGTAAATAATCTGTTTTTTGTGTTGTGATTAATCAAGTTATTCTCGATTAGGCCTGATAAATGTACAACGGGCAACGGAGAGCGTTAATGTAACTGGATTCTTCCTTATAGCTGTAGCTTGCTATATGCATGTAAGAGCAACATGTGTAACGTAAAAAATTGTATGAATATACTGAAAACCAAACAAGCAAAGATAGGCCAGTAATGGCAGGTTATAAGCATATTACCTCAGAATTTGAAGAGAATCGCCTCGATTCAGCATGTGAAGATATGCTGGTAGGAATAAGATTTTATATAGTTGTTGAGCCCCTGCATGAGAGGAACGAATATGTTTCGCAGTCTGTCGGTGTCTGTGATAAGTCGTTTGGTATCGATTAATGAAGACCAACAGTGTGTCAAAAGCTATTTATTAATGATGTAATAAAGGTCGCTGCGTACTGAAAAAGTTTTCTTGTACCAGTTCTGCAGACTTGCACACAAATACGTGCTACGTATGTAATGCATACAGAGGATGCCTCTCGTACGCTCCCACTTTTTTTCTTCAGTGCTCAACAGCATCTTGCGAAAAGTTCTTCGATTTAGACTTCCATCATTGCTCAACTCTGTGAATAAATTGCTAATATGCAAGAGTTATTTTCTTTAATTTAGACTTTTATTGCCAGCCGCTGTGGCCGAGCTTCAGTCCGGAACCGCGCTGCTGCTACGGTCGCAGGTTCGAATCCTGCTTCGGGCATGGATGTGTGTGATGTCCTTAGGTTAGTTAGGTTTAAGTAGTTCTAAGTCTAGGGGACTGATGACCTCAAATGTTAAGTGCCATAGTGCTTGGAGCCATTTGATTAGATTACTTTTGAATACATTGTGGGAGTGAACAGTGATCAATGTGTTACAAATATTTACTATCAAACACAGTCTTGACCACAATTTGTTTATTACGGTGACCGGTTTCGACCACTACTGTGGTCATCTTCAGACATACAAGTCGTTGAATTACCAATGAGTAAGAACTTCCTTCTGGTGGTAAATCACTACTGGAGAAACCAGTGCACGTCTTACTATATAAAATGGAGGCTCCGCCCACTTCTGATGGAATGATGTCATTACTAACCAATCGGTTATAGGTCGAATAACAATGTAAAATTTCTTAGTTAAAAGAACATTGTCAAGAAAGGAAAATAAACACACACTAAACTTAGCTTGCTCAACAGCTATTGTCAATTAAGAAGCGTTAAAATACTTAAACATATATGATCAATGAACTTCGTTTTGACACTACATGGGCTGCCCTCTCAAGGCCTGTTAGTGAACCATTTGGAACCACTGTTTGCCATGATGAAGTTGGACGCCGTTCCAAAGATGTGGCAGCAGGCTTCTTTCCACTGAAGTTGTTGTAAAGTCGATAGGCAAACTAGAGGCTGCCATGGTGAGGATAAACACCAGTCCAAAGATGTAGCAGCAGGCTTCTTTTTAACGAAGTTGTTGCGATAGTGGAATGGCAAAGACTGTCACGTCAGACGATGTACTATTGAGCAGCAACAAGTCTTTATTAAAACGATTTTCAATGAGTAGGCTGTAATAATCGTTAACTGACATATGTAGTACATGCTGCACAGATACAATTTACTGGTATAATAAGAGACTTCCATTTATATAGATTACATAATAATACTTACAGATCAATACTAAAAATAAACAAAATAAAAAATTGGTAATTCATCGTTTCATAGCTTTATAACTTTATGTATTTTCTTTAATGTTTTTAGCCCTCTATAAGAGACTTCAATTTATATAGATTACATAATAATACTTACAGATCAATACTAAAAATAAACAAAATAAAAAATTGGTAATTCATCGTTTTATAGCTTTATAACTTTATGTATTTTCTTTAATGTATGTAGCCCTCTAATTAAAGCTTTGTATACGATTTGTAGGTCTGAAGATGACCACAGTAGTAGTCTAAACTGGTCACCGTAATAAATAAATTGTGATCAAGACTGTTTTTGATAGTAAACATTTTATTAGACTTTTATTATTAATACAACGCGTAAAAATCTCATTGACATTTGAGAGTGCAAATTCCACGAAACACACTCTAAGACAAAAAAAGACGCACCATGAAGATATTATGTACATGTAGAGACAAACAAATAATTACAATTTTAGAAAAGTTCGATGATTGATTCAAGACAAAGAGCTTCGCAAACTGCGCAAGTCAATAACGCGTTGCTCACCGCCTGGCTCTTATGCAGTTATTCGGCTTGGCATTGACAGAGTTGTTAGACGTCCTACTGAGGGATATTGTCCCAAATTACGTCCAACTGGCGCGTTAGCTCCTCAAAATCCCGAGGTGGTTGGAGGACGCTGCCCATAATGCTCCAAACGTTCTTAATTGGGGAGGGATCAGGCAACCTTACTGGCCAAGATTGGGTTTGGTTAGCGCGAGGACGAACAGTAGAAACCCTCGCTGTGCGCAGGGGGCCACTATCTTGCTGAAATTTAAGCCCAGGCTGGCTTGCCATTAAGGGCAACAAAATGGGACGTATAATATCGTCGACGTACCTATGAGCTGTAAGGGTGCCGCAGATGACAACCATAGAGATCCTGCTACGAACATAAACGTCACACCAGACCATCATTCATGATTGTCCGGCCGTATGGAGGGTGACCGTCAGATTGATATCCCGCCGCTGTCTGGGGCGTCCCTATACAAGTCTTAGCTGGTCGTCAGGATTCAGTTTGAAGAGGGACTCATCTCTCAAGACAATTCCACTCCAGTCAATGAGATTCCAAGTGTTATTTGCCCGAGACCACTGCAAACGGGCTTGTTGGTGCACGTAGGTCATGATAGTCGTTGCAAGGAGCGCCGTGAGCTTCATCTATATCTACATCTACGTTGTTACTTTGCAATTCACACTTAAGTGGCTGGCAGAAGGTTCATCGAATCATTTTCATACTACTTCTCTACCATTCCACTCTCGAATGTCGCTCGGGAAAAGGTGTAAGTAGGCTGTTTAGGTTTTTATATTGGTAACGCCACGTAGCGCTCTGTATGAAAATCACTGGCTGTGCTGTGTGCGGTCTATGGCTCGGTGGCATTGTTGTAATATTCGCTATTGTAGTGTTGGGCTGTTGGCTGTTAACAGAGCGTAGCATTGCGCAGTTGGAGGTGAGCCGCCAGAAGGAGTGGATGAGGGGAAGTGAGATGGCGGATTTTTGAGAGCGGATGATCTGGACGTGTGTCCATCAGAAATAGTACATTTGTAAGAACGGATGTCATGAACTGCTATATATATTATGACTTTTGAACACTATTAAGGTAAATACATTGTTTGTTCTCTATCAAAATCTTTCATTTGCTAACTATGCCTATCAGTAGTTAGTGCCTTCAGTAGTTTGAATCTTTTATTTAGCTGGCAGTAGTGGCGAAGAGTTTTGTGAGGTAAGTGATTTGTAAAAGGTATAGGTTAATGTTAGTCAGGGCCATTCTTTTGTAGGGATTATTGAAAGTCAGATTAGTTTGAATCTTTTATTTAGCTGGCAGTAGTGGCGAAGAGTTTTGTGAGGTAAGTGATTTGTAAAAGGTATAGGTTAATGTTAGTCAGGGCCATTCTTTTGTAGGGATTATTGAAAGTCAGATTACGTTGCGCTAAAAAATATTGTGTGTCAGTTTAGTGTTGATCTGAATAGGTAATGAGCGAAATGTCTCAGTACGTTCAGTTTTGCTCAGCTGTTTGAAAATCAAATAATGTAAGAGATTTATCAGCACAGTAATTCAATAATTTTTCTAAGGGGATGTTTCAAAGGGAACACCTAAATCTTTCCGTTCGAGCTCCGATTTCTCTTATTGTATTATGATGATCATTTCTCTCTACGTAGGTGGGTGTCAACAAAATATTTTCGAATTCGGAAGAGAAAGTTGGTGATTGAAATTTCCTAAGTAGATCTCGCCGCAAAGAAAACCGCCTTTGTTTCAGTGACTGCCACCCCAACTCGCGTATCATATCAGTGACACTCTCACCCCTATTGCACGATAACACAAAACGAGCTGCCCTTCTTTGCACTTTTCCGATGTCCTCCGTCAATCCTACCTGGTAAGGATCCCACACCACGCAGCAATATTCCAGCAGAGAACGGACAAGTGTAATGTAGCCTGTCTCTTTAGTGGGTTTGTCGCATCTTCTAAGTGTTCAGCAAACAAAGCGCAGTCTTTGTTTCGCCTTCCCCACAATATTATCTATGTGGTCTTTCCAATTTAACTTGCTCGTAATTGTAATTCCTAGGTATTTAGCCGAATTGACAGCCCTTAAATTTGTGCGATTTATCGTATACCCAATATTTATCGGATTTCCTTCAGTACCCATGCGGATGACCTTTCACTTTTCTTTGTTTAGTGCCAATTGCGACTTTTCGCATCATACAGAAATTCTCTCTAGATCATTCTGTAATTGGAATTGATCATCTGATGATTTTACTAGACGGTAAATTACAGCGTCATATGCAAACAATCTAAAGGGGCTGCTCAGATTAACACCTAGATCATTAATGTAAATGAGGAACAGCAGAGGGCGTATGACACTACCTTGCGGAACGCCAGATATTAATTCTGTTCTACTCGATGATTTACCGTCTATCATTACGAACTGTGACGTCTCTGAGAGGAAATCACGAATCCAGTGACACAACTGAGACGATACTCCATATGCACGCAATTTGATTAATAGTCGCTTGTGAGGAACGGTATCAAAAGCCTTCTGGAAATCTAGGAATATGGAATCGATCTGAGATCCCTTGTCGACAGCACTCATTACTTCATGGGAATAAAGGTTCAAATGGCTCTGAGCACTATGGGACTTAACATCTGTGGTCATCAGTCCCCTAGAACTTAGAACTACTTAAACCTAAATAACCTAAGGACATCACACACATCCATGCCCGAGGCAGGATTCGAACCTGCGACCGTAGCAGTCACGCGGTTCCGGACTGAGCGCCTAGAACCGCTAGACCACCGCGGCCGGCTGGGAATAAAGACCTAGCTGTATTGCACAAGAACGATATTTTCTGAATCCGTGTTGGTTATGTATCAATAAGTCATTTTCTTCAAGGTGATTCATAATATTCGAGTACAGTATATGCTCCAAAATCCTACTGCAAATTGAGGTCAGTGATATGGGTCTGTAATTCAGTGGGTTACCCCTATTTCCTTTCTTGAATATTGGTGTGACCTGTGCTACTTTCCAGTCTTTAGGAACAGACCTTTCGTCAAGTGAGCGGTAGCATATGATTGCTAAGAAAGGCGCTATTGTGTCTGCATACTCTGAAAGGAACCTGATTGGCATACCATCTGGACCGGAAGACTTGCCTTTCTTAAGTGATTTGAGTTGTTTCGCAACACCTAAGATATCTACTTTTATGTCACTCATGCTAACAGCTGTTCTGGTTTCGAACTCTGGAATATTTACTTCGTCTTCTTTCGTGTAGGAATTACGGAAAACTGTATTTAGTAACTCCGCTTTAGTAACACCATCATCAGTAACATTTCTATCGCTATCGCGCAGTGACGGTATTGACTGTTTTTTTGCCACTGGTGTACTTTACATACGACCAGAATCTCTTTGGATTTTCTACCAGATTTTGAGACAATATTTCATTGTGGAAGCTATTAAAAGCATCTCGCACTGACGTCCGTACTAAATTTCGAGTTTCCAAGAAACTTAGTCAGTCTTGGGGATTTTGCGTGAGTCGCCTGTTGAAGCAACACCGACTCAAAGGAAGGCGTCGGCGCTTGTTCGTGACGTCACGTCAGCTAGGCACGGCGAACGCCAGGTCTATTGCAGGCAGAAACGCCTGGGCGTGCTTATCACTATAAATCTCTTATTTTTGGACAAAATTTTTGGTATTGTTTTGGATTCTGCAGTTTTATTTAGATGAAAGATTGTCTTACTATCGTAAAGCTACAAATGAAGATCATAGTTCTGTATTACTGAATCCTGTCGAAACAAACGTAGATCAATATGAGAAGATGCTTTGCCCCATTGCAAGCTTCGGAAATTTTACATTCAAGTAATTATATTTACTTGATCCATTTTGCTGTCGAAACTTACCCCAACCCCCTTACAATTATCTCGTTTCCCTTATTTATTTATTTATTTTCGTTTGACATCGTCACTGGAAATGTGAACTAATTTATATGTGTAAATGTCCAACTGTTGCCAGTCATTAGATTACAGTCGTTTTCAACGAAAGGAATTCTAAACAGGAAACAAACTAGCTTCATACATCGAAAATACTGCTGAGCTTTAAACTTTTTTAAACATGCACGTTAGAATAGATAAATATTCCCCTCTTGCAACTGAAAGGAGAAACTTTATGAGATAAAAAAATTTTGTTTAATAAAACAAGCATCTCTCTTTTGCCTCTTCTTCTGTCCCCCACCCCCTCCCCCAACGTGTACAATCGCAAGATATTTCATTAACATTCAGTGCTCCTCACCCCATAGTCAACCAAGATACCTAAAGAAGAGCACCGATATGTTCACAGTTTCTTGTAAAAGCAACCCAGTGCAAACGGAATTTCCTCAGATTTACAAATAAGGTAAAGAAGCACGAATTTTGTTGCTGCTGTACCATGAAGTTGTTTTTGTATGTCAGTCCTTAAAACAGGTAGAAATTTAAGTTCAGGATTACACTATTTGTTAAGCAGTGTAATGAATTGCACAATTGATTGCAGAAATCTCTCAGAACAATTTGTGTTGGTCAACTACCGCCAATAGTTTCACATTTTCCTGTGTTAGAGAGGGAGACACCACCATTATGAGTATACCTGCAACAGACCTGGCATTCGCCGTGCCTAGCTGACGTGACGTCACGAACAAGCGCCGAGGCCTTCCTTTGAGTCGGTTTGGTTGAAGCCGCTTATTAATGGTTCTTGTGGTCGCTGAGTTACCAGTTACACGTCGGACCGATGATAATGATGAATCCGGAGCGCTGAGTTCCTCTCTGACGACTGCTCAGTCGTCACGTTGTGTCGCCTCTCTAGTTCGACCGCTTTCTCCCTTTAGTGTGACGGATGCTCTCTTCTCGGGCGCCATCGATACTTACTTTGGGCCACATGCGGCCCGCGGGCCGTGGGTCGGATACCCGTGGTCTAGATCGACCGCTTCCTTCTTGACGCTGTTTTCGGCCGTGGTTCACCCATTCCTACCAACATCGTCGAATAGCGGCATCGCTTCTGCTCAAATGTCGAACAGTCCGTCGATAACCGCAACCGGCTTCTCTGAGCCCAACAAAACGTCCTCTCTCAGATGCCGACAACTGCGTAATAGCCTACTGTTCACTCACTTGTCTGTGAGGCATAGCTACTGTCCAGCCGAATACACGGAATGAAATTCGCAAAGAGTTTACGCCGTGGTATCGATATGTCCTCCGTTTTCTACCCTTGCCAGTGCGCGGGGAAATTGAGCCGCAGCGCCACACATTACACCATCGGCCACCAAACTTTACAATTTTGCATTTTTCATCTATACATGTATGAATATCAATTTATGACCAATTTCCATTTTCTTTTTAGAGCGTGTCTTGATTTTTTTTTTGGCAGCGCTTTATTTAACTTTACTCCTACAGCATTTCCAGAGATGTTCTCATTTTGTAAGATCAGTGTACATGATTTCATTGATTAGTGAAGGTGTAAATCAGAGTTAATTATCTGGATTATAACAGCACATTACACTTCATGCATTATTTCAGTGACCATACCGTCTCCATATTTCAGATGAATTTACCTGGACCCTAGATCAACTGCTGGTATATACCGGGTGATTAAAAAGTCAGTATAAATTTGAAAGCTGAATAAATCACGGAATAATGTAGATAGAGAGGTAAAAATTGACACACATGCTTGGAATGACATGGGGTTTTTTAGAACCAAAAAAAAAAACAAAGTATTGCTAGACACGTGAAAGATCTCTTGCGCACGTCGTTTGGTGATGATCGTGTGTTCAGCCGCCACTTTCGTCATGCTTGGCCTCCCAGGTCCCCAGACCTCAGTCCGTGCGATTATTGGCTTTGGGGTTACCTGAAGTCGCAAATGTATCGCGATAGACTGACATCTCTAGGGATGCTGAAAGACAACATCTGACGCCAATGCCTCACCATAACTCCGGATATGCATTAGAGTGCTTGTCACAACATTATTCCTCGACTACAGCTATTGTTGAGGAATGATGGTGGACATATTGAGCATTTCCTGTAAAGAACATCATCTTCGCTTTTGTCTTAGTTTGTTATGCTAATTATTGCTATTCTAATCAGATGAAGCGCCATCTGTCGGACATTTTTTGAACGTTTGTATTTTTTTGGTTCTAATAAAACCCTATGTCATTCCAAGCATGTGTGTCAATTTGTACCTCTCTATCTACATTATTCCGTGATTTATTCAGTTTTCAAATTTATACTGACATTTTGATCACCCTGTACATACACTATGTGAACAAAAGTATCCGGACACCTGGCTGAAAATGACTTACGACTTCGTGGCACCCTACATCGGTAATGCTGGAATTCAACACGGGTTTGGCCTACCATTAGCCTTTATGACAACTTCCACGCTCGCAGGCATACGTTCAATCTGGTGCTTAAGGACTTCTGGGGAATGGCAGCCCATTCTTCACGGGGTGCTGCACTCAGCAGAGGTAACGATGTTGGTCGGTGAGGCCTGGCACGAAGTTGGCGTTCCTAAAAATCCCAAAGGTATTCTGTAGGATTCAGGTCAGGACTCTGTGCAGGCCAGTCTGTTACAGGGATGTTAGTGTCGGGGAACCACTCCGTCACAGCCCGTGCATTACGAACAGGTGCTCGATCGTGTTGAAAGATGCAATCGCCATCCCCGAATTGCTCTTCAACAGTGGGAAGCAAGAAGGTGCTTAAAACCTCAATGTGGGCTCATGCTGTGATAGTAACACACAAAACAATAAGGGGTGCAAGCCCCCTCCATGGAAAACACGGCCACACCATAACACTATCGCCTCCGAATCTTATTGTTGGCACTACACACGCTGGCAGATGACATTCACCGGGCATTCGCCATACCCACACTCTGCCAGCGGATCGCCACATTATGTACTGCGATTCCTTACTCCACACAACGTTTTTCCACTGTTCAGTCGTCCAATGTTTACGCTCCTTACACCAAGCGAGGCGTTGTTTGGCATTTACCGGCGTGATGTGTGGCTGATGAGCAATCGCTCGACTATGAAATCCAAGTTTTCTCACCTCCCGCCTAACTGTCATAGTACTTGCACTGGATCCTGATGCAGTTTGGAATTCCTGTGTGATGGTCTGGATAGATGCCTGCGTATTACACATTACGACCTCTTCAACTGTCGGCGGTCTCTGTCAATCAACAGACGAGGTCGGCATTTACGCTTTTGTGCTGTACGTGTCCCTTCGCGCTTCCACTTCACTATCAAATCGGGAACAGTGGACCTAGGGATGGAAATCTCGCGTACAGACGTATGACACAAGTGACACCCAATCACCTGACCACGTTCGAAATCCGTGAGTTCCGGGGAGCGCCCCATTCTGCTCTCTCACGATGTTTAATGACTAGTGAGGTCGCTGATATGGAGTACATGGCAGTAGGTGGCAGTACAAAACACCTAATATGAAAAACGTATCTTTTGGGAGGTTTCCGGATACTTTTGATCACATAGTGTACATTCTTCCATTTCTGTCACCACAAATTCTGTATTCGAGCTACGGAACGTGTAATAAAAATTCTTTATTCCAAATGCCACACACTAATCCGTCAAATACCAAACGATACGCTACGAAAGAGTATCTCCAAGATTTTTTTACGCGAAAAGTTAATACCCTACGCTTAATGTCTCATGCATATTTTTCAGTGAACACTGCTCTCTCACCTTTAAATTCCGTGCATTTGGACTCAAATGCAGCTGCGCTATATACCTCTTCCTTTTTATTCAGGACGTACGTTGCACTTCCATTTATTGTCGCAAATGAAACCAAGAAGAGATACTCTAAAGGTTAAACAGTTATCAAACATCAAACCATTTGTTAAGCGAATATGTCTGCGCTATTTGTTTCGCGAGAGATTTATCTCGCTTCTTCCCATTTCAGTTGATTCTGCCTGTAAAAAAAAAAGTCTGCAGAGGTGGTAAATACACTGTTCACACTCACCGCAAAGGAAGAAAAGGTGCGAGCCGAATTAAACTAGTGGTAACCGACCCTGAACAGAACGAGCTTGCCACAGCGTAGTGCGCAGAGTACTGTAAAATCATATGTCTTCACTATCTGATGCACATGGTGGTACGTAATTATCGGTTTCATTTTTTCCCATTCTAATTAAAAAATTCTTATCGCAAAGTAAACCATACTCACAAACACATACATTACCTTAGTCCCATTGCAGCACAATGACTATATTTCCGAGCAAACATAAAAGATAGCAGGCGGACATGTGTCTCAAGTGTATTTGTTAGCCCGCATCTCGTGGTCGTGCGGTAGCGTTCTCGCTTCCCACGCCCGGGTTCCCGGGTTCGATTCCCGGCGGGGTCAGGGATTTTCTCTGCCTCGTGATGGCTGGGTGTTGTGTGCTGTCCTTAGGTTAGTTAGGTTTAAGTAGTTCTAAGTTCTAGGGGACTTATGACCACAGCAGTTGAGTCCCATAGTGCTCAGAGCCATTTGAACCATTTTTTGTATTTGTTCGTGCTGTTCGCCGTTAAGAGAGAGAGAGAGAGAAAGAAAGAGAGAGAGAGAGAGAGCACTTATTACAGTATTACATCATACACAAGGCCTTGAAGTCCTTTCGTGACTTTAAAGAGATATAGTGTTTTATCTCTGAAACACTGGAAATCCAGGAATATGACAGGAACGATAATTCGAAGCAAAAGAGTCTACTTGTAAGTAGGCTTTTTGGGTTCTTATATTGGTAACGCCACCGCATCATAGCGTTCTGTATGAAGATCACTGGATGTGCTGTGTGCAGTCTGTGGCTGGATGGTATCGTTGTAATATTCGCTATTGTAGTGTTGGGGAGTTGGCTGTTAACAGGGCGTAGCGTTGCGCAGTTGGAGGTGAGCCGCCATCAGTGGTGGATGTGGGGAGAGAGATGGCGGAGTTTTGAGAGCGGATGATCTGGACGTGTGGCCATCAGAGACAGTAAATTTGTAAGACTGGATGCCATGAACTGCTATATATTAAAACCTTTGAACACTAGTAAGGTAAATACATTGTTTGTTCTCTATCAAAATCTTTCATTTGCTAACTATGCCTATCAGTAGTTAGTGCCTTCAGTAGTTTGAATCTTTTATTTAACTGGCAGTAGTGGCGCTCGCTGTATTGCTGTAGTTTGAGTAACAAAGATTTTTGTGAGGTAAGTGATTCATGAAAGGTATAGGTTATTGTTAGTCAGGGCCATTCTTTTGTAGGGATTATTGAAAGTCAGATTGCGTTGCGCTAAAAACATTGTGTGTCAGTTTAGTGTTGATCAGAATAGGTAAAGAGCGAAATGTCTCAGTACGTTCGGTTCTGCTCAGCTGTTTGAAAATCAAATAATGTAAGAGGTTAATCAGCACAGTAATTCTTTAATTTTTCTAAGGGGACGTTACATACTAAACTTGGGCTCTAAAATGCATACCCTATGAGCTATGAATACTTGTTCAGCAGAAGAGCTGTCCGTCCCCGCTAGCTGAGTGGTCAGCGTGACAGACTGTCAATCCTAAGGGCACGGGTTCGATTCTCGGCTGGGTCGGAGATTTTCTCCGCTCGGGGACTGGGTGTTGTGTTGTCCTAATCATCATTTCATCCCCATCGACGCGCAAGTCGCCGAAGTGGCGTCAAATCGAAAGACTTGCACCCGGCGAACAGTCTACCCGACGGGAGGCCCCAGTCACACGACATTTATTTAGTAGAAGAGATGTGTTTCTTTCCAGTCTTCAAGAACCTAGGCACCGATGGGCCATTATAGGCAAATGCAAAATTGTGACTGGCCAAAAATGAGACATTAAATCGGTATAGCCTTCAGTAAGGAACAATTTCTGTATTCTGATAAAAGAATGTATGCAACTAAAATAAGTCAAAATAGGGATTGGTGGAAATTTGAGCTCCTCTCATCGCAAAAACGATTCCAATTTCTTATTCAATGCGCCAACTTGTGTTCGACTTAGCGTGAGCCCTTATGTCCGTGGAACGGTCATTTTGACACAAAGTACGCGGTATAGGGAGGTGTTGTGACCCAAGTATGATGTGTTCAGCTATCATTAGGATGGCAAATTGAAGTTAAGACCCACCAAAATCTATGTCATTAGAGTCGGAGTAGCAGGCCATCTTGACAAGGATGGGGACGGGGGATGGAGGGAAGCATGCCGTTTTTGAAGGAACCATGTTGCCCTTGTGAATTGTATTTCAGTCACTTTTCGTATTAGCTGGCAATGGCTATACAGGAAACCTTGGACAACAGAAGTACTTCAAGTGATTGTTGAAAGAGGGAAGTATTAAAAAAGATGAATACAGCAATATAAGTCGTTCAAGAATACATAGGAAATGCAAGGACTCCAAGACGAAAGCTGCAGGAAAAATGTGAAGAAATCTAAAAATTAATGGTCGTCGAAAGGACCGATTCAGTACATAGAAAAGTCAAACGAATCTACGGTGAAAGTAAAATCAAGGGCATCAACGTTAGGTGTGCAACAGTAATTTCACCGCTAAACGGTGAGGAGAGAGAGGATAGGCCTCGAAGAAGAATTGTCTGGTGGAGTGACAGAAGAAGAAATGGGAGTCGATATGGAATACATGTGGGGAGCCAGTATTAAAGTCAGAGTTTAACAGAGCATTGGAATACTTAAGATCAAATGAGGCAGAAGGTACAGATAACATTCCTACGGAATTTCTAAGATCATCAAGGAAAAAGGCAACCAAACGATTGTTCAACTTGGGTTGTAGTACTGATGAGTAACGAGACATGCCATTACACTTTCGGAAAAATTACACGCACAGAATCTTGAAGATTTCAAGTGCAGTTAGTGTGAAAATTCTCGCACAAAAAGCTTAACATTTCCTGCATCCAAGATGCTCACAAGAATAATATACAGAATGGAAAAGAAAACTGACAATCTGTTTGATGACGATCACTTTGGCTTTCGGAAAGGTTAACGCACAAGAGAGTCAGTTCTGACATTGCGCTTGATGAAATAAATCGACACTCCTTCTCGATATGTCAATGGCCTGTAATGATATTCTTAGATATATCGATATATCGGATTACCGATGTTTTTAAAAATATCAACAGTCCTAGAACGAATACAGCGACATTTTAGATGCTTAAGCACGTTGTTGGACTGATGTTTTTTTTTTTGTATCATGCAACGCTCAAAAGAAAATAGCTCGACTATCGTATAAATTGGTAAGCTGTCAAATAATTCGGTGAAACGAATGGTCTAGAAGAGCAGGAGAGTCCGCTTTGACGCAAGTTGCACGATGTGCTGATGTAGCTCACAGAGTTAACTGGTCTGATTACGGCAGGTAAACCAGAAATGAACTGAGAGTCACTAAGAAGCAACGGCTATGACGTTAGCCAAAGCGACCAGGACAATTCTGGATTATTAATTCGGCACAGGGCAATTAAAAATGCAAACTGTTGCTGTCACATAATTTATACCGGTTTCTGAGAGAGACATTGCGCCACTGCGGTTCTAAAACCACTCCTCTTAAGTTCTGAATTGGAAAATTGAGATGGTGGAACGAACCGGCCGCTCCGAGAACCCATGACGCACCGCGTCCCGCCTCTACCAACGTCCAACTGTCGCTGAATATGGTAACATTAGCTCTTGGGCAGATGTAGCTGTAAAATATAACTTATTTGCGATTCATTTAAAGTAAGACCAAGGAGTAGAAGTAGCTATAATTGTAGTAGTTACACCAGTACGGCATATTAATCTCATAACGGTGAGTAGTAAAAATACTCTCTTATTTTAAATGTACAAGGTGGCGCACGAAATGTGTTACCAATTGTTTCTTTCACAATTTACGACGCACATTAGATATACCGCTGGTATCTCTACAGCAGTACCAGCAGAGCTTGGAAAAACAAATGAGTTACGAAATGACGTGTAATTCACGATACTGCCGCTAGGAGACTAGTAAGCAGCAATGGCTGACAATGGAAGAATGACGACACGTCAACGATCGGCAATTGTATTACTTTTTCATGAAACGAAATGCCTTGTTGTGAGTCAGAGGCGTTTTCGGCAACAGTTTAACTCACGATGGGTGTCTTGCAAGAAGACAATCCACAGGTTGTACGATAAATCTGTACAGGAAGGAACAGTACTGGAAGCGAAGCGACCTCGGCCTAAGCCTGTTTGTTCGCCGGAGAATACTGAAGCGGTACAAGTTGCTGTACAGAGAAGTCCCGGGAAATCGTGTAGAAAGGCAGCAGTGCAACTGGGAATATACAGACGCTCCGTTCAACGCATTCTTAAAAGTGACCTCCATGTGTACCCATACAAGATGACCTGTGTACAGAAGCTCACTGAAGAACACAAGCAGCAGAGACTACTGTTTGCTCAGTGGGCGGAGGATAGGGAAGAAACTCTCAACAACGTTTGGTTTTCAGACGAGGCGCATTTTCATTTAGACGGTGTGGTTAACAAACAAAATGTGCGCTTGTGGGCCACTGAAAACCCACAAGTGCTTCATGAACGACAACATTATGCTCCGAGGATTGCAGCGTGGGCAGCAATTTCCAGTCACGGACTTATTGGACCCTTTTTCTTTGAAGAAACTGTGAACATCGAGCGTTATTTGAGCATGCTTCGCAAAAGCTTCATTCCACAGCTTCTTGCTACTGCCTTGCCCTTCAACACGCAGTGGTTCATGCAAGATGGAGCAAGGCCACATACCGAAAACACTGTGTTGCAGTTTTTTCACGAGCATTTCGACATGCAGATCATTTCACTCAGGTTTCCAGGTCGCTTCAATGACGGACAAAATTAGCCCCCCCCCCAATAGTCCAGACCTCAATCCATGTGACTTTTTTCTTTGGAGGTACCTAAAGGAAAAAATTTTCCCGAAACGTCCACGTGATTTAATGGAGCTCAGAAGACTTATTCTTCAAGCTTGCAGTGACATTACGGAATACATGTGCCGTAGGGTAATCACCAACTTCAGTGTTCGTTTGAAGGAAGCTAGGAAACGAAATGGTGGACATATTGAGCATGTGCTGAGTTAGACCAAATCTCCATGGACGACTCTTCATTGTAGTATATGTTCCTTTCAGATTGTATTGACAATAAAGTTTATATTCAAAAACAAAATGGTAACACATTTCGTGCGCTACCCTGTAGTTTGATATCTATATTCAGAGTTCATCAATCAAGGTGAATATTTTGGTAATGAGTGTTGCGACAGAAATGCTTCTGTTAAAGTACTGAACAAAAACACAAAGCAGACAATAAGTCATAAATGTAGATATAAAGAATTTACGAGGCTAATCCGGAAAGTAAGGTTACAAGACGTTTTTGAAGTACAAAAAATCAATTTATTTCAATAAAATTCACATTCATTATTTTTCCACGTAATCACCATTTACCTCAATACATCTGATCATTCGTGGGACGAGTTTTTTGATTCCCGTGTCTTGGACGTCTCCCGCCGCCTTTTTCAGCCAATCTTTACTTTGATTTTCACCTCGTTGTCGTCCACGAAAGTATTCCGTGATAGTCACTAGGTGCGAGATAGGGGATGTGAGAGGGATGGATTAAAACATCCCAACCAAACGAACTCAACAACTCCTGTGTTGCATGAGCGGCGTGTGGACGCGGATTGTCATAAAGGAGACAGACTCCAGTTGTCCGCATCCCGCGACGTTTGTTTTGTATGGCTATGCGAAGTTTCTTCACGGTCTCACAGTATCTTGCAGCATTTATTGTTTCACCTCTTTCCAAAAAATCAACGAGTAGAACCCTTTTCCTGTCCCAAAACACTGGCACCATGATTTTCCTCACTGTTTGCAGAGTTTTGAATTTTTTGACTGAAGGAGAATGAGTATGGTGCCACAGCATTGATTGTCGTTTGCTCTCTGGAGTATGTGATAAGCCCAAGTTTCATCTCCTGTCACTACAGAGTTGAGTAAAGCCTCGCCTTCAGTGTCAAAACGGTCAAGAAATTCGTGAGCAGCACTGACGCTGCTCATTTTGCGTGCTTCAGTAAGCATTTCGGACACCCATCGCGCACACAACTTGCGATAATTTAGTCGGTCAATTACGATTTCATGAACAACAGCTCGTGAAATGTTTGGAGAAACTGCATGCAGGTCGTCAATTGTCGAACGGCGATCAGAGAGAAGATGTTCATTAACTGTCGGCTCAACACCATCAGATGGCTTTCCGCTTCTGTCTGCATCAAGAATATCCGTCCTTCCAGAATTGAAATTCCGTACCCATTTCGTCAGATGCTTTCTTGATATTACGTCCTCTCCATAAACTGAAAGAATTTCGCGGTGAATCGCAGCGGCGTTCATGCTCTTAGCATTTAGGTGCTATTTACAGCGCGCACTTCGCACTTGGAGGAAGCTGGAATGAGAACTCTCATTTCTAACAGTCACCACAACACTATAATTCACGAGCCACTGATTATTGGGAATGCTCATTCCTTCCTCTGGCTTCCCTCTACACGACATTAATACAACTTTGAGACTATATAGTTATACCACATTACATTAAGCAACAGGTTTAGTACCTTAGAAAATGAAGATTATAAACAGACGATAAATACAACTATTTAACAAAGTTACTAATTCTACGATGAAATTCGTTGATTTAGAGTAATTACTGATTTGCGCTTACACTGCGAAACATCAACATATGTCAATACTTTATTTATTTATTTGGCCTTCACTAACTACCCGCATTTAGCCAGTTAAAAGATACTTATACTGACACAGTATCTTTTAATGAAACACACGTACTGACGGACCTAAAATGAAACTGAAGTAATAACCAGTTTAGCAACAGCACTCTGACAGAATAAAAATACTACTGTTGACGTAAATAATACGAAAACAGCAGTTGAATGGTTAGTGACGGTTTATCAGAACATTATTTGATATATAAAAAAAGGAGACAGCACGGTGACATTAATGAGTAATACCGACGGTAATGCTACGATCAATGTTTAAAGCAGATTACACACTCGTTTGTAGTGTCTGTCAGTAGGATTCCCTCTCGTGTATCTACACTACTGGCCATTAAAACTCCCACACCAAGAAGAAATGCAGATGATAAACGGGTATTCATTGGACAAATATATTATACTAGAACTAACATGCGATTACATTTTCACATAATTTGGGTGCATAGATCCTGAGAAATCAGTACCCAGAACAACCACCTCTGGCCGTAATAACGGCCTTGATACGCCTGGGCATTGAGTCAAACAGAGCTTGGATGGCGTGTCCAGGTACAGCTGCCCATGCAGCTTCAACACGATACCACAGTTCATCAAAAGTAGTGACTGGCGTATTGTGACGAGCCAGTTGCTCGGCCACCATTGACCAGACTTTTCAATTGGTGAGAGGTCTGGAGGATGTGCTGGACAGGGCAGCAGTCGACCATATTCTGTATCCAGAAAGGCCCGTACAGGACCTGTAACATGCGGTCGTGCATTATCCTGCTGAAATGTAGGGTTTCGCGGGGATCGAATGAATGGTAGAGCCACGGGTCGTAACACATCTGAAATGTAACATCCACTGTTCAAAGCGCCGTCAATGCGAACAAGAGGTGACCGAGACGTGTAACCAATGGCACCCCATACCATCACGCCGGGTGACACGCCAGTATGGCGACGACGAATACACGCTTCCAATGTGCGTTCTGTTGATATTAGCGCCAGTTAAAGTTAACTCAGGATATGTGTACCTTAAAATTTCTTTAAATTATTCTTTCTAATTTTTTTAATTATTCAAGCGGCAATTACTAATCAATTACCATTATATATATTATATTTTGTGCCCGCCCCCCTATTCGTGCCATATTGAAGCTCTTTTTCATTCCGTCCTACTAAGTAATAAGGTTAGGACGATGTCACAAAAATGTTGCTGAGCGACAGACGTGCTACGCGACGGCAGCATGACAATGGATCTACCAGCAGGAGGCCAGTACCATCTACTAAATATGTGGATTCAACGCCAAATATGTGAATTCAACGCTGTACGAGTCAGCCGTTAAATGGTATAAGTCTCAGACTGACATAATGGTTTATGGTGCATCAGGCCAAATTATTTAATGAACTAAGCCCAAACATTAATATTGATTGAATTACTTAGAAGTATAGGCAGGGATTTACAAAGCGCGCTGTATGTAGTACCTTTTTTCAAGAATGTAACAGAAGTCGAGTTTTTCCAGAACTTCCCGTTTCTCGTTGGTAGTTTTGGGAGGATATGACCTTTCAGTTTATCACGTGTAATGAAATATTTTTATTTAAAGTGAAGAATGTTACGTGAAATTGGACTAGACATTTATTCAAAAAAAATGGTTCAAATGGCTCTGAGCACTATGGGACTTAACATCTATGGTCATCAGTCCCCTAGAACTTAGAACTACTTAAACCTAACTAACCTAAGGACATCACACAACACCCAGGCATCACGAGGCAGAGAAAATCCCTGACACCGCCGGGAATCGAACCCGGGCGCGGGAAGCGAGAACGCTACCGCACGACCACGAGGTGCGGCCAGACATTTATTCCTTGGAATATAAAGGGTGGGGCAAATAAAAGTGGCCCAGACGTGTGGATGCGATTGGACGTGAACGTATGCACATAACCATATACCGCGTGTACGCCCGCCCCGTGATCCACAACGGTTCAGAGCGTAGTGCGGGCTGCGTCGATGTGTGTGGAGCAGAGCAAAGGGGACGACGGTATTCACGGTGGGGTGTTCGTTGTGGAAAATTACACGACAACAAAGTCGTGGAAACGATGTGGTCAGTTGTTTGCTGAGAAGTTAAATGGCGTCAAAGTGCCAGCAAAGAGTCCAGTGCAATGCTTAGTCCGAAAGTGGCATCAGACAGGATCTGTTTTGAAAAAGCCAAAAGATTTCGAAAAGTGCCCGCACACCAGAAAATATGGCTATAGTTCACCAGAAAAGCTTCAGAGTACTACCAAATCAACCCGATGCCTGTCACAAGAGACTGGCGTATCATGTCGAACAAGAAGACAAATACTCTACCTGGACCTGCACATGTATCCCTACCGAGCGTCTGTTGTTCATGCATTAAAAGCCAGCCTTTGCGGCCGAGCGGTTCTAGGCCCTTCAGTCTGGAACCGCGCGACAGCTACGGTCGCAGGTTCGAATCCCACCCCGGGCACGGATGTGTGTGATGTCCTTAGGTTAGTTAGGTTTAAATAGTTCTAAGTTCTACGGGACTGATGACCTCAGATGTTGTCCCACAGTGCTCAGAACCATTTTTTTGCATTGAAACCAGCAGTTGCTCCTCAGCGCCTCCAGTTTTTTGAGAGGCTGTTCACTGAGATAACAATGAATGACTTGGACATGGATCTGTTCTTTATGTCTGATGAAGCCTGGCTGCACCTGAGTGGTTATGCCAACTCACAGAATTTGTTCTGGGCAGTGGAGAATCCAGAAGGTTGGGATTTGGCGTGCAATGTTTACACGCAGCATTATTTGTCCCATCTTGTTTCAGGAGATGCTGACTTCGGCGCATTACATTGCCAAATTTTGAAACAATTTGCGACAGCATTAAAGGAGGAGGAAAAGACCTATAGTTACTTCCAACAGGAGGGAACAACTGCTCATACAGCCGACCAAATCTTGGAGCACATTTGCACAATCTTCACAACTGACAGAGTCAGATGGCGACCCTGGCTGGCCACCAAGATCTCCTGATCCGCCAGTGTGCAATTACTTTGTGTGGGCAGCCCTCAAGTGTAAGGTGTATCGCAACAACCCACACAGTCTTCAAGGACTCCAGCAGAGTATTTCGGATGAGACTGCAGCATTTCCAACAGTCCAGCTTAGATCCGCCTTCAGCAGCTTGCTAACCAGGGAACCAGGGGCCAGATGTGGCAAGAGATGAATGGTGGTTACTTTCAACATCTGCTATGGTCAGGCTATTACTGCATTTCCTTTCCTCTGCTGTGTTTCTTTGTACCTTGGAACTTGTTCTCCGGATCACTTTTATTTGCCCCGCCCTGTATATGTATATATTGGGTAGCATTCATTTCACAAGACTACATGCAAACCTGACGTCATTTTGACGTCACATTTAATGTCGATAGCCGCATGAACTGATATCGACTTTCGTTAGCATTCGATGCGGGCCTTTCTTGCACTGGTAACAGCTCACAAGTACTGTTAACGTCGGAAACATACCAACCGACATTGTTGATGGTTTGCAGGAAGTCTTGTGAGATGAGTGTTACCTGCGAAATATTTGAGACAAGGAAGAATATGAATGTTATTCCTCTTTGTTTCACTCGCAACAATTTAAGATGTCCTCTTAGGTTTCTGCCTGACCACACCCTCGGAAATCGCCAAGCACTGGGAAATAAAGAGCGAAGCATTTGTGAGGAGGGAGAATACGAATGTTATTACTGCTCGTTTCAGTCGCAGCAATCAAAGCTGTCTTCTTAGGTTCGTGCCTAATTACACATTCGGCAATCGCCACGTATACGGAAATTAACAGCGAAATATTTATTTTATCCTTCGTTCTCTAATCGTACGAAAATGTCAAATGACATCCAGTACTGCAGAACACAAAACAAACAAACACCGTCTCAACAGTCCTTGAAAACCCAAGGGTACCGACCGGCCTCCGTGTCATCCTCAGCCCTTAGACATCACCGGACGCGGATACGGAGGGGCATGTGGTCAGCACACCACTCTCCCGGCTGTTGTCGGTTTTAGTGACCGGTATGTTGCCGAACACAGTTGTATTAAATACATAAGAAAGTCTGACATTGTGTTAATGACACTAAGATGAAAAAAAAATGATCAAATAACAGAATGCGAAACTTCATCCTTCGACTCAGTAAACGACGACATTATTCATTACGGTATGACTTACTCATTTAATTTTTGCGTCATGTCTCTGTTATCACAGCATCTCTTCAAGGCTTATATCGTTGATACGCTATTAACTACCATTTAATGTCATGCTTGTGATACATACACAATGCATCGTTGCCTCGAAACCGTGTACTGTAAGTTATAGTACGAAACGGCTACATATGCCAAAATGTATATGGCGCCTAGCGCATCGATTGTCGATATTGCGTGTGACGTCAAGATGACGTCACGTTTGCATGAAGTAATGTGATATGAGCGTTATTCTCCAAACTTCAAGTTTTTAGGTACGGAAGAATTTTTTCTTATAGATGCAAATTTAGGATCATAAATACAGTTTTAACCATTATCAGTTCAGCATATTCGGCAATTTTATGTACTGGGCACCTACTTCATGGACGTTTTATCTGGACCAGGACATTTGTAAGTTTTGAAGTGGTCGGGAACGGGAGTCTGGAACAGATAGCAGCTACCCTCCCCCCTCAAATAACAGAAACACCACAGTACTCTAAACACACATGTCTCCAGCACGAAAGCTGAAGCAGGTAAGCACTACAGGGAGGACAATCAAGAACTTTTAAGTCATCACCATAATCATCATCATCAATTTGACACCTACTTTTGAATAAAGGCCTCCTACGGACGTCTCCATGCATTTCGGTATTTTGTTATAAACTTTCATGCAACTAGTGCATCTTCCTGACATCATCTAGCTACCTGACATTAGGTTTCGTTTTATTTTTTTCTTTGTTTAAAAATAACAGTGTGGTGCTGCATTTCAAATATGGGGATTGTTGGACGCTATTTTTTTGAAGAGAAAGGAACTGCAGTTACTGAGACATCAGCGCGCTATGTTAAAATGTTAAACAACTTTATTCCTCCAAAACTTGAAAGGCATCAAGTGAACGTCAGAGAAATATGGTTTCAACAGGACGGTGCCACAGCCCGCACGGCTAGAGCATCCATGGAAGTGGTTCGACAAATGGTCCCAGGACGTTATTTCGAGGTATGGTGATGTTTACTGGCCCCCTGGATGTTTAAAATCAAAAGTCTACATGAAAAAGCCTCGCACAATCGATGACCTGAAGAATTCCATTCGTCAGGAAATTGAAGCCATACCGAACGAAATGTTGGAGAGAACCATGCGTAACTTTCGGGAGAGGATCCAAATTTGTATCCAGCAAGAAGGACGTCATATGCAAGACATTATTTTTCGAACCTAATTAAGTACATATATTTCAAAACTGCATTAAAAAATCCATCACTTAGTGCTTGTTTTTATTATTTCCATCAAACCGTGTCCCAATCATTCAATAGTGAAAACCATGCGCTTCCTCTGCTCCACCCTGTAGTAGCACCCCCCCCCCTTCCACTGCTTGTCATTACGCATTACCAGATGCGACAGTTCGAACATGTATCTAGAAATAGAAATTTAGGTTAGCCACTGCCTGCTTGCTATTTGCTGTTGTGCTTCCGAGAAACCTGCAACAATGTTGTCAAGACGCGAGGTAAGTGGAAATTTTGATTAGGCCCAGATAACTGTTTTACTTTCATTGCGCATTTAATACAAAGAAAAGCTGCATCCAGATCAATTACAGTTCAGTTCAAATCGGTTCGGTTTGGTCAACGGTCATCATAGAAGTTGACTAACAATTTGTTAATTCATAGTATTTGGCAATTCGTAGATTTTATAGAGTGGTAGGAAAAGTTGGGCTAAATTACAGACAGAAACAAAATATAGAGACCAACTTACAACATGAAGGAATTTTGCTACCTTGAAAGCGTTGGAACAGGCGGCGTAGGAGGACAGAACAAGCAGACTAGCACAGGTAAAGACGGCATCCCTGTCATTCCATAGATGTCAAAGGTAGGTGGATTGATAACACTGGAAATGAAGAGGTTCTCTGCTGAATTGGCGAGAAGAGAAATATATGGGAAACATTGAGAAGAAAAATGTACACTATAATAGGACTTGTGGTAAGACATCAACGAATAACTTCCATTGTACTTGAGGGAACTGTAGAGGGTAAAATCTGTAGGCTCTAATGACTCTTCCTTGGCCACTAGAAAAATTATTAAATATTCCTGATAAGAGCAAAAAGAATAAACAGACAGGCAGTTTCGAAACTTTCCGCTGCAAAATTGACTGTAACTACTGTTCCCTACTCTTACCATGTCCTCTTTCCTTCCTAGCATTACATAATTTAAATAAATCTGTCCTTTGGTGATACCTTTGAATATGAACATTGAAATTGTTCATCAAAAATACTGTGTTTAGAGCTTTGGATCCTAATTACTGTCTTCTTGGTTGAAAAAGAATATATTATTAATTTTGCAGTAATGCAGTCTCCGGAGTGCAATCGAGTGCACCCAAAATTAAAGTTCTTCTCAGCAGCCAGTGTAATAAAGAGCTTTTCAACATCTGCGTCGTAATGTAGCTCTGAAAAATGCTTGATGCTGTTTTTGAAGAGCAAGTTTGACGGATACGATTCTGAACAGTTATGATGCTCTGTGTCGGTACGGCACGTTTCTCAAATCTTCGCTTTTCACAAAAGGGAATCTGTTTATTCCAAAACACCTTGTTATTAAACAGGTATCGCACGGTGCTACCTAGCATTCAAAATCCTAACTCTTCCGCTTGCTTGCACTTTGTATCGTAATTACTAAGAGAGGAAAGATGAGCATAATACTCACTTCTGAAATGAGAAAAATTTTACCGTTTAAGATATCAGTTACTATTTCATAAAAACTTTGTTCTCAGTGCTCAATATTGCAGTACATAGTCAGCTTCTTACAAGCGCGTATATTGACAAAAATTGCAGAGTTTTAAACCTGGCTGCTTGGTTCAGTGACCGTTTGTCTAAAAAACTAAAAAAATTGTGACTGAGGGCTCATTTGTTTCAATTTTGACAAAAATTAATATTTCTGATATCTCGCAGCAATGGCGGCTGTTCTTTTTTTAACAGTAGATGTACACCTTTAAAAATACGTCTTTTGCTAGTCAAGTCTACTATAGGGAAAAAAAACATTAGTAAAGTCAAGGAATACACAACTTTGTTAAAAATCACGGAACGCTAACAAGCCAACGATGTTATTTACAATGCTGCGCTTTCGCAGGCGAAAGCGATATTTCAGGTTATTTATAACCGAGTGTTATTTTCGTTGTTTGTGTTTCGTATGTTCCGGTGAAATTGAAATGTAGTCTTGCTCGATCAAATAGAAACTTTTACAGTATTTTACTGGCAAATAAATATTAGTAATACTGGAAAATGTCTTTCGAACTGTCGCAGCACTCAGTATTTACAATTATGTCACAGTTTGCATTACGATTTATGAAGTGAGCCACAGCTGCAAAATACTAACGCGAATTATTTACAGACGAGTGTAAAAACTGGTAGAAGCCGACCGCGGGGAAGATCAGTTCGGATTCCGTAGAAATGTTGGACCACGTGAGGCAATACTGACCCTAAGACTATCTTAGAAGCTAGAATAAGAAAAGGCAAACCTACGTTTCTAGCATTTGTAGACTTAGAGAAAGGTTTTGACAATGTTGACTGGAATATCCTCCAAATTCTGAAGGTGGCAGGGGTAAAATACAGGGAGCGAAAGGCTATTTACAATTTGTACAGAAACCAGATAGCAGTTATAAGAGTCGAAAGACATGAAAGAGAAGCAATGGTTGGGAAGGGAGTGAGACAGGGTTGTAGCATCTCCCTGATGTTATTCAATCTGTATTTTGAGCAAACAGTAAATGAAACAAAATAAAAATTCGGAATAGGAATTAAAATCCATGGAGAAGAAATAAAAACTTTGAGGTTCGCCGATGACATTGTAATTCTGTTAGAGACAGCAAAGGACCTAGAAGAGCAGCTGAACGGAATGGACAGTATCTTGAAAGGAGGATATAAGATGAATATCAACAAAAGCAAAACGAGGATAATGGAATGTAGTCGAATTAAATCGGGTGATGCTGCAGGAATTAAATTAGGAAATAAGAGGCTTAAAGTAGTAAAGGAGTTTTGCTATTTGGGGAGCAAAATAACTGATGATGGTCGAAGTAGAGAGGATATAAAATGTAGACTGGCAATGGCAAGGAAAGCGTTTCTGAAGAACAGAAATTTGTTAACATCGAGTATAGATTTAAGTGCCAGGAAATCGTTTCCGAAAGTATTTATATGGAGTGTAGCCATGTATGGAAGTGAAACATGTACGATAAATAGTTCGGACAAGAAAAGAATAGAAGCTTTCGAAATGTGGTGCTACAGAAGAATGCTGAAGATTAGATGGGTAGACCACATAACTAATGAGGAGGTATTGAATAGAATTGGGGAGAAGAGAAGTTTGTGGCACAACTTGACTAGAAGAAGGGATCGGTTGGTAGGACATGTTGTGAGGCATCAAGGGATCACGAATTTAGTATTGGAGGGCAGCGTGCAGGGTAAGAATCGTAGAGGGGGACCAACAGATGAATACACTAAGCAGATTCAGAAGGATGTAGGCTGCAGTACGTACTGGGAGACGAAGCAGCTTGCACAGGATAGAGTAGCTTGGAGAGCTGCATCAAACCAGTCTCAGGACTGAAGACTACAACAAACAACACTATAAGGGGAAGACAAAGATTAGAACATATCCAACAAATAATTAAGGATGACGGGCGTATGTGCTACTCAGAGATGAAGAGGTTGGCAAAGGAAATGAATTCGTGAGGGGACGCATCAAACCAGTAAGGGCACCGGAAAAAAACAACATACGTCTGGCGGAGGGATGATGGTGGGGGGGGGGGGGCGGGGGGGAGGCCAAATTATTTGTCACTTGTTTAGTAAAATGTTCTAGAATCGGTCCTGGGTCAAGTTGACTCTGTTCTCCGTTAGTTTATCTCGTGAAAGCCTCTTCATTTCTATATAACTACTGCAACCCGCATCTATTTGAACCCAAGTACTGGGCTCAAGCCTCTGTTACCGTCCACAAATTTTACCCACGAGTGACGCAGTAAGAATAATGTGTAAGCCGAGCAGATACCGATGGGGGATTTCCATAGCAAAGATAGGTGTTGCAGATGGAGAAATCCACTAAGATAAGCGACTTTGCCAAAGGACAGATTGTTATTAACGGAGAACCTGTGAACGAGTATTTCGAAAACGGCGAAGCTAGTCGAGTGTTCACGTGCTCCTGTCGTGAGCATCTCGTGGTCGGACAGTGAAATTACTACGAGGTGCTAAGTGGTTGGACGTCCACGACTCTTCACAGAACATGGGGTTTGAAGGATTGTCTGCTCTGTAAAGTAGGACCGATCACCTTGGTCCATCTGTGGGAAGAACACAATGCCGGTGGACGCACATGTGTTTTGGACCACACCATTCAGCGCATTTGCTGAACAAGGTGCTCCGCAGCAGACAGCCACCGCGCGGAGTGGCCGTGTGGTTTAGGGAACCGTGTCATGGATTGCGCATCCCCTCCCGTCGAAGGCTCGAGTCCTCCCTCGGACACGAGTGTGTGTGTTGTTCTTAGCATAAGTTAAACTACACTACTGGCCATTAAAATTGTTACACCATGAAGAAGACGTGCTACAGACGCGTGATTTAACCGACAGGAAGAAGATGCTGTGATATGCAAATGATTAGCTTTTCAGAGCATTCACACAAAGTTGGCGCCGGTGACGACACCTAGAACGTGCTGACATGAGGAAACTTTCCAACCGATTTCCCATACACAAACAGCAGTTGACCGGCGTTGCCTGGTGAAACGTTGTTGTGATGCTTCGTGTAAGGGGGAGAAATGCGTACCATCACATTTCCGACTTTGATGAAGGTCGGATTGTAATCTATCGCGATTGCGGTTTATCGTATCGCGACATTGCGGCTCGCGTTGGTCGAGATCCAATGACTGTTAGCAGAATATGGAATCAGTAGGTTCAGGAGGGTAATACGGAACGCCGTACTGGATCCCAACGGCCTCTTATCACTAGCAGTCGAGATGACAGACATCTTATCCGCATGGCTGTAAAGGATCGTGGAGCCACGAGATGGGGATGTTTGCAAGACAACAACCATCTGCACGAACAGTTCGACAACGTTTGCAGCAGCATGGACTATCAGCTCGGAGAGTGTGGCTGCGGTTACCCTTGACGCTGCATCACACACAGGAGCGCCTACGATAGTGCACTCAACGACGAACCTGGGTGCACGAATGGCAAAACGTCATTTTTTCGGATGAATCCAAGTTCTGTTTACAGGATCATGATGGGCGCATCCGTGTTTGGCGACATCGCGGTGAACGCACATTGGAAGCGTGAATTCGTCATCGCCATATTGACGTATCACCTGGCCTGATGGTATGGGGTGCCATTGGTTACACGTCTCGGTCACCTCTTGTTCGTATTGATGGCGCTTTGAACAGTGGACGTTACATTTCAGATGTGTTACGACCCGTGGCTCTACCCTTCATTCGATCCCCGCGAACCCTACATTTCAACAGGATAATGCACGACCGCATGTTACAGGTCCTGTACGGGCCTTTCTGGATACAGAAAATGTTCGACTGCTGCCCTGTCCACCACATTCTCCACATCTCTCACCAATGGAAAAGTCTGGTCAGTGGTAGCCGAGCAACTGGCTCGTCACAATACGCCAGTCACTACACTTGATTAACTGTGGTATCGTGTTGAAGCTACGTGGGCAGCCCGACCTGTACACGCCATCCAAGCTCTGTTTGACTCAATGCCCAGGTGTATCAAGGCCGTTATTACGGCGAGAGGTGGTTGTTCTGGGTACTGATTTCTCAGGATCTATGCACCCAAATTGCGTGAAAATGTAATCACATGTCAGTCCTAGTATAGTATATTTGTCCAATGAATACCCGTTTATCATCTTCATTTCTTCTTGGTGTAGCAATTTTAATGCCCAGTAGTGTAGTATGTAAATTTAGATGCCGATGGCCTCTGCAGTTTGGTCCCTTAGGAATTCACACACATTTGAACATTTGAGCAGACGACCACTGCGTATTCACATGTTAGCCCAACGACATCGTCAGTTACGAGTGTCGTGGCCTCGGGATCATAGACACTGGGCCGTGTACCACTGGAAAAGTGTCGGCTCTCCGGGTGAATCACCTGTTTGCTACACCAGTTAGATGGTCAACTCCACAAACGCCGTCATCCAGGCAAACGGTTGCTCAAAACATGTAGCTTGCCACGGACGCAGGCTGCTGGGAGCAGTACTGTGCTATTCCAGACATTCTCCTGCACTTGCGATGTCATCATTCAGCAGTACAATTTTCCGTCTCTCAAAGCCAGGATCGTGCTACAGTGGTTCGAGAAGTATGATAGTGAAATAACGTTAATGTCTTGGCCACCAGATTCGCCTGATGTGAATCTGATGGTTCCCATCTGGGTCGTTATCAAGCGCCCTTACCGAGTACACAAATCAGCGGGCAGTTATTTGCGGGAATTACATGACTTGTGCGCAGACAGCTGGTGCCATAAAGCTCCACAAATCTACCAACGAACTGTAGAATCGATTATACGCAGAATCTGCCCAATAAGCTATTAAGAAGGTGGTGACAAAGTTTTTACTCGCAAGTGCATATTTGCTTCTTTTACTTCTCCTAATGTTAAACTCCAGTCTCCCATCACAAGTAAATTTTTGTCTTTTTTAACTATCTGAGTAATTTCGCTTACCTCATCGCATACTGAAACTGGTTGAAAAACTGACTGAAAAATTCTCTTCATCATTTGGGGAGCCAGTTGGCATTTAAACTTGTACTACTGTGGTGGGTGTTAGCTCTGTCTCTTTCTTGGCTAAGATCATGCGTTCGCTATGATTTTCATAGTAGTTCAACGGTATTCATATATTCTTATTCATTCGTTCAACTGTTATAATATTTGGAATAAGCTAGATGATCTTCTTTGGAATTTACATATACAATTTAACATGTACCTTCACGCTATTGGCCGTAAGAAATAATATGACTGCTGAATATAAGGGAAAAAGTAAAAATATATGTGAACAGCGTGCATAAGCTTAGCAGGATAGTCAAGACCAGATAAGTAACAGCGTCTCTCTGATGCTATTCTCAAGTAGATTTACTTGATCTACTGAAGCTGGGATTTGTCGATTTCAACCAACAGATTATTTATTTTCCCGAATTGTCTCTGAATACTTAACCAAACGAACACAAGGTACCTAGTTCACCATGCACGGATATTATTGATAATAACATAGTGATGACAATGTAGAGAACAGTCCGCGCTGGTATTTGAAAACGAAATAGTTGTATAAAAACAATCTACTGGGTAAAAAGTATGTAAACCGACAAACTCTAGGAGGTTGTAGGGGACATCAAAACAAATATTTTTCCCTAATGTCATTTTATCCAATGAGGAGTATTTAAACCGGTAGAGGAAGATTTCTCTGGCGGCAAATTAATTAAACCAACAAACACTTTTCCATTTTTTTATCACCAAGAGACAACAAACTAACACAACCCAATTTCAATTACGGTAGATTTTCAAAAATTACTCCATTGACACGTAAACAAAGGTTACACTGTCGGCTCATGTACTGTCTGACACGGGCAAAAACCCCAGGAGTATCCCGAATTGTTCCTGCTGCTGCTACTATTCGGGCAACCAGATCCTCTTCTGATGCAACAGGAGTTGCGTAAACAAGGTTGCGCATCTCTCCCCACACAAAAAAGTCCAGAGGGGACACATATGGGAATCGAGCAGGCCATCGGACAGGACAACCTCTGTCAATCCACGTTTCTGGGAATCGTCGGTCCAGGAATCGACGCACACGACGACTGAAATGTGCCGACGCCCCATCATGTTGGAACCACATGCGTTGTCTTGTAGGGAGCGGGACGTCTTCCAGCAATTCTGGCAATGCTCTGGCGAGAAAATTGTAATAGTGCCTGCCATTTAATGGCCTAGGTAGCAGATACGGCCCAATTAAACAGTCCCCAACAACACCGACCCACACATTAACAAAGAACCGCACTTGATGAGCGCTAGTAACTGTGGCATGTGGGTTATACTCACTCCAAACATGAGAATTGTGCATGCTGAAGACTCCATCATGCCGGAATGTTGCTTTATTGGTAAACAACACAGAGGATGGAAATGTAGGATGCATTTCACACTGTTACAGGTATCACTGCGAAAACTGTGCTCTGGGTGGATAATCAAGTGGTTCCAGGTTGTGGACACGCTGTAAGTGAAATGGACGTAACAATTGCTCTCGAAGGACTGTTCTTACATTCGTCTGATTCGTCCCCATGTTACGTGCAATTGCACGAGTGCTGATTGAAGGATCCCGCTCCACATGCTGCAAGACAGCTTCCTCAGTTTGCAGCATTCTTACCGTGCGACGGCGTCCCTTGGCTCTGAGCACTATGGGACATAACATCTGAGGTCATCAGTCCCCTAGAACTTAGAACTTCTTAAACCTAACTAACCTAGGAACATCACACACATCCATGCCCGAGGCAGGATTCGAACCTGCGACCGTAGCGGTCGCGCGGCTCCAGACTGAAGCGCCTAGAACCGCTCGGTCACACCGGCCGGCGACGGCGTGCCTGTGCAGGTAATCTGCTAAATGACCCGGTCTCACGCAGATGTTGGTACACAGCAGCAAAGGTCGTATGATGCGGGATACGGCGATTAGGATATTGTTGTTGATAAACCCGCTGTGCAGCTCATCCGTTGTGGTGCGTTACGTAGTACGCACCAACCATATCAGTGTACTCACTCCAGGTGTATCGCTCCATTAGTAAACAGAGACAATGCACTACTACACTGGTGGACAGCATTTGCCTACAACTGAAGATCGTAATACGGCCTCTAACAGCTGAAGAGCGTAATACAGCCTCCACCGGTTTAAATAATCCTCATAGGAAAAAATGACATTAGGGAAGAATATTTGTTTTGATGTCCCCTACAACCTCCCAGAGTTTGTCAGTCTAAATACTTTTCACCCTGTATATAAATCAAAATGTATTTTTTCGTTTGTTCAAAATCTTAAACATCTCAAAGTTCTTTACCGACTGCTTTGAAATTTTGACACAACGTTGTATGCGAATTCACGCTTATTTTTATTACATATTGGAGCATCGTCGGTTGGATGTAAATAGGGAAATACTGTTATCAAAAACCTTGAAAACTTCTTGACCACCGATTTACCTCAGATTTTTACACGATACTCCAGTAAACATTCAGACGGACATATTCTACGTATCTTTAGTCTTATATACATCAACTCCGTCCGAACGGCAATTGAAAATCCAACGGTACCGACCTACCGTCGTGTCGTCCTCAGCCCACAGGCGTCAATGGATGCGGTTATGGAAGGGCATGTGGTCAGCACATCTCCCTCCCGGTCGTTGTGTTTTCGCATATAGGACTGCTCAAATGGTGCAAATGGCTCTGAGCACTATGGGACATAACATCTGAGGTCATCAGTCCCCTAGAACTTAGAACTACTTAAACCTAACTAACCTAAGGACATCACACACATCCGTGCCCGAGGCAGGATTCGAACCTGCGACCATAGCAGTCGCGCGGTTCCAGACTGAAGCGCCTATGTCCGCTCGGCCACAACGGTCGGCTAGGACTACTCGAAACGTGCAGCGCGCCACGAACGCCTTATTACGCTGTGGGAGCCATTCTCCTGCGCTTACCTGGGACCAGAGATAGTAATCGAAGACACACTGACAGCTGCGAACCACCTGCATCCCTTCATGCTTGATGTCTGAGTCAGAGCAGTGCTACGGTGGTTTGAGGAGCGTTATAGTGAACTCATGTTGATGTCTTGGCGACCAAATTCGCATAATGTAAATCCTATGAAACCCGTCTGCGTCGCTATCATGCGTGTCATCGCGTACGCAAGTCAGCGGCTAATTATTTACGCAAATTTCATGATCTGATCACAGACATCTAATGCCACATACCTCCACAAACCCACCAACAAACTGTTTCCAAAGACTGACAAACAAGCTATTAAAGACGTGGTCATAATGTTTTGGCTTATTAGTGAATATAATATATAAAGGGGAAACGTTGGCCGCGCGGGATTAGCCGAGCGGTCTGGGCGCTGCAGTGATGGAGTGTGCGGCTGGTCCCGGCGGAGGTTCGAGTCCTCCCTCGGGCATGGGTGTGTGCGTTTGTCCTTAGGATAATTTAGGTTAAGTAGTGTGTAAGCTTAGGGACTGATGACCTTAGCAGTTAAGTCCCATAAGATTTCACACACACATTTGAACATTTTTGGGAAACGTTGTTTGCAAAAATCTCTAAAAGATCTAGACCGATTTACTTCAGATTTTTTACACGATACTCTAACAGACAATCAGATGGACTTAGGATACACAATTTTTAAGCAGCAATGTACAGATTTTCTGTTAAAACGAATTGTGAGAAAGACAATGCTTTCCTATTCTGTGAAAATGTGCGGATCCGTTTTCTGTTCCTCAGTTAGTTTTAACTACGATAGAAGCGCATTTAAACCATCACACAAACACACACACACACACACACACACACACATATATATATGTGTAATCACACCTCCATACTTATCGAGAGGGACACTTACTTGTCAATCACATCGCGATTACGGGCAGCATGGGGTTCACGCCTGAGCCTCAGGACGTGCGCTAGCAGCGCATGTCGGGTGTTTCTAGCGTCAACTTGGCGTCTCAATATCTTGGGATGTAATGGGAATATTGCGATGCAATCAACGCCATTGTGTATGTGCTTTGTCATGCTATGGATTGCTGAAGAAAAACTATAGAAGGTCCATTTAAAAAAACATAAGTTTTTGTTAAAAAAACACATATGCTTTCGTTTTAGAATGTTTCCAAATATGTACATTCATGGGCCCCATCCCTACATTGATACCGGTGAAAGTCGTTTTCCAATAGATGTTATTGTTCCAGAGATATTTTGGGTGGACAAGATAGCTGGGACACCCTGTATATATAAGTTAGGAATATTAACAATGTAGTTAAAAGGCACTTACATAAACCTTTCGGTCACAGCCTTTATCGATAAAAACAGAGACGCACAATTCACTCACACAAGCAAGCACTCAAAACGCACACATGACGGCCAACTTCGGCATATACATATATAAGATTGTAACAAAACTTGTATACACAACAACGTGCTATTTTGTTTTCCTCCTCGCAGTTGGTTTCAGCAGGATACAGGAAATTTGAATTTGTGTCTTTCTGGCATTTGATTAGAACATTACTACGGGATGTGAACCGTCCGAAAGTTTGAAATCTTACGCATTCGCAGATTAAAACTATGCGAAATACTGTCTTTGAAGCCACTATCCTCACTGATCCAGTCTCTCTCATACCCTGTAACCAATGATTCCAACCGATTTACCCATTTGTTGTAAACGACTTCAGTTCCCAATCAAGGTTTGTTTGCGAAAAAATAAACAAAGCACATGGTTAGAGAGAGGGGGGAAGTGGAGATAGACGGGATGGGGAGGAGGAAATGGACAAAGAGAGGAAAGGAGGAGATGGATAGAGGGAGAGGAGGAGGTGGAGTGAGAGTGGGGGAAGAGCCGATGATCAGTAAGAGAGCCTAGGAGGCGATGGACAAGAGAGGAGAAGGAGGAGGAGATGGACAAAAAGAAGGGACAGGAAGAAGTAACGATGTATATACAAATCCCATAGATATTTGGTAACTGCGAGGCATTGTCGGATGAAGATGACGACGATTGGTTTGTGGGGCGCTCAACTGAGCTGTCATCAGCGCCTGTACAAAGTGCCAATCTTTACACAGTCCAATCCAGCCACTTTCACCAATGATGATGAGGACAACACAAACACTCAGTCCATGGGCAGAGAAAATCCCCAACCCCGGCCGGCCGGTGTGGCCGAGCGGTTCTAGGCGCTTCAGTCTGGAACCGCGTGACCGCTACGGTCGCAGGTTCGAATCCTGCCTCGGGCATGGATGTGTGTGTTGTCCTTAGGTTAGTTAGGTTTAAGTAGTTCTAAGTTCTAGGGGACTGATGACCTCAGATGTTAAGGCCCATAGTGCTCACAGCCAATCCCCAACCCGGTCGGGAATCGAACCCGGGACCCCGTGATCCAGGGGCAGCAACGCTAGCCACTTTTTTTTTTTTTTTTTTAAGAAACTTTTCCGGATCCGTTGGGAGGGGTGCGAGCAAAGTGGGCAGGGGTCGCAACCCGAGGCCTCCCGTTCCCACGCTGCAGGAACCAAGAAAAGTGTAGGGAACATGGAGTTGAGGCACCATGAACATAGATTATTTATTTGTTTTTCTTTTCGTTCTTTTGTTTATATTGTTATTTATATATTTTTGTCATTAATACCGCCGAGAATATCAGGAAACCGAGGAGGAGGGCGCAGCATGACGTCAGACTAATTGAGTTTTTCCGAGGAGAACATTCCTATTACAAGTGAATATATCGATTATAAGTGTGGGAGAGGCAGGGATCAGCTATTCATGACAGGAACACCCCATCTCCGGGGTGGGTTAAGGAAGACACTGCAGAGGAAATTGGAGAAAAATTGTATTTTGGATTGCGGACAAGTGCACAAAGATGTTCATTAAGGAACTGCCAAAAGTCAAGGATACTTTTCTTGTCATCAGCAAACGCAGTGCGCTGCGTGTCCACAAATCCACCTCACGGAGATCGTATTCGCTTGCGGGAAGTATCCCGCGTGCGGAAAGAGGAGCAGTTGAGTAGGTATCTGATGAGAAGTCGAACGGGTAATTAGGGACATCATCTGTCGAACCAAGTACCAGACACCTCTCGCCGACCTGCACTCCAGGCTGTACCCGTCTGTGTCCACAACATCACAGTCGACACACAACGGAGAGTATGCTAGGTGAAACCTGTTTAGGCGAGAAAGGCATACTTGCTTCCCATTGTCTGTAAGGTACCATGCAGACCGGACGTCAGTGTCAAAATAAGGAGCGCACACCGATCGCCAAACGGCACGACAGTCGACGTGGGAAAGCTTCTTCTCAACCACATTCGGTGAGCTGTGCTGCTGAAGGAAACCATACACCGCCTTCGTGGATATCAGCTGCGCCGGCAGTATCACAGTACGGACGTAGCTCAGTTCAAGGAAAAACTGACGGAAATAAAAAAAGGGCGGCGAGACTTCTGAAAGTTGGATATGTGCTGGGAGAGAGTGTGGTGCAAGGGCCTCCAGTAATTCGCTGGTAAGGCACGTACGGCACCACAACGTCATGTGAGAGACAACGAAAAGGGCTCTGTCAGGCACATGATACAGACCTAAACCGCGCCTGCACCGCGGGAAGGTGAGGATTTCGTACCTTATCTTGAACGGCAATCTGTGGCAAACAAACAAACCCAATGCCGCTAGCATGCGGCGGGCCATTGATGGCGGAATAGGAAGAGTGTGTGCCAGATCGGGGATACGGGACGCCAAATATACATTTACGTATTGTATGCCTTGCAGAAGATCGAGTGCTTGTAAACGGTGATCTAAGAGCCCAGCGCCTAGTTGTGAAAGTAGACGTCGGCAGTTGAGGGCAATTGTCCGCCAAAGATCACTTGCGGAATCGAGTCCTAAGCATTGGAGAGTATCAACTACACGCAAAAGAGCAGCGCTGTCGGCAGGCAGTCCCACAACAATAGCCATAGCGCTCGATTTGCGGACGTTACGGCTGCTACCAGAAGCTTCGCCGTAGGTGGTAGCCCACGCCAGCGACTCCCTGACCTCAGTACCACTACGAAGAACGAAGACATCGTCTGCATTTGCAGTGCAGCTGGATACATGGTCACCGAGAGACATCACAGAGAGGCGTTGACGGAGGCCGCATAGCAACGGTTCCATGGCGAATGCATAGAACAGGGCAGAGAGCGGGCAATCGTGACACACTGATCAACGGGCATTGCAGAGTACACGAGACGTAGCTCCACGGAGGAGACGCATTACGACGTCGAGGGTAGTATCAGGGTAGCCCATATTGCCGAGCACCCCTTCCAAGAAGCCGTGACCGACTCGATCGAACGCCTGACTGAAGTCAAGAGCTGCCAAAAGTCCAGGCGTACGACGAGCGTGAGCAAGAGTATGTCACGACAGTGGCAGAAGACAGTGTGTATGTTATTGGTACCTCCCAAAGAAGTTTAATCAGGGGAAACCACGTACCGAGCTGTCCGTTTAAGTCGCGCAGCCAACAGCCACATGATGATCTTTGTATCGCTATTGAGTAACGTCAAAGGGCGGTAATCGCATGTCTGTGAGGTACTCCGAGGCTTGTGGATGGGAATGTGGAAACCATCGAGGAAACCGTCTGGAATCGGCACGAAAGGCGACGTAAGGTTCTAACAAATTTCCGTCCACACTGGCGCCATAAAGGGACGCAATGTCCGATAAAACTCCAGTGGGATGTCGTCAGAGCCCTGCGACATGTTCGTAGAACCCGACTGGATAGCGCCGTGAACTTCGTTCCTCCGTGACGTTAGCAGTCAGATCCATCTTCGCATCCACGGGAACCGAGCCAAAGAAGAGTCTAGAGACCACTGTAATGTTGGCAGGGCGGTGACGACGTTCAGAGTACAGCGTAAAATAATGTGCATGCAGGGCGGACCCGATATCCCATTTGGTATCAAAACGCTGCCCATCATCAGTCGTAAGAACATTAATCAGATTCCTCCGACGTTGGTTTCGTTCCGCTATGACATATACGAGTACATAGATGGACGCTCTTGCACAAACCCATCGTGTGTGCGCGCCCTGACCATAGCTCCTTCAAGGCAACGACGAGAGAGAGACATGAGCTCTGCCTCGGCACGATGACGTGCTACAGACGCGAAATTTAACCGATAGGAAGAAGATGCTGTGATATGCAAATGATTAGCTTTTCAGAGCATTCACACAAGGTTGGCGCCGGTGGCGACACCTACAACGTGCTGACATGAGGAAAGTTTCCAACCGATTCCTCATACACAAACAGCAGTTGACCGGAATTGCCTGTTGAAACGTTGGGGTGATGACTCGTGTAAAAAAATTTTCAAATGTGTGTTAAATCTTATGGGACTTAACTGCTAAGGTCATCAGTCCCTAAGCTTACACACTACTTAATCTAAATTATCCTATGGACAAACACACACATCCATTGTAGAATGAAGGCTTTCACGACCGTGTGACATGGCCGTTGATATACTTTCCGGGATGTGAGGTCGTGGTCCAAGAACATTTCTGCTCCTTACGTTTCGTCCAGGACTGCGCTGGACTTCCTCAGAGGCGCTGCTCCGCTGAGTCTTGCCGACAGGGTGTCACGAGTCGGCAAGACTCAGCGGAGCAGCGCCTCTGAGGAAGTCCAGCGCAGTCCTGGACGAAACGTAAGGAGCAGAAAAGTTCTTGGACCACGACCTCACATCCCGGAGAGTATATCAACAGCCACACACATCCATGCCCGAGGGAGGACTCGAACCTCTGCCGGGAGCCTCGTGTAAGGAGGAGAAATGCGTACCATCACGTTTCCGACTTTGATGAAGGTCGAATTGTAACCTATCGCGATTGCTGTTTATCGTATCGCGACATTGCTGCTCGCGTTGGTCGAGATCCAATGACTGTTAGCAGAAAATGGAATCGCTGGGTTCAGGAGGGTAATATGGAACGCCGTGCTGGATCCCAACGGCCTCGTATCACTAGCAGTCGAGATGACAGCCATATTATCCACATGGCTGTAACGGATCGTGCAGCCACGTCTCGATCCCTGAGTCAACAGATGGGGACGTCTGCAAGACAACAACCATCTGCACGAACAGTTCGACGACATTTGCAGCAGCATGGGCTATCAGCTCGGAGACCATGGCTGCGGTTACCCTTGACGTTGCATCACAGACAGGAGCGCTTGCGATAGTGTACTCAACGACGAACCTGGCAAAACGTAATTTTTTCGGATGAATGCAGGTTCTGTTTACAGCATCATGATGGTCGCATCCGTGTTTGGCGACATCGCGGTGAACGCACATTGGAAGCGTGTATTCGTCATCGCCATACTGGCGTATCACCTGGCGTGATGGTATGGGGTACCATTGGTCACACGTCTCGGACACCTCTTGTTCCTATTGACGGCACTTTGAACAGTGGACGTTACATTTCAGAAGTGTTACGACCCGTGGCTCTACACTTCTTTCGATACCTGCGAAACCCTACATTTCAGCAGGATAATGCATGACCGCATGTTGCAGGTCCTGTACAGGCCTTTCTGGATGCAGAAAGTGTTCGACTGCTGCCCTGGCCAGCACATTCTCCAGACCTCTCACCGATTGAAAACGTCTGGTCAATGGTGGCCGAGCAACTGGCTCGTCACAGTACGCTAGTCACTACTCTTGATGAACTGTGGTATCGTGTTGAAGCTGCATGTGGAGCTGTACCTGTACACGCCATCCAAGCTCTGACTCAATGCCCAAGCGTATCAAGCCGTTATTACGGCCAGATGTGGTTGTTGTGGGTACTGATTTCTCAGGATCTATACACCCAAATTGCGTGAAAATGTAATGACACGTCAGTTCTAGTATAATATATTTGTCCAATGAATACCCGTTTATCATCTGCATTTCTTCTGAGTGTAGCAATTTTAATGGCCAGTAGTGTACGTCCACGTCCGCGGCATACAGCATGTCATGGAGTAAAGCCAGTTTGTCGCGTAGGCGAATAGAGTTGACAAGTCTGGAAAGCTACCATCGCCAGGAGGACAGGCGATTCACACACGGTGGAAGTACAGGGAACCCCCTTTAGGCCCCCACAGAAGGGCGCATCACTGTGATGGGGAGGGAGCCATCGTTCTGTACACCTCCAGAATGTCTATCCTCAGTATCGACGTCGTCCGTCCAGGAGACAGACGTGTCACTGGGCCAGTTCAGTGGAACATTAGCAGAGATGGATCCACACAGGTAGCGACAGACACAGAAAGGGAGGCAACGCATCAGACGCAGGCAGGAGAAGGTCGGTGTCCGGAGGTGGACGCTGACTTGAGAGGGACGCAGGGCAGGACATCGTCAGGTGTCAGGGCATGAGAGGACAGCGCACTATCAGTAGCAGGGTCGACATCCTGTGCAGACTTCCGAGTGATGCAGTCATCAGAAGGGGTACGGCGTTGTCTCTCCAGTTTTCTCGGCGTCCGTTCCGTGTCGGATGGCGGGCGGCTATCGTTCGACATGTGGCCAGATGGCAGAAAGGCGCAGGTAGGCACAGCTCCATAATCAACAACCATGTGGTCAGGACATACAGCTTGTACCTGTTGACGGTCGTCGTTCATTTGTATTGTCTCCGGCAGGGGTGTAGTAGAGACAGGTGAAACGTCCATCGCGTCGTCAAGAGAAGCCGACCGCGGTACCAAGTGAGCGTAGCAGGCAGCACCGCCACGGACGCGAAAGACAGAGGGCGCCGCAGGAGGAGCGAAGTCCCCGATCGGCGTCTGAACCAGTCTACGTTGGAGACACTCAGACCGGACGTGGCCTTCCTGGCCACAAAAAAATGTTCAAATGTGTGTGAAATCTTGTGGGACTTAACTGCTAAGGTCATCAGTCCCTAAGCTTACACACTACTTAACCTAAAATATCCTAAGGACAAACACACACAACCATGCCCGAGGGAGGACTCGAACCTCCGCTGGGACCAGCTGCACAGCCCATGACTGCAGCGCCTAAGACCGCTCGGCTAATCCCGTGTGGCCCACGAGTTCTGAGTTAAAGCTTGTTGCATGGAATCGCTGCACAAGAAAAAAAAAATAAGAAACGTGTTTCGATTCGTGTCTGGATGATGAAAAGACGTCAGCTCGGTTGCTCAGCATCCTTGCTGAAATAATTTGTAATGGAAGATCCAAGAAGTTCTTTTAATTATCTTAGAATGTCACCAGAACTGTGAACGGTCCTTCAATATAGAGTTAATTATGTGATAAGGAATAAAGATATTGTAATGCATGATGCACTATCGCCAGAACTGAAATTACGTATCACATTGCAAGCATTACGATTGCGAACACTCGGCATGCTATAAGATGCGGTTTTAGCTGGCGATGACGCTTTTTCATTAACACCAATAATTATTACCAGTAATAATTATTAACATCAACAGCAGTAATAATTCGTAGCAGGCCCCATTAAGAAGAGAATGGTTTGCAAACTACTCTCTTCAAGGCAGATCTGTACAGTGGCAATATTTCAAAATACAAACATATGTGAATGGGGAGCCCTGCTGCGATGTAATAAATAAATGAATATTGAACCAAGAATGCAGCTTCTTGAATTTGTGTAGCCTTCCCTCCTGTCAACAATATTCGTTAAAAAAAAAAGAAGAAAAAGAAAAAGAGTCGGCCAACTCGAACGATGGTTCAAGTGCCTCTGAGCACCATGCGACTTAACTTCTCAGGTCATTAGTCCCCTAGAACGCAGAACTACTTAAACCTAAGGACATCACATACATCCATGCCCGAGGCAGGATTCGAACCTGCGACCGTAGCGGTCGCTCCGTTCTAGACTGTAGCGCCTAGAACCGCAAGGCCACTCCGGCCGGCTCGAACGATGGGATTTTAGTCTTGTAGACAAGAGCATTTCTACAGCTAGAATTACATTTGTTTGTATTTTTCTTAATTCAGTTGTATATGTGCTTCTAATTCAATAAATTTTGCCCTCTAGATCAGATATTGTCAAACTATGTTCTGATCGCACATGACGGTCTCAGGAGCAGCAGTATGTTTCTTATTTTTGTAATCAGCATCACTGAAATCCCACAAACACCTATGCAAAGCATAGACATCCAAAAAGCGAACATTATTCTCCGTTCCCCACTTCATATTTCAGTTTTTCTACACTCTACGAACACACATAACCTCAAACTCATGCAACTAGTGTCGCCAAAGTCGGAACACGCCGAAACTGTTTAGTTTGACCGACGAGTTTCGCAAGCGCGTGGCGCGCATGCGCAGTGGCTGGTAGTGCAGTTGCCTGGAACCTCGTGTCGTTGTGTAAACTAGGCTTAATAAACGAACGTGGAGAACATGTCCGCATGGATCATCGTGTATGAATAAACCATTCCACAGCTCACATTAACGTAACCCGATTTACAGTGCAATAACTTTACTTACATTTGCTATGTCATGTATTACACATCGTGCTCATCACATCCTTCTATGTTACATACATAAAACCAGAAGTCGTACTCGTGATGACTGGGTGTTGTGTGCTGTCCTTGGTTAGTTAGGTTTAACTAGTTCTAAGTTCTAGGGAACTGATGACCATAGATGTTAAGTCCCATAGTGCTCAGAGCCATTTGAACCATTTGAAGTCGTACTCCATCGTAACATACTGCAGCCTGACAGCTAAAACAGCCGTTACGCCGTTCTCAGAGATGCATATACTTCCAAACATTGTAAACCTATCGACAGGCATGTGCAATTACGTTACATTTATCGCTGGCGTGCCAGAGTTAATTGGAGAACTGTGCACACGGTAATCGCTGACCAAAGGTCACTTAGCCGGCCGCGGTGGTCTCGCGGTTCTAGGCGCGCAGTCCGGAACCGTGCGACTGCTACGGTCGCAGGTTCGAATCCTGTCTCGGGCATGGATGTGTGTGATGTCCTTAGGTTAGTTAGGTTTAAGTAGTCCTAAGTTCTAGGGGACTGATGACCACAGCAGTTGAGTCCCATAGTGCTCAGAGCCATTTGAACCATTTGAGCCAAAGGTCACTTAAGGGCATATACATTCTTTACAGTACACGAAAATCATATATGAAAGTATAAAAATCATGAAACATTGAGAGAGAAAGAATCTATTTATTACTGGCGTGCCAAGCTTAACGAAAGTTACATACGGATATACGGAGACCTGCTTATTGACATACTGCACAGGTGAATTACTGATAAACAAATTTAAAAAATATTTTAAGTTTATATTATCCGTGATAGATCAGTGGCACCAGATGACAATTTATGATCAGAAAATCTGTGACTACTGGTCTGACTTCTGTTACATCAAGATGGGTAGGAAGTGATAATAGGAACCAATAAAGATACACAGCTACGAGTACACTTAACATTCATTGAAACAATATTGCACACAGAAAAATGAGAAAATGTCTTTCTGAGAACCATGTATATGTATTTTACATTAAGCAAAACGCGTAATACAAACCACAAATGGTTCAAATGGCTCTAAGTACTATGCGACTTAACATCTAAGGTCATCAGTCCACTAGACTTAGAACTACTTAAACTTAAATAACCTAAAGACATCACATACATCCATGCTCGAGGCAGGAGTCGAACCTGCGACCGTAGCAGCAGCGCGGTTCCGGACTGAAGCGCCTAGAACCGCACAGCGGCCGGCTACAAGCCACATTATGCAAAGAAAAACGTATGGAACCAAGTAGCAATGTCTGGAAAATACAGGTAAAAATGATTCCAAAACATGCATCAAATAAAAGTGTGGTCTAGTACAATCATTATCGTACGTCTTCATTGTGTGGAGATCAACTTAGTGACAAGACGTGAAGTAAAAGAATGTGATGACCACGATATGTGATACATACATAGCAAAGATAAGTAACGTTATTGCACTGAAAATGTATTTACGTTAATGTGAGCTGTGGAATGCTTTATTTATACGTGACGATATATGCAGACGTGTGACGCTCTTCCACATTGGTTTATTTCAGGTGCTTGATAATGGCTCAAGGCCGAAATTAGCTAAGAGCACAAGTTTAATAAAGCACAAAACAGCCTACAACGGACAATGTATGCTTTCAGTAAACATTTAGAAGCTCTGGATCCCCACGGAAGCAGAAGCTTCATCTTTAATTATGATTGCAGTAGGAACGGGATCATCGTGATTGGACTGCGGATCAATGAAAACCTCTAACCTGGCCGGACGAATAATGTTTCAGGTCGATGGTCGTATCGGGATATGCCGTAATCCGAGCGAACAGCTGCCGGAACGCACACAGCGCCACGGACATACACTACTGGCCATAAAAATTGCTACCCCAAGAAAAAATGCAGAGGATAAATGGGTATTCATTGGACAAATATATTATACTACAACTGACATGTGATTACATTTTTACGCAATTTGGGTGCACAGATCCTGAGAAACCAGTACCCAGAACAACCACCTCTGGCCGTAATATCGGCCTTGATACGACTGGGCATTGAGTCAAACAGAGCTTGGATGGCGTGTACAGGTACAGCTGCCCATGCAGCTTCCACACGGTACCATAGTTCATCAAGAGTAGTGACTGGCGTATGGTGACGAACCAGTTGCTCGCCCACAATTGACCAGACGTTTTCACTTGGTGAGAGATCTGGAGAATGTGCTGGCCAGGGCAGCAGTCGAACATTTTATGTACCCAGAAAGGCCTGTACAGGACCTGCAACATGCGGTCATGCATTATCCTGCTGAAATGTAGTGTTTCGCTGGGATCGAAAGAAGGGTAGAGCCACGGGTCGTAACACTTCTGAAATGTAACGTCCACTGTTCAAAGTGCCGTCAATAGGAACAAGAGGTGTCCGAGACGTGTAACCAATGGTACCCCATACCATCACGCCAGGTGATACGCCAGTATGGCGATGACGAATACACGCTTCCAATGTGCGTTCACCGCGATGTCACCAAACACGGATGCGACCATCATGATGCTGTAAACAGAACGTGCATTCATCCGAAAAAATTACGTTTTGCCAGGTTCGTCGTTGAGTACACTATCGCAAGCGCTCCTGTCTGTGATGCAGCGTCAAGGGTGACAGTCCATGCTGCTGCAAACGTCGTCGACTGTTCGTGCAGATGGTTGTTGTCTTGCAGACGTCCCCACCTGTTGACTCAGGGAACGAGACGTGGGTGTACGATCCGTTACAGCCATGCGGATAAGATGCCTGTCATCTCGACTGCTAGTGATACGAGACCGTTGGAATCCAGCACCCTCCTGAACCCACCGATTCCATATACTGCTAACAGTCATTGGATCTCGACCAACGCGAGCAGCAATGTTGCGATACGATAAACCGCAATCGCAATAGGCTACAACTCGCCCTTTATCAAAGTCGGAAACGTGATGGTACGCATTTCTCCTCCTTACACGAGGCATCACAACAACGTTTCACCAGGCAACGCCGGTCAACTGCTGTTTGTGTATGAGAAATCTGTTGCAAAATTTCCCCATGTCAGCACGTTGTAGGTGTCGCCACCGGCGCCAACTTTGTGTGAATGCTCTGAAAAGTTAATCATTTGCATATCACCGCATCTCCTTCCTGTCGGTTAAATTTCGCGTCTGTTGCACGTCATCTTCGTGGTGTAGCAATTTTAATGGCCAGTAGTGTAAGTCGGTGGCAACAGTATCATGATGTGGGTGACCATTTTCTCCATAAGGCCCTAAAGCCATCTCATTTTGTTGTTACATACTCCAATTATCGTTCTTTTATTTAAAATGAGTTGCATTAAATGTTTGAGATTAAGCCTTCTAGCTGCGCAGTCATATCAGATTTTGTTTTCAGCCTGCAAACTGTAATCAGAGTCTCTCTTCTCCCAAGTAGTGATCTATTATTTTATCACTGTGTTATTTTTCTCAGTAACTGAAACGAATGTTCACGAACGAAAGCTTGGTTGCAACGAGATATCAACCAGAATGATGACACTCCTTCCGTCGTTTCTCTCTAGTTAGGTATGTTTCTCTTTGTTGCTGCCTACGCCGTCTCCCCGTCTCTCTTGCATACGCCCAGCGGCTGGTGAATGGATCAGCTGATGAGAGTGGCTGGCCTCGTGTCGCGATATAAATAGCAGTGCCGTTGTATTTCTGTACGGCGCACCGTGGCCAGGTCAGAGTAGAGACATTAGAGACATTGCCTCGCACGGTGACCCACTGATTAGGTGCGGGTCTCGTGGCAGGCCGAGTAGCGATAAACAATCTGACTTAACTTACCATGGCCTGAGATCGCAGTGAGCCCAGAGACATTGCCGACTAAATAGGAATATCAGAGCCTTGTACAGTAATGCAAATATTACAGGCCAACGCGGATGAATGTAGTGCATTGGTATGCTTGAATACAGCCATTTGCCTATTATCCATAGTGGATTACTGTAAATGAAGCCTCAGAAGATAAGCGTTGATGTTCCCCGCACGATTCCCCCGTAACAGGAAGAAGACTCACACCACAAGCCACTCACGTTTATATTTCAAATTAACTGAAATGTAGTGACTACTACACAAGGAAACATTTTTTCGCCAAAGTTTCACAAACTTTTTGTTTTGTCCGATATAGTTTGTGGTTACAAGCTCATTTTCAAAATCTCCTATTTGAGACAGGTTACTCGAGTCTTCCGGTGTACTGTAAATCAGAGAATGTACAAACACGAAAAAATTAAGTGCTAATTTGGTATACATCTGGCTCTTACAGTACGCGTATCATCTGGAACAAGGCAAATATAGGAGCACTACTACATCCAAGGATCCTCTTAATATCAGCCTCTTAACATTTACAGATCTATTTTAATGCATACGAATCAGTATTACAAAACACTTCTAAAGAAAAATAGGAGCCATCACATAAATAGAAGAGTAAATACTACGACTCTGTCCAACCAGATATTCCTCCACGGACCTGGTATGCCGGCCGCTGTGGCCGAGCGATTCTAGGTGCTTCAGTCCGGAGCCGCGCTGCTCCTACGGTCGCAGGTTCGAATCCTGCCTCGGGCATGGATGTGTGTGATGTCCTTAGGTTAGTTAGGTTTAACTAGTTCTAAGTTCTAGGGGACTGATGACCTCAGATGTTATGTCCCATAGTGCTTAGGGCCATTTGAACCATTTTGGATCTGATATTTCCACTCAGCGGCAAGTCGTTATATCAATTTTGAATATTGTAATAGGAATAGTTATAGGGTAGTTAATGAATGCTTCGATGCCACTAAGAGTTTAGCAGAATGTATGTTATCCGAACCGTAATATGTAATGGACATAAGTTAGAAAGTATGGTTCTTCTTGATTTCTCTCAGCAAATTAAACTATGCTTCAGTTATAATTCGAATAAACACCATTAACATTATTTCACATCATTTAACTGTAATTAACAGAAAGTTACATTTCGAAAACCTAATATTGTGAATTAACATACCGTCGTCAACTTCAGCAAAATGTGTGATTTTGTTCTCGTGATTGCGTTATCACATTCCCATAGAAATGTTAGAAGTATCTATGTTGTAATTAAACCAAATAATTAATTAGCGAAATTCGTTACTTTCAGCTTACCTAAAAACAGATTTTTGGAACATTTATCATTCATCTGATGTATTTAACGTGACCTGTGAACTTCATGTATATGTCAATAACGAAACAGCAGTTACATCAGTTGTAATTCCTTTTTCATGACTGTTATAAACACAGTTGATTTTCAGTCATTTTGATACTACGAACTTTAACCTGAAATTTCGTTTTGGTGTTTCGTACTATACCTCAGTTTTTTATGTCAGGAATAAAGTCCAACGTGAAATCGACATGTAATTAATGATTTTAGGATAGGTTTTGTTATTGTAACTTCATAATCAAATTTCCACACAAAAGTCAAAAGATCAAATGCTTTGAGAATGAACCAAGATTGTCTTTAATATCGTATTAATAGTTTGTTGTAAATGATTAACTTTTCAATGTAAATCAGTAATGTAATTGTTTTTGACAGTAGGCCAAAGAACATACATTGTTAAGTATATACTGAGCGATGCAAAGCATTTAAAGTCAGTCGCTGTTTGGCCAGCGTAATGGCGCAAAATCTGTAGCAGTTACTGTTCTGTCAGTCATGTTGGTAGAAAGCAGTTTATGTGGGAACATCTTTTTAAAGGCTTACGTCTCGGTCAGCTCTTGTTCGCATTGACGACACTTTGAACAGTCGACGTTAAATTTCAAAAGTGTTACCATCCGTAGTTCTATCCTTCATTCGATCCCTGCGAAACCCTACATTTCAGCAGGATAATGCGCGACCGCTTGTTGCAGGTCGTGTAAGGGCCTTTCTGGATACAGAAAATGTTCGACTGTTGCCCTGACCAGCACATTCTCCACATCTCTCACCAATTGAAAACGTCTGGTCAATGGTGGCCGAGCAACTAGCTCGTCACAATACGCCAGTCACTACTCTTGATGAACTGTGGTATCGTGTTGAAGCTGCATGGGCAACTCTACCTGAACACACCATCCAAGCTCTGTTTGACTCAATGCCCAGGCGTATCAAGGCCGTTATTACTGCCAGAGGTGGTTGTTCTGGGTACTGATTTCTCAGGATCTATGCACCCAAATTGCATGAAAATGTAATCACATGTCAGTTCTAGTATAATATACCCGTTCATCATCTGCATTTCTTCGTGGGGTAGCAATTTTAATGGCCCGTAGAGTATAAATTGAGGACGGCTGAACTTGGCTAATGGTGCTGTCCGGCCAGCAGCTGATCGCATCTGCTCAGGAAGAGGGCGACGGCGCAGCGAGGGCGTACTCCCCTCGTGCAATTGCCGCCTGATTGCGCCGCTATGTGTTGTCCGGCGTGCTGCGCCCTGCGGCGCAACCCCGACCTGGCACAAGGCGGCAGCGATTGAGCTGCGCTTCCCCACTGTGCGCCAGCGAGTCGCCGTCTGCTGCTCTCGTAAAGGCTCTTGTGGCGGGTCACGGCTGCGTGGCGCAGCTTCCAGCACAACTGTGCCACCACAAGTTTGTTGTTTGAAAAAAAGGAACGGAAACAGAAGTGAACGGTCGTTAGTTTGGCAGCAGTTACTTCTTCAGGCTGACAACGCTTGCGTAAACAAATAAGGAGAGAGACACCAAGCGAACACACAGTCACGAGAGAAATCACACACCCTTCTCGTAAGAAAAATCTGCGGTTAGTGTTCAATGAATTCGAAAGTAAACTTCTATGTACTGACTTGGCAGAAAATCCTAAGAAATTTTGGTCTTATGTCAAAGCGGTAGGTGGATCAAAACAAAATGTCCAGACACTCTGTGACCAAAATGGTACTGAAACAGAGGATGACAGACTAAAGGCCGAAATACTAAATGTCTTTTTCCAAAGTTGTTTCACAGAGGAAGATTCCACTGTAATTCCTTCTCTACATTGTCGCACAGATGACAAAATGGTAGATATCGAAATAGACGACAGAGGGATAGAGAAACAATTAAAATCGCTCAAAAGAGGAAAGGCCTCTGGACCTGATGGGATACCACTTCAATTTTACACAGAGTACGCGAAGGAACTTGCCCCCCTTCTTGCAGCGGTGTACCGTAGGTCTCTAGAAGAGCGTAGCGTTCCAAAGGATTGGAAAAGGGCACAGGTCATCCCCGTTTTCAAGAAGGGACGTCGAACAGATGTGCAGAACTATAGACCTATATCTCTAACGTCGATCAGTTGTAGAATTTTGGAACACGTATTGTGTTCGAGTATAATGACTTTTCTGGAGACTAGAAATCTACTCTGTAGGAATCAGCATGGGTTTCGAAAAAGACGGTCATGTGAAACCCAGCTCACGCTATTCGTCCACGAGACTCAGAGGGCCATAGACACGGGTTCACAGGTAGATGCCGTGTTTCTTGACTTCCGCAAGGCGTTCGATACAGTTCCCCACAGTCGTTTAATGAACAAAGTAAGAGCATATGGACTATCAGACCAATTGTGTGATTGGATTGAGGAGTTCCTAGATAACAGGAAGCAGCATGTCATTCTCAATGGAGAGAAGTCTTCCGAAGTAAGAGTGATTTCAGGTGTGCCGCAGGGGAGTGTCATAGGACCGTTGCTATTCACAATATACATAAATGACCTTGTGGATGACATCGGAAGTTCACTGAGGCTTTTTGCAGATGATGCTGTGGTGTATCGAGAGGTTGTAACAATGGAAAATTGTACTGAAATGCAGGAGGATCTGCAGCGAATTGACGCATGGAGCAGGGAATGGCAATTGAATCTCAATGTAGACAAGTGTAATGTGCTGCGAATACACAGAAAGATAGATCCTTTATCATTTAGCTACAAAATAGCAGGTCAGCAACTGAAAGCAGTTAATACCATAAATTATCTGGGAGTACGCATTAGGAGTGATTTAAAATGGAATGATCATATAATGTTGATCGTCGGTAAAGCAGACGCCAGACTGAGATTCATTGGAAGAATCCTAAGGAAATGCAATCCGAAAACAAAGGAAGTAGGTTACAGTACGCTTCTTCGCCCACTGCTTCAATACTGCTCAGCAGTCTGGGATCCATACCAGATAGGGTTGATAGAAGATATAGAGAAGATCCAACGGAAAGCAGCGCGCTTCGTTACAGGATCATTTAGTAATCGCGAAAGCGTTACGGAGATGATAGATAAACTCCAGTGGAAGACTCTGCAGGAGAGACGCTCAGTAGCTCGGTACGGGCTTTTGTCAAAGTTTCGAGAACATACCTTCACCGAAGAGTCAAGCAGTATATTGCTCCCTCCTACGTATATCTCGCGAAGAGACCATGAGGATAAAGTCAGAGAGATTAGAGCCCACACAGAGGCATACCGACAATCCTTCTTTCCACGAACAATACGAGACTGGAATAGAAGGGAGAACCGATAGAGGTACTCAAGGTACCCTCCGCCACACACCGTCAGGTGGCTTGCGGAGTATGGATGTAGATGTAGATGTAGATGTAGACTAGTAGTGGTGTCCCGCAGAAGTTAGCCCGCGAAATATTGAAACTAGAAAATAGAACTGGCCAAGCAATAGTAGGACTCGTGCCCTGAGAGTCCCGTGCAAACTTAATTGTGTGTATACAGCGATAATCATCTAAAACTTGTACTGTAAATATTGCGGAAATGGAAGTGCTATTGATGTGTGGTTTTGATATATATGAAGATGATGTATATAAAGATGAAATGGGAAATATGATACTGCGTGAAGAGTTTGACAGAGCACTGAAAGACCTAAGTCGATACAAGGCCCCGGGTGTAGGCAACATTCCATTAGGACTACTGACAGCCTTGGGAGAGCCAGTGCTGACAAATATCTACCGTCTGGTGAGCAAGATGTATGACACAGGCGAAATTCCCTCAGACTTCAAGAGGAATATAATAATTCCAATCCCAAAGAAAGCAGGTGTTGACAGATGTGAAAATTACCGAACTATCACTTTAATAACCCACTGCTGCAAAATATACTTACACAAATTCTTTACAGACGAATGGAAAAACTAGTAGAAGCCGACCTCGGGGAAGATCAGTTTAGATTCCGTAGAAATGTTGGAACACGTGAGACAATATTGACCCTACGACTTAACTTAGAAGATTCATTAAGGAAAAGCAAACCTACGTTTCTAGCATTCGTAGACTTAGAGAAAGCTTTTGACAATGTTGACTGTAATACTCTCATTCAAATTCTGAAGGAGTCAGGGGTAAAATACAGGGAGTGAAAGGCTATTTACAATTTTTCACAGAAACCAGATGGCAGTTATAAGAGTCGAGGGACATGAAAGACAAGTAGTGGTTGAGAAGAGAGTGAGACAGGGTTGTAGCCTTTCCCCTATATTATCAATCTGTATATTGAGCAAGCAGTAAAGGAAACAAAAGAAAAATTAGGAGTAGGTATTAAAATCCATGGACAAGAAATAAAAACATTGAAGTTCGCCGATGACACTGTAATTCTGTCAGAGACAGTAAAGGACTTGGAAGAGCAGTTGAACGGAATGGACAGTGTCTTGAAAGGAGGATATACCATGAACATCAACAAAAGCAAAATGAGTCGAATTAAATCGGGTGATGCTGCGGGAATTAAATTAGGAAATAAGAGGCTTAAAGTAGTAAAGGAGTTTTGCTATTTGGGGAGCAAAATAACTGATGATGGTCGAAGTTGAGAGGATATAAAATGTAGACTGGCAATGGCAAGGAAATCGTTTCTGAAGAAGAGAAATTTGTTAACGTCGAGTATAGATTTAAGTGTCAGGTAGTCGTTTCTGAAAGTATTTGTATGGAGTGCAGCCATGTTTGGAAGTGAAACATGGACGATAAGTAGTTTGGACAAGAAGAAAATAGAAGCTTTCGAAACGTGGTGCTACAGGAGAATGCTAAAGATTAGATGGGTAGATCACATAACTAATGAGGAGATATTGAATATAAGTGGGGAGAAGAGGAGTTTGTCGCTCAGCTTTACTGGAAGAAGGGATCAGTTGGTAGGACATCTTCTGAGGCATCAAGGGATCACCAATTTAGTATTGGAGGGCAGAGTGGAGGGTAAAAATTGTAGAGGGAGACCAAGAGATGAATACACTAAGCAGATCTAGAAGGATATAGGTTGCAGTAGGTACTGGGAGATGAAGAAGCTTGCACAGGGTAGAGTAGCATGGAGAGCTGCATCAAACCAGTCTCTGGACAGAAGACCACAACAACAACAACACAACAAAACAACTTCAATCCAAACAGTCAACAAAATCTACAATAAACACAACAAACCGTTTTACACTTAAATTCATAGCGACATAAAATTAAGTAGAGAGATACCAACGAAACAAAAAATAACATACATATTACAAACATATGCAGGCAATATATCCAGCAAATTTAACGCTTTACTAAAGAAGACCACAGTTAGATTTGCATACCGCACTGCACACAACCTAAAGACACTAATTAACTCCGGAAATACGAAACTACCATTGCATTCATACCCTGGCGTATACAAAATCAATTGTAATGACTGCGGAAAATTCTATATAGGCCAAACAGGCAGAAATTTCCAGATTAGAGACCGAGAACATACCAGAAACAGTAACACAAACCCATTTGCATTATTTAACCACGTAAAAACTGTAAATCACAACGTAGACCAGATGGAAAATTCGATGCAGATTCTCCACATAACACGAAAAGGCCCTAAATTAAACATTCTGGACGAGATAGAAATCTATATACACACCCGCAAATGACTAGAAAAATTTTTGGTGGTCTTGCGGTAGCGTTCTCGCATCCCGCGTACGGGGTCCCGGGTTCGATTCCCGGCGGGGTCAGGGATTTTCTCTGCCTCGAGATGACTGAGTGTTGTGTGTCTTTCATCCTCATTTCATCCTCATTCACCAGCAAGTCGCCGAAGTGGCGTTAAAGAACTTGTTGAGCGGCGGCCGAACCGCCCCGCGATGGGTCTCCCGGCCACCAATGTCACACGTTCATTATTATTATTATTATTATTATTTAAAACATAAAAACTATTTTGATGATATTATTGAAATTACTAACCACGGATAATTTTATAAAACGAACACCAATAAATAGCTGCAAAGATTTTACTGTCACACAACTCCATAGATTTATAAAAACAAATCTGTAATCATGTAACATCGCTGACATAACTCGAAGTTGTCAAACTTACAAAATGTTAACAAGATCTTAACGCTACTGACCAACAAATAAAAATTCCACTGCCGAGACATTACTGAGCGAATAGTTCATAATTTCGCTTGTGATTTGCTTAAAAAAGCACGTAGTAACATATCTGACAGAACGTAATATGGAAGTCAGTCTTACGCCAAATGTACAAAATAATTATTTATCACGAAAACTCACAGATACATGATCTAAATACCGTACTGTAAGTTGCAGAGTGCTTGAAAATGGCCTTTGAGCCGAAATAGGTCTATAGTGAATGAAAATAAAGTCACAATAATAACAACTGCTACACAAAGCAGCGTTTTGGCTTAATGTACAAATAATGTCCTTACAAGACGTATACAGTGTGGTCCATTGATCGCGACCGGGGCAAATATCTTACGAAATAAACGTCAAACCAAAAAACTACAAAGAACGAAACTTGTCTAGCTTGAAGGGGAAAACCAGATGGCGCTATGGTTGGCACGCTAGATAGTGCTGCCATAGGTCAAACGGATATCAACTGCGTTTTTTTAAAAATGGGAACCCCCATTTTTATTACATATTCGTGTAGTACGTAAAAAAATATGAATGTTATAGTTGGACCACTTTTTTCGCTTTGTGACAGATGGCGCTGTCATAGTCGCAAAAGTATAAGTACGTGGTATCACGTAACATTCCTCCAGTGCGGACGGTATTTGCTTCGTGATACATCACCCGTGTTAAAATGGACCGTTTACCAATTGCGGAAAAGGTCGATATCGTATTGATGTATGGCTATTGTGATCAAAATGCCCAACGGGCGTATGCTATGTATGCTGCTCGGCACCCTGGACATCATCCAAGTGTCCGGACCGTTTTTTCGTTTGATGCTTATTTCGTGAGATATTTGAGCCCTGTCACTATCAGTGGACCACCCTGTATAACGCTTCAGGCCCAGAAGAATTTAAAAAATTGATTGGATGTTCGGGGCTCGTGTTGTTAGCGAATCAACAGATTGTAATAATGCTTAGTGTATTTTTGTGCAAACACACACTTTTTCAAATCAAACAATGCCTATTGACATTGACAAACTAAAAATAATGTAAATTAGAATGTCAGTGGTTCTAGTGCAAATCGTTTACGAGATATCGCATTTTAAAAAATAACCACACAGACACTTGCTTGTGCTATGCAACCCGCGTTGTTGCTAGGTACGACGTTGTTATGTTTAGGTACAGTGTGCTTGTGTGTTCCTTGAGTGCATTGACACTTGTTGTCAGTTAGTGTGTGGCAGTTCAAGCGGTAGGTCGTAAGGGGACGATGTGATTTACCAACGCAGAAAAAGCCGACATGCTCGTAGTGTGTGGAGAGTGTAGGAAGAACGTAATCGGTTCTTGTACGGTGTATGCGGCATGATATCCCAATAGACTTCAGCCATCTCGGCATTTATTTATCAATCTCTTCACCCAGTTACGTGAAAGTAGTAGTGTAACACTCAGACAATGTAACAGAAGGGAACAAGTAACGAGAGACGAGGGGGAAATTAATTTTCTCGCTGATGTTGCAGTTGATCCGCATGTTACCTCCCACGAAATCGCACGAGAAAGTGGCAACAATGACATCGACACAGGTTCTACATCTACATCTACATTTATACTCCGCAAGCCACCCAACGGTGTGTGGCGGAGGGCACTTAACGTGCCACTGTCATTACCTCCCTTTCCTGTTCCAGTCGCGTATGGTTCGCGGGAAGAACGACTGTCTGAAAGCCTCCGTGCGCGCTCTAATCTCTCTAATTTTACATTCGTGATCTCCTCGGGAAGTATAAGTAGGGGGAAGCAATATATTCGATACCTCATCCAGAAACGCACCCTCTCGAAACCTGGCGAGCAAGCTACACCGCGATGCAGAGCCCCTCTCTTGCAGAGTCTGCCACTTGAGTTTATTAAACATCTCCGTAACGCTATCACGGTTACCAAATAACCCTGTGACGAAAAGCGCCGCTCTTCTTTTGATCTTCTCTATCTCCGCCGTCAACCCGATCTGGTACGGATCCCACACTGATGAGCAATACTCAAGTATAGGTCGAACGAGTGTTTTGTAAGCCACCTCCTTTGTTGATGGACTACATCTTCTAAGCACTCTCCCAATGAATCTCAACCTGGTACCCGCCTTACCAACAATTAATTTTATATGATCATTCCACTTCAAATCGTTCCGCACGCATACTCCCAGATATTTTACAGAAGTAACTGCTACCAGTGTTTGTTCCGCTATCATATAACCATACAATAAGGGATCCTTCTTTCTATGTATTCGCAATACATTACATTTGTCTATGTTAAGGGTCAGTTGCCAATCCCTGCACCAAGTGCCTATCCGCTGCCGATCTTCCCGCATTTCGCTACAATTTTCTAATGCTGCAACTTCTCTGTATACTACAGCATCATCCGCGAAAAGCCGCATGGAACTTCCGACACTATCTACTAGGTCATTTATATATATTGTGAAAAGCAATGGTCCCATAACACTCCCCTGTGGCACGCCAGAGGTTACCTTAATGTCTGTAGACGTCTCTCCGTTGATAACAACACGCTGTGTTCTGTTTGCTAAAAACTCTTCAATCCAGCCACACAGCTGGTCTGGTATTCCGTAGGCTCTTACTTTATCAGGCGACAGTGCGGAACTGTATCGAACGCCTTCCGGAAGTCAAGAAAAATAGCATCTACCTGGGAGCCTGTATCTAATATTTTCTGGGTCTCATGAACAAATAAAGCGAGTTGGGTCTCACACGATCGCTGTTTCCGGAATCCATGTTGATTCCTACATAGTAGATTCTGGGTTTCCAAAAACGACATGATACTCGAGCAAAAAACATTTTCTAAAATTCTACAACAGATCGACGTCAGAGATATAGGTCTATAGTTTTGCGCATCTGCTCGACGACCCTTCTTGAAGACTGGGACTACCTGTGCTCTTTTCCAATCATTTGGAACCCTCCGTTCCTCTAGAGACTTGCGGTACACGGCTGTTAGAAGGGGGGCAAGTTCTTTCGCGTACTCTGTGTAGAATCGAATTGGTATCCCGTCAGGTCCAGTGAACTTTCCTCTGTTGAGTGATTCCAGTTGCTTTTCTATTCCTTGGATACTTATTTCGATGTCAGCCATTTTTTCGTTTGTGCGAGGATTTAGAGAAGGAACTGCAGTGCGGTCTTCCTCTGTGAAACAGCTTTGGAAAATGGTGTTTAGTATTTCAGCTTTACGCGTGTCATCCTCTGTTTCAATGCCATCATCATCCCGGAGTGTCTGGATATGCTGTTTCGAGCCACTTACTGATTTAACGTAAGACCAGAACTTCCTAGGATTTTCTGTGAAGTCGGTACATAGAATTTTACTTTCGAATTCACTGAACGCTTCACGCATAGCCCTCTACACCTATCACCTCTCTCACTATCAAGGGTTGCATGGAAACGATCATGACAATCGTCTTTACTTCTGTACACAGGCTAAAAGACAGGATAGTTTAGATGTATCGCGTATCTTGTTTAATGATGAAGCCACATTTACCAATCATGGCCAGGTAAATCATCGAACCATGCACTATTGCTCTGTTGACAGTCCCCGTTGGCTTCGTCAGGTGGAACGTCAGCGCCTATGGAATGTGAACGTGTGCTGTGGGATAGTGAACCATCAGCTCGTAGCCCCGATTTTCATAGACCAAATACAGAACGCGCACAAGTACCGCAGTCTCCTTGACAGACCATGTTCCACGGATGGCGGAAGACGTTCCTCTGCAGACTAGCAGGGACCTATGGAACCAGGATGATGGCTGGTCAACGCATAGGGGACGAAGGACTACAGCATGTCGTCACGGATTGTTTCCAAATCGCTGGACTGGAGGACGAGGAGCTGTATCTTGGCCGGACCCTTTCCCCGTATTTGACACCTGTAGGCTGGAATACTCTCTTTCAAATTCTGAAGATGGCAGGGGAAAAATATAGGGAGCTAAAGGCTATTTACGATTTGTGCAGAAACCATATGGCAGTTATAAGAGTCGAGGGGCATGAAAGGGAAGCAGTGGTTGGGAAGGGAGTGAGACAGGATTGTACCCTATCCCCGATGTTATTCAATTTGTATATTGAGCAAGCAGTAAAGGAAACAAAAGAAAAATTCTGAGTAGGAATTAAAATCCATGGAGAAGAAACAAAAACTTTGAGGTTCGCCGATGACATTGTAATTCTGTCAGAGACAGCAAAGGACTTGGAAGAGCAGCTTAACGGAACGGACAGTGTCTTGAAATGAGTACATAAGATGAACATCAACAAAAGAAAAACGAGGATAATGGAATGTAGTCGAATTAAATCGGGTGATGCTGCGAGAATTAGATTAGGAAATGAGACGCTTAAAGTAGTAAATGGGTTTTGCTATTTGGGGAGCAAAATAACTGATGATGGTCGAAGTAGAGAAGATATAAAATGTAGACTGGCAATGGCAAGGAAAGCGATTCTGAAGAAGAGAAATTTGTAAACATCGAGTATAGATTTAAGTGTCAGGAAGTCGTTTCTGAAAGTATTTGTATGGAGTGTAGCCATGTATGGAAGTGAAACATGGACGATAACCAGTTTGGACAAGAAGAGAATAGAAGCTTTCGAAATGTGGTGCTACAGAAGAATGCTGAAGATAAGGTGGGTAGATCATGTAAGTAATGAGGAGGTATTGAATAGGATTGGGGAGAAGAGAAGTTTGTGGCACAACTTGACTAGAAGAAGGGATCGGTTGGTAGGACATGTTTTGAGGCATCAAGGGATCACAAATTTATCATTGGAGGGCAGCGTGGAGGGTGAAAGTCGTAGAGGGAGACCAAGAGATGAATACACTAAACAGATTCAGAAGGATGTAGGTTGCAGTGGGTACTGGGAGATGAAGAAGCTTGCACAGGATAGAGTAGCATGGAGAGCTGCATTAAACCAGTCTCTGGATTGAAGACCACAAGAACAACAGGCTTTTTTTATGTGGGAAAGCTGAAATAGGCTGGCTACAAGGATGTACCAACTACACCCGATGGTTAGAAACGACTTATTACTACAGTCTGGTCGGACATCTCCACTGAAGTGCCGACACGTGTGCAGCGGCCGGCGACATTGTAGTTTATCCTACTTCTAGTTTGTTAGTATTAATTTGCATTGTTCCATTTCAAAAAGTGACTCTTTGCGTAAAAAGTACACTAAGTATCAGTGCAATCTGTGGACAGGCTAACAATATGGGCCCCTAACTACCAATCAATTCTGTGAAAACTGCACATCAGTAGCATTTTCCATTGTCGCAATATTTGCGCTGCAAATGATTAACCCCTTATATAGTTCATCCAACCTGGAAATAGAGAATATCAACAATTTTTGTCTGTTTTAGATATAAATACTGGCAAGATATCACTCCCGGGAATTCCAAGATCGTATCAAAATAATCTCTACAGTATTTCCTCAGACTAACCCCGACATAAAAAAAAGGCGACCAGGGGACTTAAGTTGATACATGTAGATATAGAAGAAATATTTTTATTTAGTTACTAAAACATGGCTACAACTTACATTTTATGTTTGCATGCAGTAATGTTCGTCTATTATCCTTTTGACGGATAATGAATGCAATGTATGTTCTAACCGGAAAAAGATATTTTTTATGTGATGTAATTATACTTGCATAATTTTCAGATATTTTTTTTTTTACTTTACTTGGAATCTAAAACTTTGCTTCATGCCAAATTTCATTATTCTACGTCAAAAGGAAGTACCCTATGGGTTTTGATGAGTTTGCGAGTATCAAAATATGTGACATCAATGGCCGAATCTTTTGAGTTCATTGACTTAGAAGCTTAAATTTTTACACCGCCAAGGGACCGTAGCCCTAAGTACGTACATAGATTTGAATTTGATACGCTAACCTGTTTAGATTACGGATTATGCCCGCAGGGTACTTTTTCTTGTTTAGTTCTTGTTTATGATCTCACAAGTCACACGAGGAGAAAACGGCAAGTGGCATATCCCGATGTCCCCTTCTCTCAGAGCAAGAGGGGTCAAAATAAGCGAACACGTGTATCGGCTTATCCGCAGATACTTGACCGTTTCTGAAAAAGCGACGGTTAAAGTTTTCGAGGTCTATACAGGTACTTTATGTGTCTTTTACCGGGAGATCTGCTCAGATTAGACGGTGGCACAATGGTTAGTGTCGCAGCTTCTTAGTTTTGCGCCGTGTTGGAAACACTATTATTACTTTTCTGTTTTTTATGTGTATTCCCATCTCTGTAGAATATCACTACACGAATGTTTTCCAATGTGTATTGATATAACGCTGTCCTTATTCGTCTGCTAATTGAATGTTAGATGAATGAACTAAAAAAAAGACAATTACTTGAAATTGTTTTCTGTGAAATCCCCTGTAGCGTATCTTGATTCATAATCAATTGCAAGCGCCAGTTTTCGGAAAAGCGATTCGTTACGCATGGTTTGCCGTGAAATTATTGTCAACACGCGAAATCTTCACCAGTGTTAAAGACGTTCCTTTCCCGAGTGAGATTCATACGAAGACATGTTACTGAGGCAAACCTGCATTCGCGCGATGCACGTGGTGTTTGGAATACCTTTGTTTTGAATGTTTCTACGATCGGTATCGCAAAAGGGATTGCAGCACATTTTCCTGAAGATTAAATATATGATTAAAATATAAGAATTAATGTAAGAATTTATATAAGAATTAAACATCAGAATACGAGAATTTAAAATGATAGGTTGTAGAAAAATATCAGCTACCAGTCGCAATAAAAGGTTATTTATTTGTCACACGACCGGTTTCGGGCTTGCCCCCATCCTCAGGTGTTTATACATTCATGTACATGTTTATATTGCTGGTGTATAAACACAAAAAAATTATTTGCTGGTGACTAAACAGGTACTAGTGGGGCAATTGTAAGTGGCAATATCTGTACTCACATAAAGATGAAGCATCATTATTATAGTTACGCTGTGGTGACAGTTTTGCCACTTAGTTACACATTTATTATCATTTTCACGTCCATATTTCAGTTTTATAGAGTTTAACAGCATATTTCACTTTTACGATGTGCACTCGTGAAATACACCGCGTTTACATACAAACATGTGTGCTGTGGTCAAAGAACTCAGACGTAGCAGGTGTAAAGATGTTGATCAAACAGAAACATGTAGGGTATGGTAAAAGAACTTATCCACAAGAAGTGCAAGGGTGTTGTACATATAGAAACTTAAAAAGCTATTATAGACTGCGAAGATTTTTGATACACATTATGAAATTTTTGTATCCACATTTTTGTCGGAGAACTTAGATCTAGGAAGTACAATGATGTCATGTATATGAAATCACCAAAAGCTATTACAAATTAAAAAATGACATCTAGAGTTGTTTTGAGCCACACTGTAGTCAGAGTAGTATCCACTGTGAATAAAATTCATTTAAAATGCTTCTTACGGATCAACATACTAGACACACATATGTTACATAATAAATATGTGACACTTAGTGTGAAGTCCAGTTGTAATTTTACAATTACATTAAATTAATACTTGTTCCATAAATACGACACCTCGTAATGATGTGGAAGGTGTCAGTTTCACATAAGTTTTCTTTACACAATATAATTTTTCTTAGAGTTACTACTTCATATCTAAAAGGTCATCTATAGTGTAGAACGAGTAGTCACCCAGAATTTCCTTTAACTTGTTCTTAAATGCTGGTTGGCTGTCTCTCAGACTTTTAATGCTATTTAGCAACTGACCAAAGATTTTTGTGGCAACATAATTCATTCCTTTCTGTGCCAAAGTCAGATTTAACCCAGAATAGTGAAAACCACTCTTTCTTCTGGTGTTGTAGCCATGCACTTTGCTATTATTTTTGAACTGGGATGGGTTATTAACAACAAATTTCATAAGTGAGTGTATGTATTGCGAAGAAAACAAATGTCTGCAAAGTGATTTTGGGTGGGCTCAAGCTATTATTCTGATTGCACGCTTGATATAATGATATAATGCCCTTGCTACAGCCGCAGGTTCGAATCCTGCCTCGGGCATGGATGTGTGTGATGTCCGTAGGTTAGTTAGGTTTAAGTAGTTCTAAGTTCTAGGGGACTGATGATCTCAGAAGTTGAGTCCCATAGTGCTCAGAGCCATTTTATAATACCCTTGTATCCTCTAATTCGATAACAAATATCCGCTGAATAACCTTTCGGACATGGGCTGATAAAAAAAAACAATAAAAATAAAATAAAATAAATTAAAACTATAATTGGGTGTCGAGGACGGGGCGCAAAAATAGAATAGTGAAGATCACCATTTCTTTTATTGTTGTAGCTATGCGATTTGGTATTATCTTTGAACAGGGTGGCTTATGAATAACAAATTTCATTAGTGAATATGTGTACTGCGAAGATACTGTGAATATCATGAGTTCCTTAAACAAATGTCTATAAAGTGATCTTGGGTGGGCTCCAGCTATTATTCTGGTTACACGCTTAATATAACGTCCTTTTATCCTCTAATTTGATAACCTTCTACGGACGTGCGTAGATAAACGAAAAAGTAAAAATAAAATAAAAGAATTTAAAACTATCGGGTTTCGGATACAGGGCCCAAAAAGAAGCAACGACGCTAAGCACTGAGCCCACATATCGTCTGAGGATAATGTGCGGTTAAAGTCACATGAAGTACTGTAACAATACCTCGACAACTTCGACCGTCGTTTTTTCAGGAACGGTCGAACATCTACTGAAAATCCCAGACACGTGTTCGCTTATTTTGATTCCTCTTCCGCTGAACGAAGTTCCTGGGAAATCGGGATATGGCACTTGTCATGTTCTCGTCGTCAGCAGCGGAGCCTTTACGAAGATAAACTGAGCTGCTGTTAAAAGATTAAAGCATTTTGGTTGAAATGCCATCATAGTGAAACTAGCTACTGCCTGTCAGCTACCCAATGATTTTTGTGAATCCTCTAAGAAATTATTTGGTCAATCTGACATCTGGTGGTGGAGTGTGCAATGTCAGTTCATGTAAGTGTAATGCACCCGTTTTTGCAAGGCCATTTTTTGTCGACTGTTTTTTCGGGTACTGTTAGGAAGAAGAGTTGGCTTTAATAGCCATTTATACAGCCTGACAGCAGTGAAGCACCCAGAAGCGGAGCAGGAAACTAAATGAAACTTCACAGGTTGAGAGGGTATGGGATGTGATTATAAAATCGAGTAAGATTTACAAGGAACTTGGCAATATGAGCCCACTTACCAATACGTTACACTCGCTCTGGCTTGGGTGACTCGGATGGGAAAGTTGTCGTAAAACAGTCGTATCCTCGCGTAAGGCAAGATGGCCCACAACTGTTGTCAAAGGTCCTGGTATCCTGGATATTGGCGCTGGGACGAAAATAACGTCCGAGGTGCATGTGCAATCGAGGACAGATCTGGAGATCTTGCTGACAACGGGAAAATCTTAACATCTCGCTGACTGTTCACACAGACTAGTACCATATGTGGACAAGCATTGTCTCGTTGAATAATGGAGCTAAGATTCTCTTGCATAAGTTGTAACACAGCAAAGCAAGCTGACTGTGACGTACCGTTGTGTGGTCATAGTTCCCATAATCAGTTCTAGCTGTGCCCTGAAGTCATATTAGATGGTTTCCAACAGCTCGCGGTCTTGCGGTAGCGCTCTCGCTTCCCGCGCACGGGGTCCTAGGTTCGATTCCCGGCGGAGTCAGAGATTTTTGCTTCCTCTAGATGACTAGGAAGGCAATAGCAAACCACCTCCGCTGGGACCTTCCCTGGTACGGCGGTGCGGGTCCCCCGTATCGTCCCCTACGCACCTCTGAGTATATGGGACCTCATCACAACAGCATGACTCCTGGAGTGACACCTACATCTACATGACTACTGTGCAATTCACATTTAAGTGCTTGGCAGAGGGTTCGTCGAACCACAATCATACTATCTCTCTACCATTCCACTCCCGAACAGCGCGTGGGAAAAACGAACACCTAAACCTTTCTGTTCGAGTTCTGATTTCTCTTATTTTAGTTTGATGATCATTCCTACCTATGTAGGTTGGGCTCAACAAAATATTTTCGCATTCGGAAGAGAAAGTTGGTGACTGAATTTTCGTAAATAGATCTCGCCGCGACGAAAAATGTATTTGCTTTAATGACTTCCATCCCAATTCGCGTATCATATCTGCCACACTCTCTCCCCTACTACGTGATAATACAAAACGAGCTGCCCTTTTTTGCACCCTTTCGATGTCCCCCGTCAATCCCACCTGGTAAGGATCCCACACCGCGCAGCAATATTCTAACAGAGGACGAACGAGTGTAGAGTAAGCTGTCTCTTTAGTGGACTTGTTGCATCTTCTAAGTGTCCTGCCAATGAAACGCAACCTTTGGCTCGCCTTCCCCACAATATTATCTATGTGGTCTTTCCAACTGAAGTTGTTCGTAATTTTAACACCCAGGTATTTAGTTGAATTGACAGCCTTGAGAATTGTACTATTTATCGAGTAATCGAATTCCAACGGATTTCTTTTGGAACTCGTGTGGATCACCTCACACTTTTCGTTATTTAGCGTCAACTGCCACCTGCCACACCATACAGCAATCTTTTCTAAATCGCTTTGCAACTGATACTGGTCTTCGGATGACCTTACTAGACGGTAAATTACAGCATCATCTGCGAACAACCTAAGAGAACTGCTCAGATTGTCACCCAGGTCATTTATATAGATCAGGAACAGTAGAGGTCCCAGGACGCTTCCCTGGGGAACACCTGATATCACTTCAGTTTTACTCGATGATTTGCCGTCTATTACTACGAACTGCGACCTTCCTGACAGGAAATCACGAATCCAGTCGCACAACTGAGACGATACACCATAGGTCCGCAGCTTGATTAGAAGTCGCCTGTGAGGAACGGTGTCAAAAGCTTTCTGGAAATCTAGAAGTACGAAATCAACTTGAGATCCCCTGTCGATAGCAGCCATTACTTCGTTCGAATAAAGAGCTAGCTGCGTTGCACAAGAACGATGTTTTCTGAAACCATGCTGATTACGTATCAATAGATCGTTCCCTTCGAGGTGATTCATAATGTTTGAATACAGTATATGCTCCAAAACCCTTCTGCAAACCGACGTCAATGATATAGGTGTGCTTCTCCAGACTATTGGAATAGCTGGTCTCTGTAGTATAAACACTGAGTGAAGGGATCAAAAACGAACTTCAAAGGATGTCATGTGACGTCCACTACGGTCAAATACAAAACAAATAAATAGATAGATAAATTGGTAAGGTAAAATGGAAATGAGCGTGTGGCGTCATTGGCCGGGAGACCCCTTGGGGCGCAGGTCTGGCCGCCTTGGTGCAGGTCTTATTACATTCGACGCAACATTGGGCGACCTGCGCGCCGGATGTGGATGAAATGACAGCACAAGACCCAGTCACTGAGCGGAGAAAATCCCAGACCCAGCTGGGAATCGAACCCGGGCCCGTAGGATGACAATCCGTCACGCTGACCACTCAGATATTGGGGCGGATAATTGGTAAGGTGACCACTCGCAATAAGCGGCAAATCCGGGTTCGAGTCCCGGTCGGGAAAAAATTTTCATTGTCGTCATTCCATTCTGCAGCTGATAGTTGTCCTTATTTGCAATTGCGAATTCATTTAATGTATTCCATTACTTGTTGTCGGGTGGGAGATGTGGCTGTGATGGGGTGACGATGTATCAGGTCAAAACACGGCTATCCTCTCTAGTGGTGATGAGATGTGGTCAACCGGTACCTTAACGACAGATACACAGTCCAGTATCGGGCCATTGTCGTATTCGAATGCCCCACAAATCTGGATTTGCACGAATAGAGACTTACAATGAGGCCTCTTTCAAACTCTGTCAGGTGCTGATAGTGCTGTATCATAGGAATACGCGGCGTCTCCGGTCCTCCACAGTGATCGCTCAACATCTGACGCTATGCACGCAACTTACACACACTACCAGGTCTGGTAACGACACTAAACGCCAACCACACTAACGCACTGTTGTGGCCGTTCTACTTATCGCAAGAAATGCAACTCGATTCATCAACGTATCAACCGATAGTGCGTATGAGGTCTGTTCACAAAATTCCGGAACTCTGTCCACAAAATTTTTCTTCGCTTGCCTTCCACTTACTGTGCATGGTCTCCTTCGAAATACTCTCCTCCACAACTGACACACCGCTCCCAACGCCGTTTTACTTCCAAAACAGTCTTGGTATGCGTCTTGCCGGATTACGCTAAGCGCCGTCTGCGAATTTCCTTTTATGTCGTCTATCGTTACATATCTACATCCTTTCAACGGGGTTTTCAACTTTGAAAATAAAAAATAGTCGGCAAGGGCCAGATCTAGAGAGTGTGGAGGATGAGGCAGCACAGTGTTTTCGTTTTTTGTGCAGCTGTCACGCACCAACAGGGTTGAATGTACGGGTGTGTCATTGTGATGGAAGAGCCATGAATCTTTTCGCCACATTTCGGGCCGTTTCCTTCTCATATTTTCTCGCAGGCGTCGCAACACCTCCCGATAGTACCATCGATTAACAGTTTGTCCATGTGGCACGAATTCATTATGAATCAATCCTTCAAAGTTACGGAAAACTGTCAGCATGGCTTTGATATTTAACCTGACCTGAAGGTCGTTTTCTGGTCTCGGAGAACCTTTCCCGACCCACTGTGAAGATTGAACCTTGGTCTCGACATCATAACCATAGCCGCCCGGGATTAGCCGAGCGGTCTAGGGTGCGGCAGTCATGGACTGTGCGGCTGGTCCCGGCGGAGGTTCGAGTCCTCCCTCGGGCATGGGTGTGTGTGTGTTTGTCCTTAGGGTAATTTAGGTTAAGTAGGGTGTAAGCTTAGGGACTGATGACCCTGGCAGGTAAGTCCCATAAGATTCCACACACATTTGAACATTTTTTAATTCATAACCATAGACCCAAGTCTCATCACCAGTTACGATTCTCTTAAGGAACATCTCGTCCTCAGTTGCAACATCCAAAACGTTTTCACAGTTTGTGAGGCGAAGGTCTTTCTGGTCTTGACTCATGAGCCGTGAGACGAACCTGGCGACAACACGATGCATTTCATGACGCTGTGTCAGGATTTCATGACATGATCCAACTGAAATGTTACATTCTTCTGCACTCTCTCGGACAGTCAGACATCGATTGCCGCGCACAATTTCGTTGGCGTTCCTGACGCGAGCATCGTAGGTAGACGTCGAAGGGAGTCGTGAACGAGGGTCATCCTTAACTTCCGTCCAGCTATTTTTAAGGGGAGTACGTATGTCCTATATCCACAGTGTTAAATTTGCAATATTGATGACCCATTATCTCAGAACCTGTAACAGATAGAGATCTGAAATTTTTCTAATTATTGAAGCAGAATCAAAATGTTCAGAGAAATAATTAGCTCGTTATGATTTTTGTTGTTCAATATTTTCTTTTAAAAGTCCACTTTTTCTTCCGTAAGTAAAAAACCGTCAGAGGTAGAGATGTTTTGGGAGGTTCAGTAGCTGCAGTACACTAAGTGGTAACATAGTGTAAAATTAGATATATGTATCTGTAATAGTTCCTGAGATAATGGGTCAAATAATTTTAAAAATGTCATTTCCGGAAAAATCAAGTTCAAACATTTTATTTGATATTAACTTACACATGGAGGCACGCCAGCTTCTAGAAACAGCCAGGCCCATAATCAGCATTACCTGGATCCTGTTCTTGAAGATCCTGCAAACCTAGAAGCTTCCTTCTTTTCCTGCATCTTGCTTCTTTAGTCATTTCCTCTGCTGCACGCTGGGCTTTCATGATCCTAAGTCGATCCATTCGCTGAAAGGCTTGCAGTGTGCTGGCACCTGGAGTGATACCAAGTTCCTCTAGTACCCCAATTCTTCCCTTTATACCATCATTAAACGTTATCACAGCATCACAAACACCCAAGCATAGAGCTTTCCTTCCTACAAAGACATTTTTTGGTATGCGGGTCCAAATTACATTATTGAAACACTCATTCAGGTTTTGTGTTCGACCATGGAGACATTTGGAAAGGAGGTCAGGATGAGCTAATTCACTATATATTGGTTTAATAGCTTCCATCACTGCAGATGGTATGCTATTTTTGTGCATAAATTGTTCCTCGCTACCCGCTGCCTGAGCTTTGCGGTACTTGCACCATGAATCAGCACCAGGTGGACAAAGACCATGTATAGGTGTATCATCAGTGGAAGATTTGTGGAAGAATGTAGCCCACACTGCTCGTTTCATCCCTTGTAGGTCACGTGTATTGCTTCTTACTGCCATTTCATAATAATGCTGGAGTTCATCAATGTTTTTGTCTGTAAGTCTTTCCATCTGATAACGCCTCTTTTCCTTTTGTCTGCTTCAATTTTCGGAGACGTGTTCCCATCCGTTTTTGAACGTGGCACACACATTCAATCTTAACAATCTGCTTATTACCATAAGTTTGGCTTTCCACTACTGATGTGTAAGCTTTTGAATCACCATCCCCCAAGTACTCAGCGTAACACACATCTCTCTCCTGTTGTGAACTCTGAACATAGAAACAACTGCAGTAGTCTCCATACCCCCACTAGTTCCCTCATAATTCTTAGCACAATTTGTTTTATGGCTTTCATTTATTTCATCAACTGATTTACACTGATGACAGTATTTATTTAGCAATTCAATGTTTAAAACTTTACCTGTGTCAACACTAGTGAGTGTTACTACTTGAGTATTGCTCGTCAGTGTGGGATCCGTACCAGATCGGGTTGACGGAGGAGATAGAGAAGATCCAAAGAAGAGCGGCGCGTTTCGTCACAGGGTTATTTGGTAACCGTGATAGCGTTACGGAGATGTTTAGCAAACTCAAGTGGCAGACTCTGCAAGAGAGGCGCTCTGCATCGCGGTGTAGCTTGCTCGCCAGGTTTCGAGAGGGTGCGTTTCTGGATGAGGTATCGAATATATTGCTTACCCCTACTTATACCTCCCGAGGAGATCACGAATGTAAAATTAGAGAGATTCGAGCGCGCACGGAGGCTTTCAGACAGTCGTTCTTCCCGCGAACCATACGCGACTGGAACAGAAAAGGGAGGTAATGACAGTGGCACGTAAAGTGCCCTCCGCCACACGCCGTTGGGTGGCTTGCGGAGTATAAATGTAGATGTAGATGTAGACAGTTGGAACTGCATTTTTTGATGAGTGACCTCTCATCTGCCATGTGCCATCAACTGCCACAGATAAGTCTGTTGTGTTACTTAATTCTACTGCTTCTTTAGCAGCAGCTTTCATAGAATAAACAGCAACAGATTTGACACATTCACCAATTACTTCTGTGTACTTACTTGATCTGGTTGGAGGGTTTGGCAAGGTCAGTGTTGCACATAATACTTCAGCTGCAGTCAATCCTGTCCCAATGCACCTCATTCCATACAGGAATCTAACATTTCTCTCAAACAAGTCATTCTTGCACTTTTCATAAGTCCAAAATGATGTCGAGAGCCTGCAAACTTCGCACTGAATATCAAGTTTGTTAGCCAGTCCAGTCCTTGCAGAAGAGCCCTCAAAGATGCTAATTTGCCCATCACAAACCATACATGACACAGCATCTTGCAAAACTTGTCCTAACACACTCAAATCTAAAAGAAAATAACCTAAACCATTTTGATCTTTGCCAATAAATAAATCCTCATGGTCTCCAAGTTTCCTCTTCGAAGCACTAGTAGGTGTGTCCTTATCACGAGTCTGTGAAAAATCTATTTCAGGATCAACACTGGATTCAGATTTTGTGATATGCTGATTTCCATGGAAACGTCGCTTGTTAAAACAACCCTTTCTTTTCGTCACGTTGAAAAGAGGTATAAGAGCGTGTAATAACACACCAAACCACTATGTTTTCAGTTCAAAACTTATGAAACACGACAACCACAAAGTAAATAAACAAAATGCATGTGCTATACCGCCATTTCTGTTTACACAGTGCAACCAACCTCTTAACACGAACATTAACATGATTTCAAGGAATAAATAGCTGAAAACACTGCCTCCTAGACTGAATAGTTCAAGAGATAGAGATACTTAGGCAAGTCAGTGCAGAACGACCGGATAATTTTACACACGCACTATTAACTTTGAAATGATAAAACTACACTTACAATTGGAATTTTTCGACAAATAATGCATCAAATTATTCAGGAAAGATCAAATATTAATAAGAGATAATAATCCGAAAATGTCACTTTTTGACCAATTCCACCATACGTACTCCCCTTAAACCGTATTAACCATTCGTAACACCGCGTACGGCTTAAGCACTCATCACCGTAGGCTTCCTGCATCATTTGCTGCGTCTCTGTAAAGTTTTTTTTGAGTTTCACCGAAAACTTAACTCTGCCATCTCGAAATTCGCAAACTGTGCGACACAACGTTCGATTCAACACAGCACTCAAACGATAACTAACAGATATACAACAATGAAACTTCCGGCAGTTACGCATTAAATATAGGCCTGTGGAATGATGCCAGTCGCAGTGGGTCGCTGTGGTCGAGCGGTTCTAGGCGCTTCAGTCCGGAACCACACGGCTGCTACGGTCGCAGGTTCGAATCCTGCCTGTGGCATGGATGTGTGTGATGTCCTTAGGCTAGTTAGGTTTAAGTATTTCTAAGTCTAGGGGACTGATGACATCAGACGTTAAGTCCTATAGTGCTTCGAGCCATTTGAATTTGAAATTTTATGCCAATCGCACTTCGCTGCATCACACCATTGGCGCGAAATTACGAATGTTCCGGATTTTTTTGAACAGACTACGTACATGTACGAAATCACATTGAGATGCAACTATGTCTTCTGGGTACTTGACTTTTTTTGTCAGGCAGTGTATTTATATTTAATATCACCTGCCTCGCCACTACTATCATTAGGTGGTTGAAAATCACATCCCTTTTCGAGTTTCCTTTGTGCTTAATAATGCTACAAATTCTAAAAAGAAAAGAGAGTTTTTACGCTCGGATTGTTATAACATCCTCCTTGCTCAGCAGATTAGACGCGCTCTGACTTCCACACGACCAAACGTACAAATAAATTTGCAGCTGGCAAACTGAGCCCAAAAATGAGGTTACGGAAGTAGCAGGAATGCACTGTGCAAACTTTGCAGAATCGCAGGAATGCACACACCGGAATCAATTTGTACCAAGTAATTTGCCTTAAGAGCTGTCTATACCCCACTCATCATTATTTTTGACACAAAGGAAAGGACTACACTTAGCACGTCTAAAGCAGTTTCATGTATTATCCACTTCGGAAAAACTTACGGAATGTTACATTACTTACCGCGTATTTCCTCACAGGTTGTGATCTGCCTGAAGTGGAGGTGAATTATCGTTGGCAGCTGGACACATTTCGAAGGTATAGTCGCTATAAAGTGTACAGCTGCCCACTTAGAAGGGTGGACGCGCACAATACACACACACACACACACACACACAGGACCAGAGTCACCACACGCAAGGACTAGCGCATACTGACCGTCACGGGCGCCAATATTTTCGTAACGTTGAAGCTCTTCGCTTGTTCGCTAATTTTAGCGGTTTTTGGCTCGGGCTCTCTCGGTTCGGCTGACTATCGGAGGCGCCGGACCGCGGAAAGCAGAACACATTCCAGGGACGATTTCCGACGGAGATAGCGAGCGGACAGCGACGCAGCACAAGCGGCACTTCCTCCCCTGTGAGGAACATGGGTTCAAAATCAGCGGCACCGACACCATACAGGTTACACGCTTATAAAGGTATTTGGTAATGGCGACCATTTGTTTAAGAAAATAATACGGAACAGTCACACTAAGCAGTATCTATTACTTCATGTACCTGCGATTCCAGAGATTACACGAAAGATAATAATACACAAAAAATAGCTAGCACTCTAGCAGAGGACAGAAAATAATTATCTGTTATGGTGTGATGTACATGGAATAAAAAGCTGCGTGCTGCGAATCGAAAATCGTGTATCGATCGTCAATACGCTAAGGTCGTCCTCACACGGGACGAAGCAGCTAACGTTAACGTGGATGCGTACGATACATCCGACCTCAGAAGACACAGCGCCGTCGACACGCGGAACGAGCTGATTAAGGAGAGGTTTACTATCTTTTGGTTCAAAAAATCGATTTTTTTTAAATTGCAGTTTTGGGTCCATAAAAGTGTTTAGAATCCGCCCCTGAAACGGTTTTTCCGAACACGGAACGGAAATGTCTGTTATTCGCGGTTGAACAAAAAAATGCACCTGCCTGAAATCGGCCTTTTTCGCGCACCGGTTTTTTTCTTTCGGAGGACGAGTTATTGTACCGGAGCTTGAGAGGAAACACACAAAATTCAAATGAAAGTTTGAACGCGTGTGTTTGGAAGTTAGCCCCCAAGCATATGCATTCTGGTGTGAAGACTGTGGAGATTGCGACTTTCCTGGCAGTGAGCAGCTTCGACGAAGGGTATTCAGCAATTCTCAAGACCATGACAACGATGGACGTCACGCTGGGACTCTATTCGACGCAGTTCGCCAAGCATTCGGACGACCACCAGATTCAAGCGGCCGAAAACCGCTTGTCACCGGCCGTACGAGCGGCTCTGGAGCAGCGCAGGATGGCCCAGATCGAGAAGAACGCCCTCTATGAGGAAGAGGAACGACTAGTTTATGGACCCGGAATAGCAGATTGAACGTAAGTTGCATGACATTGCATTTACATGTAATCAAAACTACAAACGCGTTTTTCTCGAAATGAGTTTTTATTATCTACTGAACCGATTGACATGATTCTTTGTTCCCGACCAAGCTAACTAAATTTTCTAGGAGTTGTACCACTTTTATTCCGATCCATCAACTATAAATATTTTTATATGGCCGACGAAGTCGAAAAATCGATGAAAAAAACTCCATTTTTTCAAATAGCCGCCATTTTGTTTCCTATGATCCAAATAATTTAAACGAAGTCAAACTGCTAAAGAATCTTATATACTTCGCTAACGTCAACTCAATTTGATTTCAGACGAACCGGCTGACATGTGACATACCGCGCGTGGAGGTCTACATGGAAATGTTGTTTCGTTCCGACGGCACTTCCGTCTTTGCTCTTCGACATTTACGGTCCAAAAAATTCGAGTTTGTTGAGGAAATATCAATAAACATTGTGAGCAAATTTGACATTGATATCTATAACACATCCCGAGCAAAGAATTCTCAAAGAACGTGCTTTTTTCGGGCCAAAGATAGTAAACCTCCCCTTAACGTGATTTGCGCTCTCAGCGCTCTCCTGCGGCCGTTGTCGGCTTTATTTGGCTCGCATGCAACACAGTTTCCTTACGAAAGTAGACGAGCGTAAAATAGCTGCGTTAACTGTGTTAGCGATTGTGGTAGAAGAGCGGAGGAAATCGCGAAGAAAATTCTGGACGCGTCGATGGCTTTAATAGCGAATTGGTGATAGAGTAACACTACATAATGCTGTACAACGATCTGAGACACGTAATAGCAGAAGTTACTCGTTAACTCAGATGAATTTTCATCCCACTTTCGGTCTGAAATTAAACACAGTTAAGGTATAGTGACCAATGATGGTTTCCACATGCGTAATATCCGTATTCTCGATGTTGCATTCAGTACCAACACTCAGCAAAAACGTAATTCGTCAAGTAGATTTCAAGATCGAGATTCATTTATAAATTTCATTCGAATGGAAGAGGATATTTTTTGAAGCTCCTCGCCATCACTAAAAAAAAAATATTTAGTGCAAGATACATACATGAGCTCGTCCACAGACCACGAGATGGTATATAAAGGGTGTCCCAAAATAATGGTGGCCGAGCGGTTCTAGGCGCTCCAGTCTGGAACCGCGCGACCGCTACGGTCGCAGGTTCGAATCCTGCCTCGGGCATGGATGCGTGTGATGTCGTTAGGTTAGTTAGGTTTAAGTAGTTCTAAGTTCTATGGGACTGATGACCTCAGATGTTAAGTCCCATAGTGCTAAGAGCTATTTGAACCATTTGAAACAAAATAATGTACACACTCTTTGAAACAGAATATATCTTTAATTAAAGGAGACAGAAATACAATTTTTATGGGTAATAATTTAGAAGGCGGCGAAAAACATAACAATGCTTTTGGATTGTCGTCGTTATCGTTAGAACAACGGAAATGGGTGCTAAAGTGTTACTGGAAAACAGAGAATGTGAGTGAGGTACGCCGACGTTGGGGAGTTGAATTTGGAGCACCACCACCGACAAGAGTAACAATTACAAGAATCAGAGATACGTTTGAAGTCGAAAGAACGGTGCACGATATGAAGAAGGAACATAGCGGACGAAAGAAGTTCAACAAACAATGAGAGTGTTGATGCAGTAATCCAGGCATACACCGACCCCCGAAGAAATCTGTGAGACAATGCTCTCGTAAGAGTAGGATCTGGAGAAGCAGTGTTCGTAGAATTTTACGGTCTCAGAACTTTAAGCCTTACATTCCAAGACTTCTTCATGCTCTTAACGAGAATGATCCTGATACGCGAAGCGAATTTTGTGAGTGGTTCATTAACAGATGTGAAGAAGAGCAACGTTTCCAAGCTCGAATTCTGTGGTCAGATGAAGCGGCGTTTAAACTTGATGGAATAATTAAACGTCATAATTGAGTGTACTGGGCCAGGGAGAATTCATACCTAACCGAACAAAGGCGTGTTAACCTACCAAGAATAATAGCCTGGTGTGGTCTATCTTCTAGAGGGTTAATCGGGTCGTACTTCCTTCACAACACTGTCACGGGCAACTCGTACTTGGAAATGTTAACTCCTGGTCTTAGGGTTGTGTTTGGAAATGAAGATTATTACTTTCAACAGGATGGGACCACACCTCACTTTCAGCTGGATGTGAGAGCATTTCTCAATCATACATTCTCTGCCAGATGGATAGGACGAACAGGGAGTGTGGAGTATCCCGCTCGATCTCCAGTTTTAACTCCTCTAGACGTTTTTCTGTGGGGTACTCTCAAGAACACAGTTTACGCTGCAAGACCACACACACTGGATGATCTTAGAGAGCTAAATTGAGCAAGCATGTAATACTATTCCGTTGGAAAAAATAAAGTTGGCATGTCGCTCAGTCGTAAGTCGTTGTCGACGGTGTACTGCGATGAACAAACACCTTAAGTCGGACCATGAGGCACCGAACACCACTAAAACTGTATTTCTAACCCCTTTCATTAAAGAGATGTTCAGTTTCAAAGAGTGTATACATTATTATGGGACACCCTGTACGTTATCCAGGAAGAATGAAATTTTCACCCTGCAGCGGAGTGTGCGCTGATATGAAGGTTCCTGGCAGATTAAAACTGTGTGCCGGACAGAGACTTGAACTCAGGACCTTTGCCTTTAGCGGGCAAGCGCTCTACCATCTGAGCTACGTAACCATGACTAACATCCCCCCCACCCGCAGTTTTAATTCCGCCAGTACCTCGTGTCCTACCTTCCAAACTTCTGCAAGGTCTGCGGGAGAATTTCTGCGAAATTTGGAAGGTAGGAGACGAGGTACTGATGGAATTAAAACTGCGGAGAGGGGTTGTCAGTGGTGGTTGGATAGCTCAGATGGTAGAGCACTTGCCCGCAAAAGGCAAAGGTCCCGAGTTCGAGTCTCGGTCCGGTACACAGTTTTAATCTGCCAGGAAGTTTCATTATACAGCAACTTTCATAATAGCAGAAACTTGCAGTGTGTAATTCGCGTTTACTTCTAGACACAGAGTAGCAGTCACGATAAGATTTCTGGCCACAGGGGAAGCGTTCCAGCCATTGGCCTTTATAATAAGAATTGCGTAAAATAACATAGACTTTTGAAATGCTATTTCTAATAAATGAATAAGAAAGACACAAACTCTTTTAGAATACAAAAGGAAAAATTTTTCTCTACAAAACACGTTACGACGATAGCAACTGCGCTACAGCTTTGATGTAGGAGTCGACTCTGCCTATACGGCATACACATGCTAAAGACTGTATTTACTGTCTACAAATGTCATTATTTGATATTTAATTTGCAAATTGTACGCAAAAGATGCGCTTTCGACAGATCATCACTGTGCAGTAGCATTGAAACGGCATACTTTCGTAGCATACAAGTTACATTTAAACCATCAACTGCAGGAAGCTACTCGCCGATGTATAGTTTCCTGCCTGTTTATTATCACAAATCGTAGCTGAAGAGACGCGTTTTCGAGGGATCCTTAACTTTCTGATGCTTTGAAACAGATTATATTTGTACCACATACTCTATGAGAAAGAAAATCCACCAAATACTACGTTTAACGCCATACAATATGGCGCTTCCTTTGTTCTGTTTGTAACGTAAAACGATGTCGCATCTCATTGACCACGTTCCTCTCCACGAGGCTAAAATCTGGCATTCTAGATTCTTCATTTCACGCTCCGCACTGTAGTGCAAAGTGGAATTCCACGCTATGACGTCACCAGCTCCTCGTCCACGTGAATTACTTCCCGAGAGAGGGTGGCTTAACCGTACAATAGCTATACTTAACTTGCTAGAAGACGCAGCAGTTGTATCGATTAATAAACATTTCTAGACACGACAGAACGCCATCAGAGAGAACAATTCATGCACTCAACTGAATTCCCGAGAAGTCTTACCGTGGGTCTGTGGGAGTTAGATGGAATCCTAGACGGTTCAAATGGCTCTGAGCACTATGGAACTTAACTTTGAGGTAATCAGTCCCCTAGAACTACTTAAACCTAACTAACCTAAGGACATCGCGCCCGCATCTCGTGGTCGTGCGATAGAGTTCTCGCTTCCCACGCCCGGGTTCCCGGGTTCGATTCCCGGCGGGGTCAGGGATTTTCTCTGCCTCGTGATGGCTGGGTGTTGTGTGATGTCCTTAGGTTAGTTAGGTTTAAGTAGTTCTAAGTTCTGGGGGACTGATGACCACAGCTGTTAAGTCCCATAGTGCTCAGAGCCATTTGAAGGACATCACACACATCCATACCCGAGGCAGGATTCGAACCTGCGACCGCAGCGCTAGCGCATTTCCAGACTGTAGAGCCTAGAACTGCTAGGCCACACCGGCCGGCAATCCTAGAAGGGTTTCCAAAGTTGTTGAGCGTCAGGTGTCATTTGTCTATAGTGTTGAAAGTGGTCCACCGAAAGTTTAGGTGCTGGTCATTCAGATTGTGGATGGCAGTTGTGTGCAGACTCACGCCTGACCACTGTCTCAGATGAATTACTATGATTCGACCCGCAGGCGCCGCAGAAAAAACTGGGCGATTGCTACACCCAATCCAGAAGCTAGTTACCATCAGGCAGTTCTTTCCAGGGAAGTGAGCTAGAACCAAGGATGTCCCTTGCTAGGCTGTTTCCCATACCTTAGTAACCACATTGTAACGAAATATTAATCTTGGTGGATACCAATAGAAAGATTTTTCGTTGAATTTCTATAACATAACTACTAAGGATTCGCAATATAAAACATGCTTAGCCTTAGCTGAAATCAGGCCCAAGAGTACTGTGGCGTTAGCAGCACCTACCATGCTAGCGTATAGGGCTACGGTAGACTGGGCCTACGTCGGGTTACATAGTGTAGGGAGCCATAGCCCGCAGTTAGTTAATTAGTTATTTACTTTGATGTTCCATGGATCATTTGCGCGATAAATCTGTACATGGTGACAGCCAGTCAAGGAATATTTTAGGAAATTGGTTTAAAAAATTTATTTCAAAGGCCCAGTCAAATCTTTCCAAGTTTACTCCTAGAGCAACTTACGCTGTGCCTACGTGACACAAGTCGCTTGCCTTTCAAAACCGAGGCAGTTCTGTCCAGTTAAAGCTGCTGACAAGAGACCCCCTGAGACCTCTGCTGAGACTGCTAGCGAATTCACACCATTGGTTTTAGCCAAAAGCGTCCGTGGGATACAGCTCACGTGTGTGGACGCTGGAGTGTTCTGAGGTGCGGAACACAGTTGCCTCTCTTTCTTGTAATCCAGACCTCGAGCAGAACAGACGTCTTTTCGGAAGGCAGAGCCTCTAGCTCTGCTTTTCACGACCGGCTACCAACGTAAGTTAACATGAACCGCTTCCCCTTCCGTTGCCCATCTCAATTAATTGTTCGGCCTCCTAGACTGGCCTAAACCTGCTAACTTCCGACCCTAGGCACGCCCCTTGTACACCGTACATTGAAATATATCCTCTTTGTTGTGTCTAACATTGGTGACCAGAAGTGGGGTCATATACTTTAACAAATCATAATGATGCGGAACGAGTCGTATTACATTCGCATCGGAAGTTAATTTGTAAATATGGCTACACGCTGAACATTTATAAATTTTATTTCCTTTTATTTTTATTTTTGTTTTTATTATCATTATTATTAAATACACAGTTGTGAGTTAGTAATTTTTCTACGGAATAGAAGGAGTTGCCAAGGAAGAACTTTTCAGTTTGTTTCCAAATTTTACTTTGGTGTCTGTCAAACATTTTATATCACTGGGGACGCGATCAAAAATTTTAATTTCCGAATTGTGCTCCCTTTTTGTGCTAAATACAACATTAATGTGGAGAAAAAAATGGTTCAAATGGCTCCAAGCACTATGGGAGTTAACATGTGGGGTCATCAGTCCACTAGACTTAGAACTACTTAAACCTAACTAACCTAAGGACATCACACACATCCATGCCCGAGGCAGGATTCGAACCTGCGACCGTAGCAGCAGGCTGTTCCGGACTGAAGCGCCTAGAACCGCTCGGCCACAGAGGTCCGCAATGTGGAGTAATAAATGTCATTTTTCCTCCTAGTATTGTAATTCATCATCGTTCCTCTTGAACTGCAGTGGATTTTTACAACAGACTTCATGAGGGAATAAATATACTGTGAAACACTTAGTCAGAATGACCGATTCCTTAAACAGGTGTCTACAAAATGATTCACGGGTGGGCATCACATAATTTCTGACGCCTCGTTTTCGGGGAATGAAGACTTCCTTTCTTAGCTGTGAAATACCCCAGAATATAATTCCATATGATATTATTGAAAGAAAATATGCAAAATATGTCAACTTACTGATATGTCTCTCTTCAAGATTTGCAATGATTCTAAGTGCGAATGTAGCTGAACTAATTTGTTTTAGGAGTTCCAAAGTGGTTTTTTTTTTTAATTTTAAATTCTCATCAACACAGGGACCTAAAAATTTAGAAGTTTCCATTCTACTTATCATTTCCTCGCCGTATGTTACACTTATCATTGGTGTGGTTCCCCTAGATGTGCAGAACTGAATACGTTGTGTCTTTTAAAAATTGAAAGTGTCACCATTCGCAGAAAACCAGTAAATGACACTGTTAAGAACATGATTTGACATTTCTTCATGTTTCCAGTGTGGCCATAAATCTTAATGTGACTACCTGTCTATGTCAGAAAGTAAACGAGTCACCCACTGAAACCGTTTACTCTTATGAACCTTTTTGGAGAATATAATACCCTGACAGGTTTCAGATAGATTATATAATGGTAAGACAGAGATTCAGGAACCAGATTTTAAATTGTAAGACGTTTCCAGGGGCAGATGTGGACTCTGACCACAATCTATTGGTTATGAACTGTAGATTAAAACTGAAGAAACTGCAAAAAGATGGGAATTCATGGAGATGGGGCCTGGATAAAATGACAGAACCAGAGGTTGTAGAGAGCTTCACGGAGAGCATAGCGAACGATTGACAAGAATCGGGGAAACAAATACAGTAGAAGAAGAATGAGTAGCTTTGAGAGACGAAATAGGGAAGGTAGCAGAGGATCAAGTAGGTAAAAAGACGAGGGCTAATAGAAATCCTTGGAGAACAGAAGAGATATTGAATTTAATTGATGAAAGGAGAAAATATAATAATACAGTAAATGAAGCAGGCAAAAAGGAATACAAACGTCTCAAAAATGATATCGACAGGATGTGCAAAATGACTAAGCAGGGATGGCTAGAGGACAAATGTAAGGATGTAGAGGCTTATCTCACTAGGGGTAAGATAGATACTACCTACAGGAAAAAAGAGACCTTTGGAGAAAAGAGAACCACTTTCATGAATATCAAGGCCTCAGATGGAAACCGAGTTCTAAGCAAAGAAGGGAAAGCAGAAAGGTGGAAGGAGTATATAGAGGATCTATACAAGGGCGATGTACTTGAGGACAATATTATAAAAATGGAAGAGGAAGAGGATGTAGATGAAGATGATATGGGAGATATGATACTGCGTGAAGAGTTTGACCGAGCACTTGGGAGAGCTAGTCCTGACAAAGCTCTGCCATCTGGTGAGCAAGATGTATGAGACAGGTGAAATACCCTCAGACTTCAAGAAGAATATAATAATTCCAATCCCAAAGAAAGCAGGTGTTGACAGATATGAAAATTACCGAACTATCAGTTTAATAAGCCATGGCTGCAAAATACTAACATGAATTCTTTACAGGCGAATGGAATAACTGGTAGAAACCGAACTTGGGGAAGATCAGTTTGGAATTCGTAGAAATGTTGGAACACGTGAGGCAATACTGACCCTACGACTTATCTTAGAAAATAGATTAAGGAAAGGCAAACCTACGTTTATAGCATTTGTAGACTTAGATAAAGCTTTTGACAATGTTGACTGGAATACTCTCTTTCAAATTCTGAAGGTGGCAGGGGTAAAATACAGGGAGCGAAAGGCTGTTTACAATTTGTACAGAAGCCAGATGGCAGTTATAAGAGTCGAAGGGCATGAAGGGGAAGCAGTGGTTGGGAAGAGAGTGAGACGGTGTTGTAGCCTATCTCCGATGTTATTCAATCTAGATATTGAACAAGCAATTAAGGAAACAAAAGAAAAATTCGGAGTAGGAATTAAAATCCATGGAGAAGAAATAAAAACTTTGAGGTTCGCCGATAACATTGTAATTCTGTCAGAGACAGCAAAGCACCTGGAAGAGCAGCTGAACGGAATGGACCGTGTCTTGAAAGGAGGATGTAAGATGAACATCAACAAAAGCAAAACGAGAATAATGGAATGTAGTCGAATTAAATCAGGTGATCCTGCAGGAATTAGATTAGGAAATGATACGCTTAAAGTAGTAAAGGAGTTTTGCTGTTTGGGGAGCAAAATAACTGATGATGGTCGAAGTAGAGAGGATATAAAATGTAGACTGGCAATGGCAAGGAAAGCGTTTCTGAAGAAGAGAAAATTATTAACATCGAGTGTAGATTTAAGTGTCAGGAAGTCGTTTCTGAAAGTATTTGTATGGAGTGTAGCCATGTATGGAAGTGAAACATGGACGATAAATAGTTTAGACGAGAAGAGAATAGAAGATTTTGCAATGTGGTGCTACAGAAGAATGCTGAAGATTAGATGGGTAGATCACATAACTAATGATGAGGTATTGAATAGAATTGGGGAGAAGAGGAGTTTGTGGCACAACTTGACTAGAAGAAGGGATCGGTTGGTAGGACATGTTCTGAGGCATCAAGGGATAACCAATTTAGTACTGGAGGGCAGCGTGGAGGGTAAAAATCGTAGAGGGAGACCAAGACATGAATACACTAAACAGATTCAGAAGGATGTAGGTTGCAGTAGGAACAGGGAGGTGAAGAATCGTGCACAGGATAGAGTAGCATGGAGAGCTGCATCAAACCACAAACCAGTCACTGGACTGAAGACAACAACAACAACAACAACAACAACGTTTATTTGAGTACATTTATCATGACCTATCAACTAGGTACGGTATTTTATTATTTTTATATGCCATCTTTGTCACATTCTACTCGGACCAGTGCCTGTAAGGAAGCGATCTGTGGGGTATGTGCTTCATTTAATGCTAACTTCCTTTTATCGTCAGCAGGATGAATACTCCCTGTCTTGCATGAAATCCATTCTTTGTTTGGCTGCGGGCTAAGGCGAATTTTCTGCTCTCTCTGAGCTTAGCAACAGAGGGTTGAATCGTTGGAATGCACAGAACAATAGCAGAGGGGGGGGGGGGGGGGGGGCGGAGGATCGAAGAACAAGGATAGAAATGGTGGCACAGGACGCCAGGGTCTCTGTCTTGGCCTACGTAATTGGAGCGCGTAGGTGGAACGATTTTTCCCGCCGAATTTGTGAGCGAGTGTTCCTATTGGATGCTGAATGTCTTGGAGGAGGTCTTGTCAGTGAAATGAAATGATCATAGCTGGCCGCTGTGGCCGAGCGGTTCTAGGTTCTTCAGTCCAGAACTGCGCTGCTGCTATGGTCGCAGGTTCGAATCCTACCTCGGGCATGGCTGTGTGTGATGCCCTTAGGTTAGTTGGGTTTAAGTAGTTCTAAGTCTAGCGGACTGATAAACTCAGATGTTAAGTCCCATCGTGCTTAGAGCCCTTTGAACTATTTTTGGCCGGCCGGAGTGGCCGTGCGGTTCTAGGCGCTACTGTCTGGAACCGAGCGACCGCTACGGTCGCAGGTTCGAATACTGCCTCGGGCATGGATGTGTGTGAAGTCCTTAGGTTAGTTAGGTTAATTAGTTCTAAGTTCTAGGCGACTGATGACCTCGGAAGTTAAGTCGCATAGTGCTCAGAGCCATTTTTGGACTATTTTTGAAATGATCGTATGGCATTTATTGGCCGGGATATCTGTATTGCAAGTCTTTTTAGTAGACGCCACTTCGGCAACTTGCGTGTCAGTGATGATGAAAATAATGATGGACACACAACACCCAGTCCCCTGGCGGGAATCGAACCCGGGCCCCCTTGCGTCGTAGGCGGTAACACAGCCGCTGCGCTACGCAGGCAGACGTCTTGTCAGTTGAAACAGGCGAATAGGGGATCAGCAGGGTGCGTTTTTCTACGAGAGCCGATTGGACCTTTGTGTTGCGCCAGGAAGCTAGGCCCGTGATTGGCTGGACGCGCGTCAAAGAAATGTGCGTTCTCTCGGGGGGTGTGGAGGAGTGAACGGGAGCAGTGGCAGACGGGGCGAGCTACTGTCTGGGTGTGTTGGAGATGCTGTTGGCCGGTGGGGACAAGCTGTACGGCTGTATCACAAAGCAGTGACGATGAGACGTAATGAAACTGTTTGCTGGAGTACTGCTAGTTAAGTTGCGAACAGAGCTAGTTCGTATTCACAGTTCTTTGTATTAAAATCTTTCGGAATTCTGAAATCTTTGGCACGTGTGTCGTAAGCTAACTTCTTTGCGCCGCCCTGTTTTGGGCTGACCAGAATGTTCGTTCTCTTGCTTCAATAACTGTAACTACTGTCTGCTTTCCTCTCGCTCTGCTCTTGTCCCGTGCAAATCGGTCCTCAAAGTTATAAGTTCATCGGCCCCGAGAGTAACTGTGAATGGGTAATAGCAGCTTTCTCTCTTGTTCTTTGCCCTTGGCAGCTTCTTCATTTCGGCTGCAGCGTGTTGGATCACACACAATTTTATAAAATCCTTTCCCTTATTCCCATAGAGGCGCACACCCACCTTGTGTGCTAAGTTATAGTCTAGTCTTCACTTCTTAAGGGACAGTAGCACTGAAGGACACTGGTTGTTACAAAAAATGTTCAAATGTGTGTGAATGCCTAAGGGACCAAACTGCTGAGGTCATCGGTCCCTAGACTTACACTCTACTTAAACTAACTTATGCTAAGGATAACACACACACCCCTGCCCGAGGAAGGACTCGAACCTCCGGTTGGTTGTTAAGTAGATCAAATTTCCTTCATTTAAAAGTAACTATTAATAATTTCTAAGGTTTGAATTCAGTCTTACATCAGGCCAACCCCCCCCCCCCCCCCCCCCCCCCCCCACACACACACACACCAGGACATTTTCAGATGCACCAGGCAGTAGATTGAGAAATATATGAGCTATGGCTAAACAGTGTGACCGTCTACATTTACATCCACATAGATACTCCGAAAGCCACCGTACGGTGCGTGGCGGGGGGTACCCTCAACGACCACTAGTTATTTCCTTTCCTGTTCCACTCGCAAATAGAGCGAGGAAAAGCGACTATCTACATGCGTCTGTATAAGTCCTAATTCCTCGTTTCTTATCTTCGTGGTATGTTGGCGGCAGTAGAATCTTTCGACAGTCAGCTTCAAATGCTGGTTCTCTAAATTTTCTCAGTAGTGTGTCTCGAAAAGAATGTCGCTTTCCTTCAGGGATTTCCATTTCAGTTCCCGAATCTTCTCCGTATCACTTAAGTGGTGTTATAACCTACCAGTAACAGAATTAGCAGCCCGCCCCTGAATTTCTTCGATGTCTTCCTTCAATCCGACCTGGTACGAATCCCAAACAGTCGAACAGTACTAAAGAAAAGGTCACACGAGAATCCTACATGCGGTCTCCTTTCAGGCCAACCACACTTTCTTAAAATTCTCCCAAAAAACCGAAGCCGATCATTCGCCTTCCCTGCCACAGTTCTCACATGCTCTTTCCATTTCATATCGCTTTTCAACGTTACGCCCAGATATTTAAACGACTTGACTGTGTCAAACAGGACACTAGTAATACTCAATCCGAACATTACGGGTTTGTTCTTCCCGCTCATCGGCATCAACTTACATGTTTCTCTATTTAGAGCTAGCTACCATTCATCACACCAACTGGAAATTTTGTCTACGTCGTTTTTTGTCTTCACTGATCTCCGATACCTCACCGTATTCCACAGTATCATCGGCAAACAACTGCAGATTGCTGCCGACCCTGTCCGCCAAATCATTTATGTACATAGAGAACAACAGCGCTCCTATCACACTTCCCTAGGGTACTCCTGATCACACCCTTTCTCTGATGGACATTCGCTGTCGAGGACAACACACTGGGTTCTATTACTTAAAAAGTCTTCGAGCAACTCACATATCTGTGAACCTATTCCGTATGCTCGTACCTTCGTTATCAACCTGCCATGGCGCACCGTGCCAAACGCATTCCGGAAATCTCCATAAGACCATAGTGTGCTGCGTGTTTCCGTTGCGTTAGGTTAAAGATATTGTTTTACTTGTTTTGAGGGCAGAAATTCCTTCTACAAAGGGCATTCAAAAAGTTTTGCACAGTCGTCTCTAATTTTTTTAATTTTTTGCTGGAGAAGAATGAAATTTTTTGTGAACATAATTGGAACATTAACCTATAAGTTGGTATATAAAAGTATTTTCTTTTATTTACAGGTGAGCCATAATGGACCGTCAAGTAGATGTCGGCTTGCGACAACGGTCGGTGATGGAGTTCCTCTTCAAGACCGGCGATGACTCTGCCACATCGATTCACAGAAAGTTGCTCCCGGTTTATGGGGAGTGCACAGTGAATCGCAGCAGTATCCAGTGGTGGTTGCAGAGGTTTAAAGAAGGTGACTTTCACGAACAGCAGGCCAAAAGGTAATGGCCTCCTTCTTCTGGGAACAGTGTGGTGTCGTTTTTATTGACTTTTTGGAACCTTGCTCCAAAATTAACCGGGACCGTTACTGTTTGTCATTGGACAAACTGCGACGTTCCATCAAGACCCACAGACCACAGCTTCAGCGTCAGCTCATCACACTCCGCCATGACAATGCGAAACTCCATACAGCCCTTATGACGCAGGAGAAAATCAGGCCGGCCGCTGTGACCGAGCGGTTCTAGGTGCTTCAGTCTGGAACCGCGCTGCTGCTCCGGTCGCAGGTTCGAATCCTGCCTCGGGCATGGATGTCTGTGATGTGCTTAGGTTAATTAGGTTTAAGTAGTTCTAAGTCTAGGGGACTGACGATCTCAGATGTTAAGTCCCATAGTGCTTAGAGCCATTAGAACCATTTGAGAAAATCAGGAAAATGGGCTGCAAAATTGTTCCTCATCCTCCCTACAGTCCGGACTTGGCACCGTCTGAAGGCCCACCTGCGAGGTAAAACATTTGGTAGTGAGAAAGAACTTATTTCCTGTGTCAGGCGATAGTGTAAAAGTCAATCTCAGAATTTTACCAAAGTGCATTTACATCATGGAAAGAACGTTGGAGCAGATGAATCACAGCTGATGGAGGCTACATTGAGTAGGCTCAATGTACAGCTAAATGTTCCAAGTATGTTCACAAAAAATTTCATTCTCCTTCTGCAAAAAATAAAAAAATTAGAGACGACTTTTGAACGCCCTTTGTTCTTTGATTAACCACAGTGTGGGCGTTGATCTTACGGGGTACAACGCCATCGTCAGTGGATGTGTTAAAAGAACACTAGGAATCCTTGGTCAGTGGTATTACTGTCACATTTTTACCTATTTTCAGTCATAAATAGAGGTTAAGATCACTAGTATTCGATCAGAGCACTCCATGCTACCAAACATAAAAACACAGCCGACACCTTATACTAGCAACAAGTGGAAGTAATTTGAAAGACTTTTCCCCTAACCCCACACGGCATCCAACATCTCTATGATGGTCTCTACGCACAATCACAAGCTTGTATTTAGTTAGGCTAGATCATGCTACACAACATTATGAAACTTTGTAGCAGTATTACATGTATGATCAGGAGAGCAACCAAGATCTAATCTAAGGTAAGAGTGGGGGGAGAGGAGGGGGGGGGGGGCGGGCGGAAGAAACCTCATGTTAATTCAGGGATGAATGACGAAATAGTTCTGAGATGTCACGACAGAAGCTCCAGTTAGACGTGTTGATTTAAATTAGTTGGCATTTGATGTTCAAGGAGCAAATCTGCGGCGTTGTCGCGACAATTCCTCTTCGCATGTAGTCGTCACAGCTCTCTACAGTGATAGAAGATCTCCTTGTATTTACTCTTACAGAAAACACGTAACAAATCTGAAATTCACGTAACGTACAGATCTCTGTAGTGTCTCTAAGCATGTAGAAAATATTTTCTTAATTTTGGTTATGATGGAGCTACGTTTTTTTTCCCTTGAAATATACGCAATTTTCGTGTCTAGATGGTATTGACAGACACAGTTCTTTGCGTGGTGGAGGTGGCAACACAGTGAGAGCCCACAATACGAGATCACTCGCACTGTCCAGTCCTCTAGCTGTCAAACGCCAGCTACTTCAAAAAACTATCAAGCGGGAGAATCCAAACGTGAGTAATGTTACTACCGCTGTTTTCATCTGGTGTTGTGTTTACTCAGATATTCTGTGATTGGGACTCCGTTCGCACTCGATATGTGTTTGGGCTAGCGGCAGAATTTATGCTTGTGTGCATAGTTGCATTTGAGATTTCTGCCTGTAGGTGTTTTATACTCAAAATTCCTATCACAATAAAAAATAAATAATTTTTGACAATTTTAAGCGGAAGAATTTGTTTAATAGTTACTTGTGGGTTCTGGACCCATCTTGCATAAACCTAAGTTAAAGATTAATATTATTTTTATTATTCCATAATGCATGTTATACTATTCGTTTCACAACCTCTGCTAACATTGCTGGATTTACTCCTGACAAGAAAAATTTCTTCTTTCTTTTACAGTCTGTTTATAACAAGTTTTGTACCATCTTCATCTACGTCTACTACCATACGGTACAGTGCCTTTTACCACTGCTAGTAATTCCTTCTCCACTGGCGGAATTAAAGCTGTGAGGACGGGGCGTGAGTCGTGCTTGGGTAGCTCAGTCGGTAGAGCACTTGCCCGCGAAAGGCAAAGGTCCCGAGTTCGAGTCTCGGCCGGGCACACAGTTTTACTCTGCCAGAAAGTTTCATATCAGCGCACACTCTGCTGTAGAGTGAAAATTTCAATTCTAGAAACAACCCCAAGGCTGTGGCTAAGCCGTGTCTCCGCAGTATCCTTTCTTTCAGGAGTGCTAGTTCTGCAAGGTTTGCAGGAGAGCTTCTGTGAAGTTTGGAAGGTAGGAGAAGAGGTACTGGCAGAAGTAAAGCTGTGAGGACGGGGCATGGGTCGTGCTTGGGTAGCTCAGTCGGTAGAGCACTTGCCCGCGAAAGGCAAAGGTCCCGGCACACCGTTTTAATCTGCCAGAAAGTTTCAATTCCTTCTCCAGTTAGTCTCGCAAATGGAGGGAAAGAAAAACAGTTATCTATGTGCGTCTGTACGAGCACTTCTTTCGCCTTCGCGGTCCTCACGTGAGGTGCACAATGGTGGCAGTAGAGTCGTTTTGCAGTCAGTCGCAATGTCGGTTCTCTAAACTTTCTCGGTAGTGTTTCCTGAAAATAATACGTTCTTCTCTGCAGAGATTCTCTTTCGAGTACTCACGTACTGATCAAACCTACCGACAACCAATCTAGCAAGACGCCTCAGAACTGCTTCGATGTCTTCCTTTAATCCCATCTGGTCGAAATCCCAAACACTCAAGCAGCAGTCAACAATGGGTTGCACTAGTGTTCTATACACGGTCTCCTTTATAGATGAGCTACACTTTCCTAAAATACTCCCGCCAAACCGAAGTCGACTATACATCTTCCGTGCAACCGAGCTTGTGTGCTCGTTCCATTTCATGTCGCTTTGCAACGTTACGCCTAAACATATAATCGTCGTGACTGTGACAAGCAACACATTAATAATATTGTAATCTAATATTAAAGGGTTATAAATATAGAGTGCATCAATCAGTCGTCCTTTTTAGATTTTATTATGCAAATCTAGACTTCGGCTTGTAGCTAGCCATTCTCAGTGCTAAAAATACAAGAAATACATAGTCAGATGCTATAATAAAAAGTCACAACTAATGGGATAACTTATATGGTTTGTATATTACATACCGCTATTTTTCATTCTCAATGCATGTAAGTCCCTGTTGTTCGGGCGTCAGATCAACTCTAATAGTTGTATATAGAATGTGTCTTCTTGTGTCGTATAGACAATCTTTTAAAAATAGGTTTTACCCATCTGACGTTCCTTAGATATTTAAAGAATAAAACAACCTACTCACAAGGAGTGAACCTGGAAATTTTCTTATGTATAGTTTCTATATTTACCGGCAAATATGAAATAAGTCGGACGGCACTGTAAAGAATTTTACTTATGTTTTATCTTATGACATTCACGTGTAAATCCGAAGTGTTTTACTTCTCTAAAATATTATATAAGTAGTTCGTATACAGGGCGCCATACAACCAACCGATGTGTTCTCCACACAGCCCACCTTCTGTATACAGTAGTATACAGAAGGTGACTGACGCCCGAACAACAGATCCTTACATGCACTGGGAATAAAAAATAGCCTTATGGAGTATACAAACCATATAAGCTATGCCATTAGGTGCACCTTTTTATTATAGCGTCCCACTATGTACTTCTTGTATTTTTAGCATTGAGGGTGGCTAGCCACTCGCCGAAATCTGGATTTGCATAATAAAATCTGAAAAGGACGACAGGTTGCTGCACTCTATAATTTATAAGTCACATACACTCGCTGAGGGCATCCACTTTCCGAATGGAAGGTAACCTGAATACAGGATTATTTATCATAATCTGAGTTAGTTTGAATTTATCCACATTTAGAGGATGTTGCCATTCGTCACACCAAATCGAAATGTCCAAGTCACCCTGCACTCTCCTACGTTTATCGACCGAGGCCACCTTTACATATGCAACAGCATCATCAGCAAACAGCCGCAGATTCCAGCTCCCCTGTCTATCAGATCGTTTATGTGTATAGGGAACAATAGGGGCCCAATCAAAGTTCCTTGTCACTCCTAACGATACCTTTGTCTCTTATTGACAATCACCGGTCAGGGCAACGCACTGGGTTCTGATACTTCAGAAGTCTTTGAGCCACTCAAGTAGGCCTATCGGAGACGATATTCCGCATGCTCGGACCTCCATAGTTTGCGTTTTTTTAACTCGGAAACCTCTTTTTCAGTAAGCATTTGACCCCACGCCAGAGGCAGGATTCGAACCTGCGACCGTAGCGGTCACGCGGTTCCAGACTGAAGTGCTTAGAACCGCACGGCCTCACCGGCCGGCGCGGATATGAACTCCTGCCATGGAATCATCGTAACGTAAGGGCAGCCACTCGCCACGTGGTCTAGCACAAAAGACCAAGTCCATTTCACGAAGACTGCAGTGTACAGAATCTTAATATCACGAAGCAAAAAACAGAGAAACAATGCAGGAGGCGCAGCTGTAGTCTTGAGAGTAAGAATATTTACCCTAATATGAACTGCAACTGACTTCCCGCGTCTAACGGACAGAGATCTAATACCAAATCCAGCATGACAAAGAAATTCTTAGCTTTACGCGATTAACACCGCGAAAAAAAGAAAACTACGAACGCGCTCTAAATGAAGAATTTCTAACTCACGATTATAGCCAACGAAACTGGAGTTCGCGAAGAACATTCATTCTTACCGATACGGGACCTAGATGTCGCACCTCAAGCCAGGAGCAGCAATAGACTAGCACTGACCGACGATTCCTGGTCTCCAGAAGGGAGCTGGGGGCGTTATGTAGCGAACTACGTCGGCCAATCATATGGCTCAGAGTTCCCAGGGAGGCTACTTTGCGGCATTAAAAGAGTGAGAAGTGAAATTTCAGAGTCGACGCGATAGCTTGAGAGAGAGAGAGACAAGTTTGAGAAGAGGGACAACTGTAGCCAACACCTAGCATTCAAACTGGTCCCACGTGCTCCCCCTAAACGCCTAGGACAGCGATCAAGGCGAGAAAGGTGGAGGCATCGTGGCTACAGGGAAGCTGCTGAACTGTCTGCACAATTAAAAAAAAATATCCTGCACCCATCATCTCTCACTAATCAGCGTGGTATTAATCTAAAAATTTATCTAGCCATATAGGCATTCAACTGTAATTAAAAGAGACAGATGGAAAGTACTCTAGTTACAAGAAGAATAAAATGTGAAAGGTGTGCATAGTGAACGAGAATGAAGCGCACGCCTTTCACCGTAAATGCTTTGACACTTTACGACTAGAAGGATGGTTGTCATCTCTGGATGTCGTCCGCTGAATTTAAGTACACCAGAGCGATTCGAACTGTCACCCTCAATCGCGAAACACTTTAACTTCCCGAACAAAAAGGATCTCGATTTCATCTAATGGATTAAGGCCGTTTATCTGGCCAGTCCCAGTCTAAATACAAATTATTTGTTGACAAAATTTCGCATTCGCGAATGCACCGGAAAACAGGCTCATTTGTCTCAGAAAAAAATTGTTTTTCAGCACGGAGGTAATGGGGTGCAAGGATTAGGAAACTCTGGGTGACATGAAATTCTCCTTATAGACAAACTGTCATGCAGTGGACATGTTCATACAGTTTGTATAGTCTGAAACAACTCTGACTTACTTAAATGGAAAAACCCTGACATCTCAATACGTTTGGTGAAAGTCGATCTGCTGTCTGTGCTGGCGGTTCTCTTACATTTGTTGTCAGTCGGCAAAACAAGTACTTAACCGGAAAAACTGGAAAATCTTGCAGTATAAAATAATATTCGTGTTGTAGTGAAATGTATCAGATACTCGTATGTGTGAGCGACGGTGCAGTTAAACAGCATATGCAATTATCGTGTGGCCTGTTGCAAACCGTGAGCTTGAATACTCATTAAAAATGCACATTCTTGGTATAAAAAGTGTATAATTTCTTCACTGTTGTTGTTGCAAAGCCAAACTAATTCTCATTTCTCAAGCTATCGATTTTTCTTAGAAAACTACGTTATTCCACTGAAAAAGTCTATAGTTACTCCTAATGCGTGGTTCGTAAAAAAATTCCGCGATGTGAACCATACTGCCAAATATTCCATTCTTTTCATGCTATTATTTGCCAAAAACTCATTTCGATACCTCGAACCATTTAGAAGACACAATAGATGTTACAAATATTTCATTCTTGCCGTAGCGTTAGCACATGCAATCAGCAGTGAACGTATGTACAATCCATTTTCTTGACATTGGAGGTAGAAATTCATCTCCCAAATTAAAAAAAAATCAGTATGTCAGCTACTTTTCATATGCTGAAATGTATGTTCTAATATGTACCAAACGTAAATTCATAATGACTCCTGTTTTTCATTGTACGTTATTCGAATTTCCCCTATGATCATTAACGAGAAGATGGGCACTTCATCATGAAGCTGATATTTGAGGCTACAAGTAACTAAAGAATCAAAAAAGTTAACAGAATACAGGGTGTACACAAAAATGACCCAGTTTCATTGGTGTATTATAACAGTTTAATTTTGACAATCTAAAACATATCATACATGATAATAAAAGTAGACTTACCAAGATCCTCTTATAAATATTCCACGCGTGCGCTATACATACAACCTAAAATCCAATTCTTCATACACTTTCATTAACAAATCCAGAATAATGGAAGAGATAGCCTTTTCTGTTCTGTGTCTCTGCTCTGGCAAATCATTAGGTAGTGGCGGAACACAGGTACGAACTTTTATAAAGCCGTAAAGTAAAAATATAAAAATTACGAATAACCTATTGAAAGAAACAGTTCTTAACTTGCACATGAGAGAGTAACATTTTTTAATGGCGTACCATGTTTACGTTCCAGGTCACAAACCTTGCTCAGTGTGATGAACATCTGCAACCACTACAGCCTGGAATCGCACCAGATACCATTTCACAATTGTTCGCAGCACTTTTAGAACGCTGGAGCATGCAATGCTCATCTGTCATGCACAGGTCGTGCACTGCTTGAAGAGTGCACACAGCGTCCAGCGCTCGCAGCCATGGCAACATAACTTCAACAATTTGTGGCGCAATTGGTCGTCGACCTGTCCCTGGAACAATTCACTAATCGCCAGTACGAAATCACATTCTTCAACCCGAGAGCGGAAAGAGGGACCTCTCCGTATTCCTTCAATGCATCGATACTTGCGAAGAGCGGCATTCTATTACTGTTGTTGCGATAAAACAACTTTATGAGTAAAGCCCTGCTCACCTTGTCCAGATTCATGTAGATTGTCTGCAACTGCATTTTGCACTGATGGTTCTGTTACAACCATAGGTCGCCGTACCTTTACTTATAACTGAGTCTATGTGAGCATCACATTTCATATTCTTACTAATTTTTACACTCAAGTATTTATATGGGTTGACTGACTCCAGTTGCCAGTCATTGATATTGCAGTCATATGATACTGGGTTTTTGCGTATGTTTGGTGTATCATTTTACATTTAAGAACATTCAAAGCAAGGTGCCAACGTTCATACTACTTTGGAATCGTACCAAGATTCAACTGAGTACTTGTGCAGTCCATCCCAGACACTACCTTATTATAGGTTACTGCATCATCTGCAATGTTATTAATATGCAGCATGACCAGTAAGCTTCCATAGGGCACTCCTGAAGTTACTTATGTGTCTATCGATGACATTCCACACACGTTTTTCATGCTGCATCCTCTCTAACAAGAAATCCTCTATCCACTCACAAATTTCGTTTGAAATCCTATAGCATCGTCTTTTCGTTAATAAGCCATTGTGTGGTACTGAGTAAAATGCTTTTCAGGAGTCAAGAGTGCCTTTACATGGCTTTCAGAATTATTTCATTTACCATTTTTTTCCTTAAAATGCTCCTTTACATCGTAACATTACATGTGTGGAGCTTAATTTAATGTGTTGTCTGTAGAAGTGGAAATTAACAAACGTAATAGCACTCAAAATTACATTAGGTACATTTGTTTCAAAATATAAAATTAAAATATAACAAGGCTTAACAACTGACTGAAATATCAGATTTATATCTGCATGTACAGATCTTTATGTTGAGTTCTCATCAAAAATCAGTTAATGTTCTGCAAGGGTTGTACCAAAAGTAAGGTTCCCATATTTTTTACAAAAAGAAAACGTTGTTTATTGTTATTAAGTTATACCTACTTGAAAAGCTTAACTTTCTTGTCTATTTTTCAACATAGCCTCCATTTTTTTCGACACACTTTTGAAGACGGTGCTCTAGCTTTTGTATTCCTAAGAAGTCTCCTGTCAACCTGTTGAGGAAGCATGTGGCCTCTGCTCGGACTTCATCTTCACCTGTGAAGCGTTTTCCACCTAAGCGTTCCTTTAGCTTGGAGAAGAGGTGATAATTGCTGGGGGCTAAGTCTGGGCTGTACAGGGGATGGGACATAACAGTCCATCCATATTTCTTCAGAAGCTCCTGTGTTTGACGAGCAATGTGGGGTCGAGCGTTGTCGTGAAGAAGCACTACTCCATCAGTCGTCCTCTCCGACGATTCTGGATTGCTCGCCAAAGTTTGGTCAATGTTTCACAATGTCTGTCTGAGTTTACTGTCGTCGCAGGTTGCATGCAATCGATGAAGAGTACCCCCTTCCGATCCCAAAACACAGTCGCTGTTACCTTTCCTGCCATCTGCTCAAAAATGGTTCAAATGGCTCTAAGCACTATGGGACTTAACATCTGAGGTCATCAGTCCCCTAGGCTTAGAACTACTTAAACCCATCGAACCTAAGGACATTACACACATCCATGCCTGAGGCAGGATTCGAACCTGCGACCGTAGTAGCAGCGCGGTTCTGGACTGAAGCACCTAGAACGGCTCGGCCACAGCGGCCGGCGTGCCATCTGTGTTTGTTTGAATTTCTATGGCGGTCGTGAAATGGAGTGACGTCACTGACGAGATTGTTGTTTTGTTTCGGAAGTGTAATGAAACACCCATGTTTCATCTCCTATGATGACAGAGTCCAGCAACTTGCCTCCCGCCCTCACATTCTTGAGGAAACTTGCGAGCACAGTCAAGGCGTTGCTCCTTGTGTCCATCAGTCAGCATCTGTGGGACCCAGCGAGCATACACCTTGCGATAACCCAACGTTTCCGTTAAAGTTCTTTCAATTGTGCTGTGGGAAGCTTCAGGAATGCATTCAACAAGTTCATAGACAGTGACCCTCTGATCTTTGAGCAGCTCACTGTTGATCTTCTGGACAATCGTATCCGAGACCAGTGGTCTTCCACTCCGTTCTTAATCGTGAACTTCCATGCGACCCTCAGCAAAAGCCCTGATCATTTGCGGACGTGCTGAACGGACATGCACTCTGCACCATAAACCTCAGTCAGTTGCCGATGACTCTCCATGGGCGGTAACTTCCTCGTGTGGAGAAACCAGATTACTGCTCGAACCTCGCACATGGCAGGAGCGGCGATCAACACTTCCACCTCTGACGGCTGCGACGTAGAGAATCATGGACGGGTGGACTCGAGAGTGGGGGAAACCACTGCACACGGCACTGTTGTCGGATTTAACCTAGCATCTTTCCTCGAGGCTCCAGATCATTGGAAACCTTACTTTTGGTACAACCTGCGTAGTATGCATCCAGGTGTGAAGTCATAGTTGACACCAAGGGATTGTCATGGAACTGAGAATCCTATCAAATTACTAAAGTTGTACAAATCTGTTGTGAATTTATGGAATCTCATGTGAGAAAGCGCGAGCTGAGTCTCGCTTTACCGATGTTTGTGGAATGCATGCTGACTGGCATGGGTAATTCGTTCTGTTCGAGATACTCATTACGTTAGAGCTCAGAATATGTTATACACTACAAGTATATGTACAATTTTTATTAAGTATTACAAGTTCATAATTGCATGTGTTATTTATTTATACTGAATCACTGTGCTCAATAAAATATTCTTCTGAATTGTTTTCAGAACTCTTAAAATTATTGCTGATTGCATTTTACAAATGCGTAACAAACTGTAACTTGAGTTATATAATTTATTAGGACTTGGCATAAACCTGAGTGACTGACATTTGTAAAGACGAAGCAGGTAACGAAATCACATTTGGAATATCATGCATCGGTGTGGATGAAAATTGATGAAACAATTTTTTTAATGATGACTTGAAAAACGTAGTTATTAGAATGTTCGATTATTCCGAGTCTAATATTGGAACCTTTTACTTAAACCTCTTGCTAGTCATCAGATTAGACCTGCAATTAACGCCTCATTTAATCTCATTTAATTCAAATAGGTCTACATTGGACATTCACTGCAAAACAAAGAAATTACGACACGCGTGTGTGGAAAATTTTCCATCACAATTATATTTTGGTGAGGTGACAAAATAACCACCCCATTACAAGCAAAATGATCTCTATAGAAATTAAAGACTGGTTGAAAACGAGTTGATAACTGCGGATAACACCATTTTCAAAGAAAAAAAAGTTATCAGAAAATATGATAGCAAACTTTAACTACTGTAGGTGTTATTTACTAGTCTCCGCTTTCGTAATGTTGCAACATTGCTCCACACTCGTTGAACTTCGTTTGCGTTTATAAATCGTAATCGAAGTTCCACCGTGAAGACCGTGGCTCATCATTTACATCAGAGCAATCCCCTCAGAGTGCCCTGCGCCATAAAAGGCTTGCAGTTCCTGCCGAGGGTGGGCTGAGACGCCCTTCTAAAATCAATGACCCACTGGACTCGACACGTGTCTTCGTCAGAGTGGCTGAGTTCCACTACTACCCTATTATCAAAAGTACAGGGTGTTCAAAAAGTCAGTATAAATTTGAAAACTTAATAAACCACGGAATAATGTAGATATAGAGGTAAAAATTGACACACATGCTTGGAATGACAGGGGTTTTATTAGGATGGCGCTCCACCCCATATTGCTAGACACGTGAAAGATCTCTTGCGCGCGTCGTTTGGTGATGATCGTGTGCTCAGCCGCCACTTTCGTCATGCTTGGCCTCCCAGGTCCCCAGACCTCAGTCCGTGTGATTATTGGCTTTGGGGTTACCTGAAGTCGCAAGTGTATCGTGATCGACCGACATCTCTAGGGATGCTGAAAGACAACATCCGACGCCAATGCCTCACCATAACTCCGGACATGCTTTACAGTGCTGTTCACAACATTATTCCTCGACTACAGCTACTGTTGAGGAATGATGGTGGACATATTGAGCATTTCCTGTAAAGACCATCATCTTTGCTTTGTCTTACTTTGTTATGCTAATTATTGCTATTCTGATCTGTCGGACATTATTTTAACTTTGGTATTTTTTTGGTTCTAATAAAACCCCATGTCATTCCAAGCATGTGTGTCGATTTGTACCTATCTACATTATTCTGTGATTTACTCAGTTTTCAAATTTATACTGACTTTTTGATCACCCGGTATGATCATATGAGGTATCAAGCGAAATTTACGACTCGATTGAGAATTTGTTGGTAGGGGGGACGCAGGATGTTGTCCTGTATGTATCTATATACACTCCTGGAAATGGAAAAAAGAACACATTGACACCGGCGTGTCAGACCCACCATACTTGCTCCGGACACTGCGAGAGGGCTGTACAAGCAATGATCACACGCACGGCACAGCGGACACACCAGGAACCGCGGTGTTGGCCGTCGAATGGCGCTAGCTGCGCAGCATTTGTGCACCGCCGCCGTCAGTGTCAGCCAGTTTGCCGTGGCATACGGAGCTCCATCGCAGTCTTTAACACTGGTAGCATGCCGCGACAGCGTGGACGTGAACCGTATGTGCAGTTGACGGACTGAGCGAGGGCGTATAGTGGGCATGCGGGAGGCCGGGTGGACGTACCGCCGAATTGCTCAACACGTGGGGCGTGAGGTCTCCATAGTACATCGATGTTGTCGCCAGTGGTCGGCGGAAGGTGCACGTGCCCGTCGACCTGGGACCGGACCGCAGCGACGCACGGATGCACGCCAAGACCGTAGGATCCTACGCAGTGCCGTAGGGGACCGCACCGCCACTTCCCAGCAAATTAGGGACACTGTTGCTCCTGGGGTATCGGCGAGGACCATTCGCAACCGTCTCCATGAAGCTGGGCTACGGTCCCGCACACCGTTAGGCCGTCTTCCGCTCACGCCCCAACATCGTGCAGCCCGCCTCCAGTGGTGTCGCGACAGGCGTGAATGGAGGGACGAATGGAGACGTGTCGTCTTCAGCGATGAGAGTCGCTTCTGCCTTGGTGCCAATGATGGTCGTTTGCGTGTTTGGCGCCGTGCAGGTGAGCGCCACAATCAGGACTGCATACGACCGAGGCACACAGGGCCAACACCCGGCATCATGGTGTGGGGAGCGATCTCCTACACTGGCCGTACACCACTGGTGATCGTCGAGGGGACACTGAATAGTGCACGGTACATCCAAACCGTCATCGAACCCATCGTTCTACCATTCCTAGACCGGCAAGGGAACTTGCTGTTCCAACAGGACAATGCACGTCCGCATGCATCCCGTGCCACCCAACGTGCTCTAGAAGGTGTAAGTCAACTACCCTGGCCAGCAAGATCTCCGGATCTGTCCGCCATTGAGCATGTTTGGGACTGGATGAAGCGTCGTCTCACGCGGTCTGCACGTCCAGCACGAACGCTGGTCCAACTGAGGCGCCAGGTGGAAATGGCATGGCAAGCCGTTCCACAGGACTACATCCAGCATCTCTACGATCGTCTCCATGGGAGAATAGCAGCCTGCATTGCTGCGAAAGGTGGATATACACTGTACTAGTGCCGACATTGTGCATGCTCTGTTGCCTGTGTCTATGTGCCTGTGGTTCTGTCAGTGTGATCATGTGATGTATCTGACCCCAGGAATGTGTCAATAAAGTTTCCCCTTCCTGGGACAATGAATTCACGGTGTTCTTATTTCAATTTCCAGGAGTGTATATAAAACAAAGTCGGGTTTGTTACAACACTTATAACTCGAGATCTGCTGGACTAATTTTCATGGTTTTTGATTTGTTGGATTTGTCTCCGCCCCGAATAGCAGAATACATCTTAAAAATAATGAAAAATTGACGAATAAAAATTTTCATGGTTTTTGATTTGTTGGATTTGTCTCCGCCCCGAATAGCAGAATACATCTTAAAAATAATGAAAAATTGACGAATACTTGAAAAATGCGTTATTTTCCCTAAAAGTTCTTTAGTTTCGGAGCTGTCAAATTTTTTTGTCAAAATCTGTAAGTAATGATTGACATTTATGCATGCGTTCATAAACTATTTAAAATGGATGAATAAACTATTATGTGTATTTTTTTAAAAAAAAGATTGAAAAATATTACGCGTGCGTTCAGAAATGTGTAATCATTTCAATAAATGCTCATTTGTTTATTACATGTCAAACATTTGTTGTTCAATCCTGTCAAATACTGTAACAACTATTTATGTGTGCGTTCAGAAATTTATTTTGTGTAAAATGTCTCGAAAGTTCAGGTAGGTACTGTTATATTTGTTTGTTTTAGACATTAATTTGTGTAAATTATTTATTAAATTAATTAAAGATTTATTCTACAGGTTAACAAAAGTGTAAATGTCTTTTCATAGGTTGTCTATGATTTTTCTTGATATGCTATTGTCTATGTCTCGATTGTTTTATGTGGTTTTGTGCGAGTGCATATTCAGTATTACTATTAATAAAAATGCCACGTCCTAGAAGATCTAATCTTTCCCAGCGGAGCCGTAATGCAATTAGGCAACGGAATATCGCGAGTCAATTATCTGACGAAGAACGAGACATTGCCCGAGAAGAGCGCCGCGTTAGGATGGAACAAAGAAGGGCCTTAATTCGTGCTTCTCAAACACAAGAGCAAAGAGAGGCAGCCCGTGAAACGGCTAGATTAGAAACGAGAAAGCGTCGAGCTTATCGTACAGATGAACAGAGGAATAATCTTCGAAGTGCAAGAAGAAATCGTTCAAGTATTGATTTGAATCGAGCGGCGTTTCGATATGATTGCACCATCGACTACAGCTTGCATCGTTTAGTTTGCATTGGTCCAATGGACGTTGTTTGCCAGCATTGTGGCGCATTGAAGTTTGCTGGTGAAACCCCTTGTTTGTGCTGCCTTAGTGGTAAAGTGACATTGCCATTAGTGGTCCCGCCACCAGAGCCATTGCGTTCCCTGCTTTATGGCGAAACACTAGAATCACGACATTTTCTAGCGAACACTCAAAAATACAATGTCTGTTTCCAAATGACTTCATTTGGGGCGGAAATTATCGAAGAACACGGATATAATCCGACATTTAAGGTAATTTACGTTAAAAACTTTATTTTCTATGATTGTAAAAAAAATTTGGAATGTAGTTTGTTAGATTTCTGTATTTGTCTCTAAAATAAAAATGGTATGTTATTATTTGAAAAAAAATGTTTGTAAATCTAACTATAACTATGGCTTTGAATTTACAGATTCAAGGCCAGATTTGCCATCGCATTGGATCATTGCAACCTATTGAAGGTGCACAGCACAAATTCTTGCAAATATACTTCATGGGCAATATGGAAGAACAACTTGACCGGCGTCAAGGGATCAACACAGCTACGAAAAGAGCAATTCTCCAAGATTTGCAGCAAATGCTTCATGAACATCATGCACTGGTCACGCTGTTCAAGACTGCTTTAGAGCGCATGCCAAGTGATGACTATAAAGTTGTAATCAGAGGAGATAAAAGACCAGCTGGAACACATGAATGCACATTTAATGCTCCAACAATCGATGAAGTGGCAATCCTGATTGTTGGTGAAAACTTGGAAACACGTGATATTGTGCTTACACGACGCAATACTGGGCAACTACAAAGAATATATGAAACACACCGTTCATATGACGCGTTACAATACCCACTGATGTTTTGGCAAGGAGACGATGGATATCACTTTAATATCAAAATGATTAATCCATTGAATGGTAAGATCAATATCATTGTTTTCATTTTAACTTGATATACATTTTATACTGTTTGCTTTTGGTACACAAAAAAAGTTGTCACTCCTAATTTAGTAGAGAGTAGCTGTAAGAGTCGTTAACCTACTAGGGGTTCTAAAATACAATTTTTACTGTATTTGTTTCAGGTGAGGAAACTACCAAGAAGGTTAGTTCGATGAATTATTACGCATATCGTTTGATGATTCGTGAAAATTCTGACAATTATTTGTTGCGATTTCATCGACTGCTTCAACAATACTGCGTTGACATGTACGTTAAAATCGAAACGGAGCGCCTGACTTTCATCCGGTTGAATCAAGCTAAATTGCGTTCGGAAGAGTATATTCATTTACGCGATGCAATAAGCACAGAAGGAGATTCAGAAAATGTTGGTCGATTGACTATTTTACCAGCGACATACACAGGTAGCCCGCGTCATATGCATGAATATGCGCAAGATGCAATGACATATGTTCGTCATTATGGTCGGCCAGATCTATTCATTACATTTACATGTAATCCGAAATGGATGGAAATTATTCAATTGCTGCTTCCCGGACAAACATCAAGTGATCGACACGACATCACCGCACGGGTTTTCAAGCAAAAAAATTCGGTCACTAATAAATTACATTATTAAGCAACACGTCTTCGGGATTACTCCATGCTGGATGTATTCAGTCGAATGGCAAAAACGAGGCCTACCGCATGCTCACATTCTAATTTGGTTAGTAGACAGAATTCGGCCAGATCAAATAGATGACATCATATGTGCGGAGATTCCTGCTCCTGAAACCGATCCAGACCTACATAATGTTGTAATCACGAATATGATTCATGGACCATGTGGCACTATCAACCGCCAATCACCGTGCGTGGTCGACGGCAAGTGTTCCAAACGGTATCCGCGAAAATTCACGGCAGAGACCATTACAGGCGACGATGGTTATCCATTGTATCGGCGTCGATCGCCCGATGATAATGGTAGAACTATCACAACTAAAGTGAAAGGAAACGATTTCATAGTTGACAACATTTGGATTATTCCATATTCGCCACTTCTTTCCAAAACATTCAAGGCACATTGTAATGTTGAGTATTGCAATTCGGTCAAATCTATTAAATACATTTGCAAATATGTCACGAAAGGGAGAGACATGGCGGTTTTTGGTATCCAAACATCCAATATCAACGATGAAATCACGCGCTATCAAGTTGGTAGATATGTGAACTGCAATGAAGCAATTTGGCGTATATTCTCATTCCCTATTCACGAACGTTATTCCACTGTTGTACATTTGGGGGTGCATCTAGAGAACGGTCAGAGAGTATATTTCACAGCGTTGAATGCTGCTCAACGTGCCGAAACACCTCCAGCGACAACACTGACCAATTTCTTTGCGATTTGTCAAAACGATCCGTTCGCACGAACGTTGCTTTATTCGTAAATGCCACGTTATTACACTTGGAACGCTACATCGAAGAAATTTCAACGTCGGAAGCAAGGCGATGCAGTTCCTGATCATCCAGATATGCGTTCTGCTGATGCTCTTGGTCGTATTTACACAGTTCATCCGAAGAATGATGAATGTTTCTATTTGCGGTTGTTGCTGGTACATGTTCGAGGGCCAACATCATTTGAATCACTACGAACTGTTAATGGTATAGTGTGCCCCACATTTCGTGCAGCATGTCAAGTGCTGAATTTGCTTGAAAACGATACTCATTGGGACACGACAATCGCTGAAGCAATTATTTCTGCATCTCCAATTCAGATACGCACATTATTTGCTATCATCATTTCGACATGCTTCCCATCGAACCCACGTGACCTGTGGAACAAATACAAAGATAACATGTCAGAAGACATTTTATATCGAATTCGTGTCAGCTCAAGAAATCCCGATCTTGACGCGAATGAGGAGATGCATAACCAGGCTTTGCTCTTGATCGAAGATATGTGTTACCTCATGTGCGGCAGTTTGTTAGTTAGGTTAGGAATGCCAGCGCCAGACCGCGGAATGAATGACGCATTTAATAGAGAATTGGAACGTGAACGTGAATATGATCCACATGAACTAATCCAATCAGTTCAAACGAATGTACCACTGTTGAATCCTAAGCAGAAGGAAGTCTATGATACACTGATTAATGCAATTGATGATGGAAATGGTGGCTTATTTTTTTTGGATGTCCCCGGTGGAACTGGGAAGACATTCCTCATGTCACTGATTTTGGCCACTGTACGTGTGAGATCCGAAATTGCGGTAGCAATTGCTTCTTCTGGAATAGCGGCCACATTGTTAGACGGATGCCGTACGGCTCACTCAGCGTTAAAATTGCCGTTAAACCTTCAAACCACTGAACAACCGACATGTAACATTTCGAAACACTCCGCAATGGCCAAAGTTTTAGTAGCATCAAAAATCATCATATGGGACGAATGCACAATGGCGCACAAACGCGCATTGGAAGCACTAGACCGAACATTAAAAGATCTGCGCAATGACTCGAGATGTTTTGGTGGTTCAATGATTTTATTATCTGGCGATTTCCGACAAATACTACCAGTAATTCCAAGATCTACTGCTGCCGACGAAATAAACGCTTGCCTCAAAGCATCAAATCTGTGGCGATATGTAAACAAACTTCAACTGTCTGTAAATATGAGAGTTGCATCGCTGAACGATCTATCTGCTGATGATTTCTCGAAGCAATTGATGACTATCGGTAATGGTCGTGTTCCTGTTGACGAATCGAGCGGTTTGATTTCATTTCCTCCAAATTTTTGCAATTTCGTCTCATCAAAAGACGAGTTTATCAACAAAGTATTTCCGGATATCATTGCTAACCACAAAAATACTAAATGGTTAAGTGAGCGAGCAATTTTGGCGGCTAAAAATAAAGATGTAGATGACCTCAATTTTATAATTCAAAATCAGATCGTAGGTACTCTGTATTCATTCAAATCTATCGACTGTGTAACAAACGAAGAAGAAGCCACTAATTATCCAAGTGAATTTTTGAACTCCTTGGATGTGCCTGGTTTACCACCGCACAATTTACAACTGAAGGTTGGCTCGGTAGTCATCATGCTTAGAAATTTAAACCAACCAAAACTGTGCAATGGAACGCGTTTGGTGATAAGAAAACTGATGAGCAATGTGATTCACGCGTCGATACTTAAAGGAAAATTTAAAGATGAGGAAGTTCTTATTCCAAGGATTCCGATGATCCCAACAGATATGCCCTTTGAGTTTAAACGAATTCAATTCCCGATTCGTCTTGCCTTCGCCATGACGATCAACAAATCACAGGGCCAATCCTTGACTATTTGTGGCCTCAAACTAGAAAATGCGTGTTTTTCTCATGGTCAATTGTGCGTGGCAGGCTCACGTGTCGGCAAACCATCCGCATTATTTGTTCTTGCGCCTGACCAAAAAACAAAGAATGTCGTTTACCACAAGGTGCTTGAATGAAAATCCGATTAATGAATTAATCAGAGTGTATCCCAACCTGCACAACATAGTTTTCAATGATTTTTTTCTGACATGTGTTTGAAATTCTTAATTATTATTATTTTTTTAATTCTTATTCTCATTCTGTATGTATTCATCATCATTCATCAAAATAAAATACTTTTATATTTCTATCTGTATTAATATTATTTTGTATCATTGTATTACGTTCATCAAACCCTAAATTAGTTCAGCTAAAAGGTAACACGACATTCATTGACTGTTAGGCGGTAAGAAGTTCGCCGGGTCAGCTAGTAAAATATATAGGATGAACTTTAATAAACCCGACAAACTGCAAGAACGGATTCCTAACTTGAAATGTGGGAAAAAAGGTCCTATGAATATTTGTCCGGAAATGCATCGTTGCCACAGTAGATGGCGTTGACGCAAGACAGTTCCTCTGACGACGTGCTTTGTGTTTCTTGTGTGTTGCAGGCTTTGTGATTGACGCAGCGTACTGTAAGAAACGGAAGTGTCCGGTATTCATTTTGGGAACAAGCCGAGATGGTATTTGTGTACGGCCAAGCAGTTGGAAATGGTAGAGAGGCAGCACAGCTGTACCAGAACAAGATATCAACCACATCTCACAACATATCAAGCCCTTTTTGGGCGTTTGTGTAATCATGGGTCCTTTCAGACAGAAGAACTGGTAAAGAGGCGGCTGACTGTGCATACACCAGATTTGGAGGGCTGGGTTCTACAGGATGTTGAGACAAATCCTATTACAAGCTTCATGCAAGTGGTCTGCCAATATGGTGTAAGCCAGATTACGATTACGTGTATCCTGTATGACATCGCTACTATCGCTATCACCAATAGTGTCATGGAGGGCACTTTCAATATCTGTTTCGACGTGGATGCGATGCAGCTCTGTACTGTGTTCCAGGACGATTTGTTGCCGTTCTACGTAGACCGTCCATTTCTGGACACAAAAAAAAAAATGGTTCAAATGGCTCTGAGCACTATGGGACTTAACATCTATGGTCATCAGTCCCCTAGAACTTAGAACTACTTAAACCTAACTAACCTAAGGACAGCACACAACACCCAGCCATCACGAGGCAGAGAAAATCCCTGACCCCGCCGGGAATCGAACCCGGGAACCCGGGCGTGGGAGGCGAGAACGCTACCGCACGACCACGAGATGCCGGCTTTCTGGACACATGTTCATAGCCTTTTTCCTCAGTTTCCCTTCAGTTTGTTGGTTTCATTAACGTTCATCCTGCACAAGTAACTTCAGACATGCCCCATGGAAGCATATATAGACCTTCGCTATTCACGTAGTATATTAAACTTCCTGGCAGATTAAAACTGTGTGCCGGACCGAGACTCGAACTCGGGACCTTTGCCTTTCGCGGGCAAGTGCTCTACCAACTGAGCTACCCACGCACGACTCACGCCCCGTCCTCACAGTAAGTTCTGCAAGGTTCGCAGGAGAGCTTCTGTGAAGTTTGGAAGGTAGGAGGCGAGGTACTGGCGGAATTAAAGCTGTGAGGTCGGAGCGTGAATCCTGCTTGGGTAGCTCAGTTGGTAGAACACTTGCCCGCGAAAGGCAAAGGTCCCGAGTTCGAGTCTCGGTCCGGCACACAGTTTTAATCTGCCGGGAAGTTTCATATCAGCGCACACTCCGCTGTAGAGTGAAAATTTCATTCTATGACCTTGCAAACATTACTACAAGTAATCCCAGATTTTTCTCAACTTATGGGGTTATATATAGTGAAGTAATGCCTGAAATCTCCTCAATATCTGATTCAACATTTGTGCGGCTTTTTTTGAGGTGATCCAAATATTGACGACGTACTTAAATGTTCAGAAATGTAAAATTCTACACTTCGCCAAACGGAAAATAATAGTATCCTGTGACTAAAATGTCAATGGTTCACAGATTGTATCGGTCAACTCATACAAATACTTGGGCGTAATACTTTGTAGGGACATGAAATGGAATGATCACATTGACTCAGTCGTAGGTAAAGCCGTTGGCAGATTTCGGTTCGCTGGTACACCATTAGGGGAGTGCAACCAATCTCCAAAGAAGGTTGGTTGCAAGACTTTCGTGTGACCCATCCAAGAATATGGTTCAAGTGTGTAGGATCCGTACCAAATAGCACCAACAGGGGTACTGAAAGTATACAGAGAAAGGCAGCACGGATGGTCACAGGTTTATTTGAGCAATGTGAGAGCACCGCGGACATGATGAAAAAACCGAACTGGCAGACGCATTAAGACAGACGCAAACTATCTCGTGACTGTCCACTTACTAAGATTCTACAGCCAGCTTTAATTGATGAATCTAAGAATACGGATACTACAACCACCTCCGTATCGTTCCCGTATGGATATCAAACACAAGGACTAATAATTAAAGCGCGCACATAGGCATTTAATGAAGCAATCCTCTTTGAAAATCTCAAAAAACCTTTTTTTTGTTTAAAATATTTCCTGGGATATCTAATTTGTGGAAGTGTTCATCCCAAGTTCGCAAGAAACTTCATTGTCGAGTTCCGAGGCCATTTATGAAGAAGTGTCTCCAAAAACAATTCACAACAGGGAAAAAATAGTCGACATATAATTTCAACGACGGCCTAGCAGTCATTCTAAATATGAACGTGTTACAACTTGACATCGGACCTGTCTGTTACAACTTTTGCACAAAAGCGGACGAAAATCGTATCAAACGAACAGAGCAGCGGATGATAGAAAGTGCCAAAGAGACTCGCAGAGCCAAAACGGTCACGAAGAAGAACGAGGAGGATCTCCTTTTGGACCTGGAAGGATTGCTGTACGGTCCAGGGATCCATGCGTAGAGGTCCGTTTAACTTAAGCTACAAAAAATTTAACCTAAAACTTTGAATGCGGTTTTTTCGAAACCGTATTTTTCAAGTTGGCCAGAAACGTAACTTGAGAATGCTACATAAGATTTTGATCGATATTTGATAGCAGTATTCTATATAAATTCTCTATACGTAGCCTTTTTGCGATAACGTCTAAAGCCTACTTACGAATCCTACTTTTGTCTCGATTTGTATGAGAAGAAAATGACATGTTTCAACACGTCAACATTTTCTCTGAATTCAATATTTTTTTTACAGTTATCCTATGTATGCTGATGGCAAATATATTGCAAAGCACTGATACGAAGTTATTTTGTTACAGGCCCAATAGAACGGCTTCAGGAATTCTCACCAATGACCAATGTTCCCTGTAGCGTGCATATCACAGTGCGCCACTTTTTATTGGACTGCGTTTTATTTTCCGACCAGCGGGCTGTGGCTGATTTGCCGATGGACCTGTCCTCTGTTTTATGTAACATTCAAACGAATGTGATTCGTGTTTTAAAGTTTTGTGGACTCTCCAATGATTTTTCCAAGACTTTAGGGAGATGGTTTTAATGTGCTAACAGAGTGACAGGTTCACCCATATTTATGTAAGTGATCAGCCAGTGACATTTTCATGTGCCTCTGTCGTTTTACTTGTGTTTTAGTATCCTGTATAGCATCTTTCATTCTTTCCTCTTGTCTCCGCGTGTATGATCCCATTTTAGTCATTTTATCCACATTCTTTTTTTTTAATGTGTGTAAGGGCGCTGATAACCTCGCTGTAGAGAGCCCGTAAACACCAACCACACACACACACACACACACACACACACACACACACACACACACACACACACACACACATGTTCCGGCTGCAAGTGGACCTTCCACCTGGTACAGCGGTTACAGAGAGCGTCCGATGTGGACAAAAAATGGTTCAAATGGCTCTGAGCACTATGGGACTTAACAGCTGTGGTCATCAGTCCCCTAGAACTTAGAACTACTTAAACCTAACTAACCTAAGGACATCACACACATCCATGCCCGAGGCAGGATTCGAACCTGCGACCGTAGCAGTCACACGGTGCCGGACTGCGCGCCTAGAACCGCGAGACCACCGCGGCGATGTGGACACAAAAATGACTACTTGAAGACAAAAGTATAAGGAAGAAAACTGTATCATCAGATCTATCATTGCTTTTTATTGAACCTGAAATAAATCACGAAAATCACCTAGTTTTCATGCGTTCAAAGAGGCCTACCTCCCTAAGGAATCATTCTTCACGCGTCCCCTACGTGAATAGAACGGGTAAAAATCCTTAAACTGCTACAATGGGAAGTACTCTTTGCCACGCAGTCACAGTGATTTTCAGAGTATGATTGTAGATATAGATGAAGAAATAGAAAGCCTCACGAAGAGACACTGTGCAAACTGGTGATGCGGTTGAAATATTTCTGGCGTTTCCAGGTCTGTTCCTTCAATTGATCATTAAGAATGTAGCTACAGCTAGGTGGCAGAGGTGAGGTTGGCGAAAGGTTGTCAGTCAGAAAACAAGAAGCCTGGAGAGCAGTACCCATACAAATTACAACGTGGATATACGTGTGTGTGTGTGTGTGTGTGTGTGTGTGTGTGTGTGTGTGTGTGTGTGTGTGCGTGCGTGTGTGGGAGTGCGTGTGTATGTATGTATGTATGTATGTATGATGTATGTTCTACATCTCCTCCTAAACAACTGCATCAATTTCAACCAATCTTCGAACACGTATCGTTTACTGTTTGTAAAGAACAGCTGTGTCACGCTGAAAACCATCACAAAATGATGAAAGAAAAAAAAACATTGGATCTCACTACATTTTCGCTGTTCGTGCAATAAAAGTGTCACATGAAGCACAACGTTTTGATTTACTCCTTCTTTACTACCAATTGTTTTCGTGATAGATTTTGCAGACAGTATTCAGTTATACCACTGAATGTACCAGAAAAATGACATCATTGTACGACACTTAGTTCAGAAGATATGACGCCAGTAACACTGAATGCGTGAAAAACAACCGCATTACGTAAGACGTTTAACTTTATTACTTCGTTGCTACTAACTCTATTCGCAATACTTTTTGTAGAGAGCATCCGAATTTGCTGCTGCATGTACCTACGAAAATATTTCACTGTACGACCCACAGCTCCAGATATATTATGTCAAATACTGAGATGTGAGAAAAAACTGCCGTATCACGCATAACGATTTACTTTATAATTTCTTTACTACAAATTCTGCTCGCAACACATTTCGCAAACAATATCCCCTTACAAAAATATATCACTGAACGGCTCATAGACTAGGAGATACGATGTCAAATACTGCCACACCATACATGACGTTTTACTTTATAATTTCTTTTCCACTAACTCTATTTACAATGCACTTCGCAAACAGTAGTCACATATACCACTGGATATACTTGCAAAATTACATCATTGTACAGCACATAATTCTGGAGACACGACGTCATAAATATTGAGCTGCGTGAAAATGAAACTGCAGGATGAAATTTGCTAGACGTACAGGTGACACGTGTGAACAGGTACGCGTGAAATATGTTAAATATGTGTGAAATATATTTTAGATGTGCGTGCGCGAACAAAGGCACGTGCAAAAAGCTCGTCCTAACACCAGAACGACTTAAACTCGGTAGACATATATTACACTACTGGCCATTAAAATTGCTACACCAAGAAGAATTGCAGATGATAAACGGGTATTCATTGGACAAATATATTATACTAGAACTGACATGTGATTACATTTTCACGCAATTTGGGTGCATAGATCCCGAGAAATCAGTACCCAGAACAACCACCTCTGGCCGTAATAACGACCTTGATGCGCCTGGGCATTGAGTCAAGCAGAGCTTGGATGGCGTGTACAGGTACAGCTGCCCATGGAGCTTCAACACGACACCACAGTTCATCAAGAGTAGTGACTGGTGTATTGTGACGAGCCAGTTGCTCGGCCACCATTGACTAGACGTTTCCTATTCGTGAGAGATCTGGAGAATGTGCTGGCCAGGGCAGCAGTCGAACATTTTCTGTATCCAGAAAGGCCGTACAGGACCTGCAACATGCGGTCGTGCATTATCCTGCTGAAATATAGGGTTTCGCAGGGATCGAGTTAAGGGTGGAGCCACGTGTCGTAACACATCTGAAATGTAACGTCCACTGTTCAAAGTGCTGTCAATGCGAACAGGAGGTGACCGAGACGTGTATCCAATGGCACTCCATACCATCACGCCAGGTGTTACGCCAGTATGGCGAAGACGCATACACGCTTCCAATGTGCGTTCACCGCGATGTCGCCAAACACGGATGCGCCCATCATGATGCTGTAAACAGAACCTGGATTCATCCGAAAAAATGACGTTTTGCATTTCGTGCACCCAGGTTCGTCGTTGAGTACACCATCGTAGGCGCTCCTGTCTGTGATGCAGCGTCAAGGGTAACCGCAGCCGTGGTCTCCGAGCTGATAGTCCATGCTGCTGCAAACGTCGTCGAACTGTTCGTGCAGTTGGTTGTTGTCTGGCAAACGTCCCCATCTGTTGACTCAGGGATCGAGACGTGGCTGCACGATCCGTTACAGCCATGCGGATAAGATGCCTGTTATCTCGACTGCTAGTGATACGAGGCCGTTGGGAGCCAGCACGGCGTTCCGTATTACCCTCCTGAAGCCACCTATTCCATATTCTGCCAAGTCATTGGATCTCGACCAACGCGAGCACTAATGTCGCGATACGATAAACCGCAGTCGCGATAGGCTACAATCCGACCAGTCGGAAACATGATGGTACGCATTTCTCCTCCTTACACGAGGCATCACAACAACGTTTCACCAGCCAACGCCGGTCAACTGCTGTTTGTGTATGAGAAATCGGTTGGAAACTTTCCTCATGTCAGCACGGTGGAGGTGTCGTTACCGCCGCCAACCTTGTGTGAATGCTCTGAAAAGCTAATCATTTGTATATCACAGCATCTTCTTCGTGTCGGTTAATTTTCGCTTCTGTAGCACGTCATCTTCGTGGTGTAGCATTTTTAATGGCCAGTAGTGCAGTTAAGAAATGCTGTAGTGGTAAGAACCACCTGCCTCCTAATTGCGGTGAGTGTGATAACGTGGAGGGAGTATGGAGGACGAGGAGATGGACAGACAGCGAGTGGGAAGGTGGAGATAGGCACAGATAGGAGGGAGAGGTGGACAGAGGTACGGGAGGGCGAAATGAACACTGAGAGGGGAGAGAAGGAGATGGATGGAAGACGAGATGATGTATGCAGGAAGTAAATGGAGGGAGTTGAACAGAGAGAGGAGGGGAGGACGAAATGGTTAGAGAGAGGGGGAGGAGGAGAAAAACAAAGATAGGAAGAGGAGGAGATGGACATAGGGGGAAGGAGCAGATAGACAGAGAGGAAGGAGAAGGAGGAGATGAACAGAGAGAGGGGTGAGAACTGAGGGGTGAGCAGGAGATGGACTAATAGAAGACTGGAATAAATACATAACCGGCCGACACCAGGCACTCTGCTAGTTGCTTTTAAGGTGGCGATGCGCCGCTGATTCAAGGGGTCAAATGGTAAACATCCGCTATTAATAATTTAACTATAAATCAATTACTGCCAAAACGGGTATAATGCCTAGCCCCTGGAATAAACTGTTATGAAGACGAGCTGTTTTATGTAAAGTACAATTAATGGATGCATCTGAATTCTAACGGCAACACCCGAGGTCTTCCGAAGGTGCCGCATCTTGGCGAACGAGAATCAAAGTTAGTATACGACCGGTACTCTAAGCTGAAATTATGAGCAACACGTAACATCGTAAATGTCGTATTTCATCAAAAGTGTTAGCTAAGTTGTTCGTCGTCAGGTTATAATAAAAGAATTTCATTTGCTTGTGATATTTGTGTAGGGAAAAAAAATACACCTCGCTGCTGACACATATTGAAAATCACCTGAGTTACACTGCGACTATTGGAAATCATGATCAGTCTGGATTGGTTCGCATTGTTCTATCAACTTTAGATGAGCATTTGGGAGCTATAATGCTTGTGGTACCCCGTCGCGTGCTTGCGCTGAAACGGAAGAGTGGAAAATGTCAACGATTTAACACAGGTCCAACAGCCTACAAAATTTTTTTTTAAAAAAGCGGAAGAAGCTATAAATAATCCACAAAAATACCGGCTAATGTGTTTCACATTCATCTACTGTAGATTCTTAGACCATATTCAAAGTTCAAACATAACGAGGTATCCGAACAGAACGACTTTCTCCACGTCATCTACCACGGGTTCCATAGATATCAGAAATGCGAACCCAACTCGCCGTTTTCTCATATGGCATTCTGAAAGCCATGGATTAAGATAGTCAGGTAGGTGCAGCGTTTGTTGACTTTCGAAGAGCACTTGACTAAGTAGCACACCAACGCTTGATAACGAAAGTACGATCATACGGGATGTCAGACGAAACACGATCCGGTTGAGGATTTCTTGGTAGGGAAGACGCAGCAAGTTAAGTTGGACAGAAAGTCACAGGCAAAGGTAGAAGTAATTCCGGCGTCTCCCAGAGTAGTGCATAGATATATATATAGACGCTCCGTCAACACTTGCCTGAATGACGTAAGAGTAAAATAGTTTACTTGAAAATGAGTATTACCATGGTTTCAAACATATATCATCACATCTCGAAGTTTACTCCACCTTACTGTCTGCAAACGGCTTTCTTCTGAAACCTCCAGCGAGTGCGATATTCTTTTCGAGAAAGCAGCAGAAGAAAGAACTAGGATTCGAAGCAAACTCTGTACTTCACGCACGGGGTGCGATATACTGAGCAGATATTAAACATTTGCGAAAGCAGCTGGGATCGACGCCAGAGACCTGGAGGACGGCCTGTGTCGCCTAAAAATACTGCAGAGAGCTATATTTTATATGCATCCCGTTGGCAACTGAGAAGAATGGCTATGAAGAGCGACTAACAGCGAAGACTTCTGCGATATAACTTATAGCTTTATAAAGCGTAACTGTCAGATGTGCCGAGCAGGAGAGAAACTGTCCCCCGTGTGACAAACCTTTACGGTCAAAAATATAGTCTGTATACTTTTGATCCTAAGGCTTGTCGCACTCTGTACGTGAGACAGTTTCTCTCCTGCTCGGCACACACTGACGTTCCACAATTGAGTATTTGTAGATAAGAAACCAACTTTTGGAAGTGTATAGTTCGGATGGAGCATGCTCTTAAATGGGCAAATCATGGAAGATCCATGTACGTAAACAGTGTATATTTAATAACAAAACCCGTTTATATATATATATATATATATATATATATATATATATATATATATATATATATATATATATATATACGATAGGGATGGGAAAAATCGACCGGTTAAAACCGATACTGGTATTTTACTTCTGATTAACCAGTATTTTACAATATTTATTTTTTCTCAGTTATAACATGTTATTTAATTTTTTACTAATAACCCCTTAAAAAACCGAAATATCAGTTAGTCATAACAGCAGCGCTAAACTTTTTATTTTTTAAAGAAACTTTTTTTTAAATCTTTTACATGGCTGCGAAGCAGCATCTGTGTAAATCTGAAGAGGTTGAAAAATATCAGCCAACCAATAGCAAAACAGAGGTTTATTAGCCCTTGACCTAGGTTTCGATCTTTTTAAAAATATCGTGTTCAGAAGGAGTGGGCCTTGTTGCATCACATGATGGTACCTTACGTTAGATGATGCAAAGCGGCTCTTGTCATATATAAAATTGACAAAACAAGAATTATTGCAATCCATGGGTTTAGATAGCAGCTTAATCTCTGGCATGATGTACATGTAACTTATTCAGATATATTATCCTGTGACTCCTGTAACAATTTTATTTTGACGGGAGCCTCTACCTGTGGGCATTTTACTAGTGAGAATTCATTCTGAAGTACGATACACGAGTATGTAATGTTGCTGCTATCTAAAGCTATAAATTGGAATAATTCTTGTTTTGTCAATTTTATATATGACAAGAGCCGTTCGGCTTCATCTAATCTAATGTACCATCATCTGATGTAACAAGGCCCACTCCTTCCGAAGAAGATATTTTTAAAAATATCGAAACCTATATCAAGGTCTAATAAAGCTATGTTTTGCAACTGCTTGGCTGATGTTTCAACCTCTTCAATCCTTTTTTTAAAAATGCCAACGGCCTTGCCGCAGTAGTAACACCGGTTCCCGTTAGATCGCCGAAATTAAGCGCTGTCGGGGTTGGCTAGCAATTGGATGGGTGACCATCCGGTCTGCCGAGCGTTGTTGGCAAGCGGGATGCACTCAACCGTTGTGATACAAACTGAGGAACTACTTGATTGAGAAGTAGCGGCTGCGGTCTCTCAAACTGACACACGGCCGGGAGAGCGGTGGGTTGATCGCATGCCCCTCCATATCCGCATCCCGTGAAGCCTATATAGGGCGAGAATGACAAGGCGGCCGGTCGGTACCGTTGTGCCTTCATGGCCTGTTCGCGTTGAGTTTTTTTTAATGAGTAATTTTTATGCGTAAGATTTGCATTACTTTGAAATATTGCGTTTTTATAAATAACGGGATTATAGGGCTTTATTTATTTTAAATGCTGCTGATAAAATCTTCCGTCTATCAGTAAAAGAAAACTCCAGCCAACAGTAGAAACATCTTTTAAGAGAAGTGCAATGCAGGTTTCGTAAAGACAGGTCTTGTGCAGAAGCAACATATGCTCTCAAACAACTGATAGAAAAGAGAACAGACTTCAATAAGACAGTATTTCTGCTCTTCCTCAACTATGAGAAGCCCACGGTAAAGTATGGGAAACACTTACTGACCACAATGTGACCTCTAAATTAGTATACTGCCATTACATCACTATACGATAGTACTAAAATTAGTATAAACTAATTATTGACGGTAAACCAGGAATTAAATCAAGGGAGAGGTCTCTCATGAACACTTTTGATATATGTATCACCAAAGTTTTAAAGGAATAGGATTCTAAAACCCCAACAGGATGGACCTAGGAACCGGCAGGTGTGGCAGAGCGGTTCTAGGCGCTTCACTCTGGAACCGCGTGACCGCTACGGTCGCAGGTTTGAAACCTGCCTCGGGCATGGATGTGTGTGATGTCCTTAGGTTAGTTAGGTTTAAGTAGTTCTACGTTCTAGGGGACTGATGACCTCAGATGTTAAGTCCCATAGTGCTCAGAGCCATTTGAACCATTTTTGGATCTAGGAAGTACCAAATTTACTAACACAATTCTATTTGCAGACGACCAGATTCTCCTAGTACACAGTAAGAGCGCTTAACAAGAGAATGTAGTTAAACTGAACAGTGTTTTACAAACTTATTGAATGACTGTTTCTGTAAATAAACGTAGTAGCAACGAAGGGGAAACGCGTAGTAAGAGCAAAAATTATGATAAAAAATAACATAACAAAACAGGTAAAACAAGTTCCGCGTTCCGATGGGCCAATGGCGTTATCGGATGCAGTAGGGAGGACCTTGTGGTCAGCACTCCGCTCTCCCAGTCGCTATCGGGTTTCTTGACCTTGGAGTTGCCAATACTCTGTCAGGTAGCTCATCAGGTGGGCTCACGAGGCTTAGCGCACCCCGTTCCAGTCCTCCCACCAACGAAACATTCCTGGCTGTACCGGGAATCTAACGCGGGTCTCCCCCATGGCAGTCGGCCGCGCTGATGGCTCAGCTACGGAAGCGGACCACAGGATACGTAAATTCGTTTAAATACCTCGGGAAAGATACATCAATATACAAAACTAAATCAGATGTCCAAAATACACAGAAATACAACGCAATAAATGGCTGTGTATGGAGGTACTTTGGAAGAGCTACAGGGTGGCGCAGGGGAACGGGAAATTTTGAACGTTACAGTTGGCAGCACTGTAGCGCCGGCAGATGTTCGAAACTTTGCACAATTGATGTGAACACATTGCCATTTAGTAATCATGGAGAATTGGACTGGTGCGGAACGTGCAGTAGCTGTGAGAGCGTTTTACAAAAATGGTGATAGTGCGACTGCCGCGCAGGGAACATTTCGACAGCATTACCAGCTTGGACGTCATGGACGTGTCCCATCTGCGCATGCGATTACAACGTGGGTGCGTAATTTTGAAGAAACAGGATCTGCCTTGAAAAAGAAACCTCCAGGTGGCATTCCAACGGTACGTACCCCAGAGAACATTGCAGCTGCTAGAGCTGCAATCGAGAGAAGTCCTCGCCGCTTCCTTCGCCAGCATGCATCTTCGCTAGGGATTAAGCGACGAAGCTTACAAAGAATACTGCACGAATTAGACTTCCATCCCTATAAGTTGCAGATTGTGCAACACTTATATGAACGAGACCCAGCGTCACGTATAGAGTTTGGTAGCCAGATGTTGGCTAAAATCAACGAGGACGCGAATTTCCTTGGTAACTTGTGGATATCAGACGAAGCCCTTTTCCACCTGAGCGGATTCGTGAACAAACAGAATTTTTCAGCCAGTCGTAGGCTCACCTCAGATGCTGTTGCCCGCAGCTGGCAACGAAACGTCAGGGAGAAGTATTTCTATTATTGGACCACGGCCTCTTAGCCCGGAAGTTTTAATTACTGAAACAGAATTTTCGTTATTGGGCACAGGACAATCCTTGTGAGTTTCACCAGCGACCGCTACATAGCGCCAAGGTCACAATATGGTGTGCTGTATCATGTCATGGTGTTATCGGCCCTTATTTTTTTGAACGTGAGGATGGTAGTGCAGTGACAGTAACATCCGCTCGATATGTTGAAATGTTTCAAACATTCTTTACACCGAGACTGTACGAGCTTAATCTTAACGTCGAAAACATGTGGTTTCAGCAGGACGCAGCCACGTCACACACTGCTCGACAATCGATGGCAGCAGTTCGTCAATTGTTTGGAAGACGCATTATTTCACGTAACGGTGGCACTGCATGGCCTGCGAGATCCCCTGATCTTAGTGTGTGCGACTTCTTCCTGTGGGGATATCTTAAAGGCAAGGTGTACCTTACCCGTCCTGCAACAATCCATGAACTGAAGGAGAACATTGAAAACGAAATCACTGCCATTATCCAAGATTTGCTACACCGCGCATTCCAGAGTTTTCATAACAGGCTGTTAGAGTGTGAACGCCGAATGGGAGCACATCTTTCCGATGTCATCTTTAAAAAGTAAAGAGACACTTTTGGACATTTTCATTGTAAAGACATACTGAATAATGGCATACTGAATACATTCACTTTCGTTAATAAATTACTAGTTTTATCAATTTATTCATGGAAATGACGTTATTTCGAAATTTCCCGTTTCCCTGCGCCACCCTGTATTCGGTTGTGGTATCGATAGTTCCGATGCCACAGCGTGGGTAAACGCTCGTAGGTTGGCACTACGAGAGCGGACGAACTACACCGACCACAGCGCCCTCTAGCCGACGCTGTGGAGCTCAACGAGCGCCGCTATTTCTGGCCATTTCATCAAGAGCAGACGGCCTGGATACATTGCTTCAACTTTAGAGAGTGTTGGCTCGCTATTGAGACTTTGTACTACTTACGACGGGAATACGGCTTTGCACCTACGTGCTCATCATCGCAGAGTTATGTAAACATTTACTATCTTGTTTTTGCCTATAGTAAACATCTTTAACTGCAGTACCGAAGTGCTTTCGCATCCGGCCATCCTGATTTACGTTTTCCGTGATTTCCCTAAATCGCTCCAGACAAATACCGGGATGGTTCCTTTCAAAGGGCACGGCCGACTTCCTTCCCCGTCCTTCCCTAATCCGACGAGACCGATGACCTCGCTGTCTGGTCTCCTTCCTCAAAACCAACCAACCAACCGAAGTGCTTTACCTCTCCTGCTGCTGCTCGCTTCCTTCATTCGGACTATTTTGCAGATCACAGGAGGAGACCCACGCGCCGCCTTCCAGGCGGGATACAAAAGTAATACCAGCTTGGGAAAAGTGGTGGGCAAGCCTGATTTTATGTATCCTAACAATAGCTGGATACTATAAAGGAGAGGAACAATGAGTGGAAGCGGCTGATATCAGATTTATGAGGTCACTTCTTGGATTAATATTAAGAGACAAAAGTGTGAAGTGAAGGCATAAGACAGCAACTAGGTGCGAATAAGACAATGCCAGAAGTGTTTAGGACTACCAAAAAACAGTTGCATGACCACATTAAAAGGATGCCACCTAATCGCCTACCATGGCAAGTATTACGTTTTAAGCCTTTGAGTACCAGTGGTTTCTGTCTGAAACCACCATTTCATTAATTTTTTGTTTAAGTGCCAGTGCCTTTCGCATGAAAGCACCGCTATTGCAAGACGAAGACTTATTGTGGTACGAGTGTAATGCATTATAGCAGTCACTTGGAACCTTCAGAGCAACAGTTGGCGCGGAGATTGTGCTACGTGACTACAGCAGATTGTGAACGTGGCTTCTTTTGTAGTGGTCATATTGAGGAGAACATTGAAAGTGAAAGTAAGTTTTTTTTTGTCATCAGTCTACTGACTGGTTTGATGCGGCCCGCCACGAATTCCATTCCTGTGCTAACCTCTTCGTCTCAGAGTAGCACTTGCAACCTACGTCCTCAATTATTTGCTTGACGTATTCCAATCTCTGCCTTCCTCTACAGTTTTTGCCCTCTACAGCTCCCTCTAGTACCATGGAAGTCATTCCCTCATGTCTTAGCAGATGTCCTATCATCCTGTCCCTTCTCCTTATCAGTGTTTTCCACATATTCCTTTCCTCTCCGATTCTGCGTAGAACCTCCTCATTCCTTACCTTATCAGTCCACCTAATTTTCAACAATCGTCTATAGCACCACATCTCAAATGCTTCGATTCTCTTCTGTTCCGGTTTTCCCACAGTCCATGTTTCACTACCATACAATGCTGTACTCCAGACGTACATCCTCAGAAATTTCTTCCTCAAATTAAGGCCGGTATTTGATATTAGTAGACTTCTCTTGGCCAGAAATGCCTTTTTTGCCATAGCGAGTCTGCTTTTGATGTCCTCCTTGCTCCGTCCGTCATTGGTTATTTTACTGCCTAGGTAGCAGAATTCCTTAACTTCATTGACTTCGTGACCATCAATCCTGATGTTAAGTTTCTCGCTGTTCTCATTTCTACTACTTCTCATTACCTTCGTCTTTCTCCGATTTACTCTCAAACCATACTGTGTACTCATTAGACTGTTCATTCCGTTCAGCAGATCATTTAACCCTTTGTTGCCTGACGGTACTTAAAAGTACCAGTAAGTTTTGACTCTAATTATTTTCTCGTGGTGTAGTTTCGTGATCTGAGAGCCTGTCGGTACGTAACAGTAACTCTGCTCTACTGTTGCATAGATGTTATTGTGCAATACATAGTCCTCTCGGGCGGTCAGAGCTTGAAATTGTTTTTCGCGCGCTGCTGTGAAAACAGAAGATTGTATGTGCTTGTTTTCATGGTGTTGCCTGAATTTGTGAGCAATTTATTGAAACTTCCGTTGAGTTTTCCATTGTACGTACTTACCTTCTTTGTTTTTTATAACAGTTTGAAGCATTACGTTACAAATGAATGAGATAAAGTGGAAAATATAAGGCGGACTTATTAGTACCGTCAGGTTGTGCGAACACTTTATTGCAGCAGCAACGCGTTACCTCTCACTAGTTGTTCTGTCCACTTTTTCTCACACAGAAATCCGTAAATACATTTGCCTGTGGAACAATTAGAACAAACAGGACAGGTTTGCCAGGGAATTTACCTAAAGAAAAATGTCTAAACCGTGGGGAATCAAATCACAGAGAGTCATCTTTAGACCTAACAGTATTTCAAAGGAGGGAAAATAAAGTAGTGTATTTTGCGTCAAACTTCCATGGCACTGAACAGAGCGTAGTGACAAGAAAACAGAAAGATGGAACTAGTATGGCTATACCATGACCAGTTATTGCATGTGATTACAATAAAAAGATGGGTGGTGTGGATCATGCAGACAGATTACGTTCAACTTATGGTCTTGACAAGTGATCAAAGAAATGGTGGCACCGTCTCTTCTGGGGAGCAATAGAAATTGCTTTTGTCAATGCTTACGTCATTTTCAGTGATCTACATGGGGCACTGCCACTGCTGGAATTCAGGCGTGCTGTGGCACTAGGGCTAATGAATGAACAGCAAGTGCCAAATCTCAAAAAGAGAAACTCTGGTAAAGATGAAATAACTCTCCCAAAGAGAAGGAAGGATAACTTTTCTGTTCTGAAGGTTGTACGTCTTGGCAACCGAGGAAACCATTTTGTAGTGTTCAGTTGTAAAAGAGGACGATGCGAAATGTGTGCAAAAAATAAAATTCAGTCGAGACCACATTCACAATGTAGTACATGTAAAGTGTATTTGTGCTGCAATGAGAAAAAGAACTGTTTCCTACAATTTCATGAGGTATCACTAAATATGTGATATGTATATACTGTCAAAAATGTATAGCCAAGTTACTATGTATTGTGAAGTTGCTCTAGAATAAATTTATGCGAAATTTAAAAAAAATTCAGAAATATCATATTTCTGTTAATTTTCTAATGTAAAAATATTTAATATTTATGTGGAATAAAGTACGTGTTATAAAAATTGGAGCATTTTTCTGCGCATGTTGTGATTCTGTCCATGGAGTCTGACGGTACTTCTGAGTACCAGGAGAGAAAAAAGTTGCAAAAAATAAAATAAAATTTTACAAAAAATCCTACCGTCATTTGAGGCCACAATAGCATAAATTCTCCAAAGAAAATGTTAAAAAGTAAAAATTTTCTTATGTCAGGAAACAAAGGGTTAATTCTTCTTCACTTTCACTCAGGATAGCAATGTCATCAGCGAATCGTATCATTGATATCCTTTCACCTTGTATTTTAATCCCACTCCTGAACCTTTCTTTTATTTCCATCATTGCTTCCTCGATGTACAGATTGAAGAGTAGGGGCGAAAGGCTACAGCCTTGTCTTACACCCTTCTTAATACGAGCACTTCGTTCTTGATCGTCCACTCTTATTATTCCCTCCTGGTTGTTGTACATATTGTATATGACCCGTCTCTCCCTATAGCTTACCCTTACTTTTTTAGAATCTCGAACAGCTTGCACCATTTTATATTGTCGAACGCTTTTTCCAGGTCGACAAATCCTATGAAAGTGTCTTGATTTTTCTTTAGCTTTGCTTCCATTATTAGCCGTAACGTCAGAATTGCCTCTCTCGTCCCTTTACTTTTCCTAAAACCAAACTGATCGTCACCTAGCGCATTCTCAATTTTCTTTTCCATTCTTCTGTATATTATTCTTGTAAGCAGCTTCGATGCATGAGCTGTTAAGCTGATTGTGCGGTAACTCTCGCACTTGTCAGCTCTTGCCGTCTTCGGGATTGTGTGGATGATGCTTTTCCGAAAGTCAGATGGTATATCGCCAGACTCATATTCTACACACCAACGCGATAGTCGTTTTGTTGCCACTTCCCCCAATGATTTTAGAAATTCTGATGGAATGTTATCTATCCCTTCTGCCTTATTTGACCGTAAGTCCTCCAAAGCTCTTTTAAATGCCGACTCTAATACTGGATCCCCTATCTCTTCTAAATCGACTCCTGTTTCTTCTTCTATCACGTTAGACAAATCTTCACCCTCATAGAGGCTTTCAATGTATTCTTTCCACCTATCTGCTCTCTCCTCTGCATTTAACAGTGGAATTCCCGTTGCACTCTTAATGTTACCACCGTTGCTTTTAATGTCACCAAAGGTTGTTTTGACTTTCCTGTGTGCTGAGTCTGTCCTTCCGACAATCATATCTTTTTCGATGTCTTCACTCTTTTTCTGCAGCCATTTCGTCTTAGCTTCCCTGCACTTCCTATTTATTTCATTCCTCAGCGACTTGTATTTCTGTATTCCTGATTTTCCCGGAACATGTTTGTACGTCCTCCTTTCATCAATCAACTGAAGTATTTCTTCTGTTACCCATGGTTTCTTCGCAGCTACCTTCTTTGTACCTATGTTTTCCTTCCCAACTTCTGTGATGGCCCTTTTTAGAGATGTCCATTCCTCTTCAACTGTGCTGCCTACTGCGCTATTCCTTATTGCTGTATCTATAGCGTTAGAGAACTTCAAACGTATCTCGTCATTCCTTAGTACTTCCGTATCCCACTTCTTTGCGTATTGATTCTTCCTGGCTACTGTCTTGAACTTCAGCCTACTCTTCATCACTACTATATTGTGATCTGAGTCTATATCTGCTCCTGGGTACGCCTTACAATCCAGTATCTGATTTCGGAATCTCTGTCTGACCATGATGTAATCTAATTGAAATCTTCCCGTATCTCCCGGCCTTTTCCAAGTATACCTCCTCCTCTTGTGATTCTTGAACAGGGTATTCGCTATTACTAGCTGAAGCTTGTTACAGAACTCAATTAGTCTTTCTCCTCTTTCATTCCTCGTCCCAAGCCCATATTCTCCTGTAACCTTTTCTTCTGCTCCTTCCCCTACAACTGCATTCCAGTCGCCCATGACTATTAGATTTTCGTCCCCCTTTACATACTGCATTACCCTTTCAATATCCTCATACACTTTCTCTATCTGTTCATCTTCAGCTTGCGACGTCGGCATGTGTACCTGAACTATCGTTGTCGGTGTTGGTCTGCTGTCGACTCTGATTAGAACAACCCGGTCACTGAACTGTTCACAGTAACACACCCTCTGCCTTACCTTCCTATTCATAACGACTCCTACACCTATTATACCATTTTCTGCTGCTGTTGATATTACCCGATACTCATCTGACCAGAAATCCTTGTCTTCCTTCCACTTCACTTCACTGACCCCTACTATATCTAGATTGAGCCTTTGCATTTCCCTTTTCAGATTTTCTAGTTTCCCCACCACGTTCAAGCTTCTGACATTCCACGCCCCGACTCGTAGAACGTTATCCTTTCGTAGATTATTCAATCTTTTTCTCATGGTAACCTCCCCCTTGGCAGTCCCCTCCCGGAGATCCGAATGGGGGACTATTCCGGAATCTTTTGCCAATGGAGAGATCATCATGACACTTCTTCAATTACAGGCCACATGTCCTGTGGATACACGTTATGTGTCTTTAATGCAGTGGTTTCCATTGCCTTCTGCATCCTCATGTCGTTGATCATTGCTGATTCTTCCGCCTTCAGGGGAAATTTCCCACCCCTAGAGCAAGAGAGTGCCCTGAACCTCTATCCGCTCCTCCGCCGTCTTTGACAAGGCCGTTGGCAGAATGAAGCTGACTTCTTATGCCGGAAGTCTTCGGCCGCCAATGCCGATTATTTATCAAAATTTAGGCAGTGGCGGGGATCGAACCCGGGACCGAAGACGTTTTGATTGTGAATCAAAGACGCTACCCCTAGACCACGGGTACCCCTATCTATAGTTATTGTACGTGAAACTGAATTTGTACTACTGCTTTTCGTAAGTGGTTTCGAAATCAAACTACTGGGGCAGTATATACTTTTGATATCAGTTTATCAAATTTTTAGCCAATTCTTGCTTGTTATTTGGGACTATAATTTGCTTTATGCATTATGAGTTCATTGAAGTTCTGGATATTGCGTCTAGGGAAGTGGAAATTGCTTTAAAATGTATCTCATGAATTGATGGATGGTTGAAAACTGTATGTCCCAGTAATTTCAAACTGAAACCATATCCTTAAAACCTTTTGCTAATTACTTCTCGTATACATTGCGTACTGTAATGATAAAGGTCAACTTCGTCAAAAATTTTAAAATTAAATATTTTTTTCTTTTATTCGGTCTTGAAGCGTTAACGAAAAGGGAAGACGGGAAATAGAACGGCCAGTAATAAGATGGAGACAACCGTTCTGTTGTCAGTTGAAGCTGCTGACTCAACACGGTCCTCTGTGTGGTCTGTTCTACACGAGGGGTGACTTTATGCTTACAGCGAGTGCAAGCTGTCAGGTGACTAGACGATCACGCCAAATTAAGAGTTCTGTCAGCGGATCCCAACGCGGAGTGCTGAGATTCGCAATTCACAATCTGCTTTTTATTTACGAATGAGGCAGTGTTAACACATAGTGAGATAATAAATTGGCACAATAACAATGCGTGCATTTTAAGCAGATTGTCGAGCTACCGTGATAGCAAGTGATCAGATTCGCTGCAGTATCAGTGTGTGGGCAGGAACTGTGACTGAAAGACTCTAAGGACACCGGATAAATTAAAAGCTGCTGGTTATCATCAGTTTCTGTGCGACAAACTACTCACTCTATTGGAGAACGTCACTCATGGGGAAACAACAAAAATGGTTCAAATGGCTCTGATCAGTATGGGACTTAACATCTGAGGTCATCAGTCCCCCAGAACTTAGGACTACTTAAACCTAACTAACCTAAGGACATCACACACATCCATGCCCGAGGCAGGATTCGAACCTGCGACCGTAGCGGTCGCGCGCGGGATACACAACAAATCTGGTTTATGCGCGACAGAACACTACATATTTCTATATGCCTCATAAGTCATTAGCTAAAAGGAAAGCTTAATGAACGACCAGTTCGTCGAGGATGTCCAGTATTACAGCCCCCCTTTTCGCCTGGCCTTAATACCTTAGATTTCTGGATACGGGGACATTTGAAGGCTTTGGTGTATTCCGCACTCTCCGAAAAAACGTGAACAATTTACAGAAGACTGTGTCCCATTCATCTAAGAAAATGAGACACTTTTTTAACAAATTACGTAATCAGAAGCCAAGTGGACCGGCATACGTTTAGAGCCAAGCACACGGGTCGGAAATGGAATCCACATGTGGATAAATACAAACTGTTTACTTTATATAGAAGACAAAAGTGATAATGAAATGGTCATTAAATGTTAAAATGAGCAGAACTGTTAGAGCACACGGATTTCGCCGCGTTGCTAAGACAACGATGACGTCGCTGGTGATCTCATGAGCGCCTCTGAGAGGATCCCACTTGGAACTTGGTAAACGACTGTTTACTCTTAGAAGGGGTGCTAATTTTACCTGCAAACGTTTTCTGTTAGCTGCACGTTACGAATATTTTTTCCAGTCCCACTTTTTGGGGAATCACGCCCATTACAAAATAATCCTCTTTGCTTACAATGCCTGTGTAATTATCGTTCCGTGACAGTAACCGTTAAACCTACTTAAATCGGAGGTACGCATTAATACTTTGCAGTAGTTCCCTGTTGTGTAAGATACAGAGAATAAGATATGTATTTACTGGTACATCGATATCGCACCTATTTTCCTTTATAGTAAACAGGCTATAATAAATAATAGGTCTTTCGCATCACACATATGCATTATTAATTAGTTTTGCTCTCCGCGAATTTATTCCTTGAGTTGTTTAGAGTCATCTGAAAACAAGTGTCGCGCCTTAAACCTTTGAAGTCGCAGATCACTTTTCAAATTAAATGACAAGCAATAATATTACACTCAGTGTACGTTTAGGGCTCATGTCAAAGGCTCAGACCCTGACATTCACGTGGAATACCGTTTTTAAGGACTGTAAGACGCACTTTTTCCTTTGAAAAATTGCCTCCAAAATTCAGGTGCATCTTATACTCAAAATAACATAAACCTGTCCAAATGGTTCAAATGGCTCTGAGCACTATGCGACTTAACTTCTCAGGTCATCAGTCGCCTAGAACTTAGAACTAATTAAACCTAACTAACCTAAGGACATCACACACATCCATGTCCGAGGCAGGATTCGAACCTGCGACCGTAGCGGTCGCTCGGCTCCAGACTGCAGCGCCTAGAACCGCACGGCCACTCCGGCCGGCGTAAACATGTCCACTGTTTGATTTAAATTTCCCGCCAGTCTTAAAAATGGCCATATATTCGATGCTGTGGGAAATTATCTCTGTCTGATACTGGATTGAACTGGGAGCAGCAGTGCACCGATGCAACGAACGTAAGTTGTGGGGATTCAAAGGTTTCTAACATTTTATCCCTCCCGCACCGCCACCACAAACCCATGACACAGTGTAGCCCATGATGCGTCATTACAGTTTACGGTGACAGTGAACTTGAACTGAAAGTGATTTGTTTAATCGGTAACAGTACAATATTTTTGTTAGTAGCTTGTTTCGTAATGGAAAAAATTAAAGATTTTCGTATGATTCGGGCTATAAATAGAAAGTAATAGCATATGCAGGAGAACATGAATCAGGCTTCCACCAACAGAAAAAACCGTTCGCGATTGAGGGGCTAGTAAAGAAGAACTGAAAAAAATGAGGAAGGCCAAATGTGCAACTAGAGGACTGAGTGCGAAATGGCGAAAACTAGAACATGACAGTTTTCAGGGCTTTTAAAGTCACTTCGCTTTTATAAACTAAGAATTTTTTTAGTCTGGCTTTGAAATCTATTAATAAAAAAGGTAAAAATGTTATTTTAAAAAATGATTCAAAATTAAGGTCCGTCTTATGCTCCGTAGCGTCTTATAGTCCGTAAAATAAATGGTTTCCTTGGGTTGCTACAAATGAATGGAGCATATTAATAATACCCACTGGAAGGTGAGGGATTAACGTTATAGTGCAATGACAGTAGTATAGTGCCGACAATAAGTGAAGAGTGTTACTTGCCATTTCATTATGTCTCTGTTGCCATCAATGAAACACAGTGAGTGCGCGTGCGAGTTCTCTGAAAAATATGCCACAGGCAAATTCTATTGTATATCAAACAGGTACTATCACTACATGAAAAAAAATCAAAAATCCAGTAATCATCCCAGAAGTGAACTTCGAAGTATTGTTATCTGTGCCTCTGCCGCTCTCCAGTTCCAAGGATTACTTTTTCGGTCTTATTTTCCTATTGTCAAACAAACGGCGGTCTGCCCTTGCACAGCCGGAGCAAACACTGCAGTTATTCCAAGCATTTCAACTTTATGCGGCTCAAAATGCTTCGAAGAAACACAAGACAGTATAATAATAAATGAAAAGCACCAGTTTGCTTTTGTTCTGCAAAAGCAAACTGGTGCTTTTCATTTATTATTATAATGTTGTTCTACCAAGAACCGACGGAAGATTCTGTTAATATGACAAGACAGTATGTAAGTGCTGGTAGTAAACGATGAATTTTCCACAGTTCAGTGGAACTGAAATACTTGTGTGAACCACACATTCCATCAGAATGAATAAACCGTATGTATCTGCACGGAAATCTACTCTCTTCTTTCACAACCGCAGGCAACCCTAAAAACTAGAAAGGAAAGAGCTTAACGTCGCGAGCTTGGCGAAGTTATCAGATCCGAAGCGCTGGTTCATTAGATGAGTTTGGAGGAGAATTCGCTCTTCGCTTTATCAAAACAACCAACCCTGCGTTCTCTTACCGAAACAACAGGACACCTTCATAAAGATGCTGATTCAGACCTTCTCGAATCCATATCTAGCGTCTTAACGACTTCACAAACTCGCTCAAATAAAATACTGCTTAGGCTTTCACTGCATTTTTTCTTCAGTTCAGACTTCCTTGGTCGAAATATGAAACTATTCAACTCGGAACTGTCGAAGTATCCCGACGGCGTAACAGTAAAGCTCTGAAGTTTTAAACGAAATCACTTAAATTAAAACTATAAATTTCTGTTTATTTCACTGTGGGTACTTGATTAAACACAATTACACGGGAAAACACATACCTTTGCCACTTGTTCACACTACATATATATTTTTGCGACGTAGATTTCCGGTTGTGAACCCATTGTACACCATATTTGACAAAGAAGTTATTGTGTATAATGACATAATCATGAACAGCAAAGAGTCTACAATTATCAAATAAATTAATTGCTAATACTAAATATGCAAAATAAAACATACACAATGGTAGAATACTAAAAAATTAATAAGAGTTAAACCGATTTACAATAGATAGCCGGTTACTGTGGCCGAGCGGTTCTAGCCGCTTCAGTCCGGAACCGCGCTGCTGCTATGGGCGCAGGTTCGAATCCTGCCTCGGGCATGCATGTGTGCGATGTCCTTAGGTTAGTTAGGTTTAAGTAGTTCTAAGTCTAGGGGACTGATGACCTCAGATGTTAAGTCCCATAGTGCTTACAGCCATTTGAACCTTTTTTTGAACAGATAATCAGAAGTGGGGCACTCAGAGCTTTGAGTATTCATCTTGCGAACACATCATTTTTAATCATATGTTCACCTGATGATGTGGCTTTTAGTGTCAGGAAGCCGGTTGTGATCCAGTAATGAAGGACTAAATACAGCTGAAGCGGTTATTAATACCCAATATGACTAATCGAAAGTATCTGGACACCCCTGTATAGCGTGGAACTGACCACTAGCTGTCAATAGGGGCGGAAGCGCTAGAATAAAAGAAGGAGAGGATTATTGTGTTGTCAGTAAAGAAGCAGTAATAGCAGAACAGATCGATCAGGAGAGCTCAATGATTTCGAATGTGGAGCAATCATTGGATGTCACCTTAGTAAAAATCTATCACGGACTCCTAACCCTTGTCAAACTTCGCAAGCCGACTGTTGCTAACGTGACGTGGAAGCGCCAAAGCACAACCACAGATAAAACAAGACCATGCACACCTCATGTACTGACGGACAGCATTGTGGAGGATGGTTGCAAAAAGTTGCATGAAATCAACGGAATAAATCACTCGTGAGTTCCGAAGTGCTGCCAGCAACCCAGTTACCGAAATGACTGAGCGTTCGGAATTAGAAAGAGTGTGGTAAATGGTTGGGCAGCTCCTCATAAGCCGCATGTTTCTGTAATCAAGGCTGAGAGACGCTTGAGCTGGTATAAAGAGCGACGTCACTATACTGTGAATGACCGTAAACTGGTGATTTGGAGTGATGAATCACAGCTATACCCTGTGGTAATCCGATGGAAGGCTTCGAGTTTGAAAATGTCCAGAGAACCTCACCTGCCTTCACGGATAGTGCCAGCAGTGAAGTGCAGGGGATATGGTGTTACAGCATGGCGGTATTTTCCGCGGTTATGTTGTGGTCACATGTCGCACTTAAGAAAACGCTGGAAAGTTATGAACTCATTTTATACACACATCAAAAAAAGTTTTGCACCATCTCAGTTCCCAGAACTCCTGAAGATAGGCGTTGACTGTGGATATTGTATCACAGGCTCAGTCCCTTTGACTGTTCAGATATGTCACTAAACCCGCCCAAAGATGTAAACAGCCATGCATACCAGGGCCTATTAGCCGATCAGTTCCAGTCATTCCACCAGGAAGGAGGTGCACAGTTCGTGTTGTCTGTAGTTCAACGATGCCTAGACGGTTCGATCGCGTCCGCATTGTTACTTTGTGCCAGGAAGGGCTCTCAACAAGGAAAGTGTACAGGCGTCTCAGAGTGAACCTAAGCGATGTTGTACGGACATAGAGGAGATACAGAGAGACAGGAACAGTCGATGACATGCCTCGCTCAGGCCGCCCAAAGGCTACTACTGCAATGGATGACCGCTACCTGCGGATTACGCCTTTCGAAATTTAGCAAGTAGTTTAGGTAATAAAAACAACATCAGAAGCTATATCAGTTGCAAGAAGAAACAAGAAATTTTAAAATATATGATATATCCCGTATATATAAAATGATAACCCTCAGTTACTTACGTCACAGTAATCATTGTTTTCTATATAACGTAATGTACTCCACACGAGAGCCATGTGAAGGTTACGCCTCCTACATTTTACTTATGGACTTGCTGCATCATTCGACGGTAATATCACATAATATTTATATTTTTATGCTTTAGTGTGAATTATGTTAAATGATAATGCACAAAAAGCCACCTACTATGCGTTTGCGAAACTTACGTAAGGGAGACCATCACATGTTGCTCCTCCCCCTTCTTCGACCGACTCTTGAGTATTGTATGTCAATCTGAGATGCTTGTCAGGTAGAACTGATAGACAAGACAGAGAAGATTCGAAAAAGAACGGAGCGTTTCGTCTCGGGATCGTTTAGTCGGCGCGAGAGCGATACAGAGATGCTCAACAACCTCCAATGGCAGACGCTACAAGAGAGGCGTTTTGCATCATGGAATGGTTTGCTATTGGTATTCCGAAAAAGTACGTTCCGGGAAAAGTGGTACAACACATTAATTCCTCTCACATACGTTTCGCGAAATAACAACGACGAGAAAAGTCGAGAGATTAGAGCTAATATACACACATCAAAAAAAGTTTTGCATCACCTCAGTTCCCAGAACTCCTGAAGATAGACGTTGACTGTGGATATTGTATCACAGACTCAGTCCCTTTGACTGTTCAGAGATGTCACTGAACCCGCCCAAAGATGTAAACAACTATGCATGAGCTGCGCCTATTAGACGGAGGGGGTCCGACAGCCGATCAGTTCCAGTCATTCCATCAGGAAGGAGGTACACGGCTCGTGTTGTCTATAGTTCAACCACGCCTAGACAGTCAATACCGCGGTTCGATCGCGTCCACATTTTTACTTTGTGTCAGAAACGGCTCTCAACGAGGGAAGTGTCCAAGCGTCTCGGAGTGAACCAAAGCGATATTGTTCGGACATGGAGGAGATACAGAGAGACAGGAACTGTCGATGACATGCCTCTCTCCTGCCACCCAAGGGCTCCTATTGCAGTGGATGACGGCTACCTACGGATTATGGCTCCGAGGAACCCTGACACCAACGCCACCATGTTGAATAATGCTTTCCGTGCAGCCACAGGACGTCGTGTTACGACTCAACCTGTGCGAAGTAAGCTGCATGATGCGCAACTTCACTCCAGACGTCCATGACGAGGTCCATTTTTGCAACCACGATACCATGCAGCCCGCTACAGATGTGTCCAACAACATGCCGAATGCACCACTCAGGTTTGGCATCAAATTCACCGATGAGTGTCGCATGTGCCTTCATCCAGACGATCGTGGAAGGCATATTTGACCGGACGTGGACGAGCGGTTCTACGTCCTTCAGTCTGGAACCGCGCGACCGCTACGGCCGCAGGTTCGAATCCTGCCTCGGGCATGGATGTGTGTGATGTCCTTAGGTTAGTTAGGTTTAAGTAATTCTAAGTTCTAGGGTACTGATGACCTCAGATGTTAAGTCCCATAGCGCTCAGAGCCCTTTCAACCATTTTGAACCTGAACAGATTTCTATACTACAGCGGCACTGGTTGGAACTGCAGGGGACACTGCAATATCCTAACGGCAATCGAACGGTCGTGTACACGGTGGAGAACAGCAGTCGAATGCCAATACACATCTGTCCGTCCCGCAACAGCTTCGACAGAAGTCGACGCAAACAGCAGTGTGCAAGGACCACGGCGTTTCACCAGACATCGTAATTGCCAGCCACCGCAAGCGATCTCTGCTAGACGGTGTGACGTTCCACAGCACTTGACACTGACTTTGGTATCGAGGCACGCGAGTGAGATCCTCTAATGAGCAATTCCCAGCGGCGGCGCCATCACATCAGCCGCGCGCTGCTCTCCTGCTTTATGAGAGAAGACCGCTCTTCGCCGCTGCTAACGTCTGGTGATCAGACACAGATTTGCGGCCGCGAATTACCAGCACAGGCGCCTCGCTCATACGTGCACGTTAATTCAAACGTAAAAACCCAATGCCATATAATCACTTGCTTGTCTAAAAAACGATACACAGTTAAAGCAATTTAACTACACAAGGTGTTTTAGGAGTAGTAGTAAATATTTTGCGAAGTGATAGTGTACATCAATTCGAACTCTCTCTTTTCTATATACCGAGTGATCAAAAAGTCAGTATAAATTTGAACATTGAATAAATCACGTAATAATGTAGATAGAGAGGTACAAATTGACACACATGGTTGGAATGATATGGGGTTTTATTAGACCAAAAAAATACAAAAGTTTAAAAAATGTCCAACAGATGGCGCTTCATCTGATCAGAAATAGCAATAATTAGCATAACAAAGTAAAACAAAGCAAACATGATGTTCTTTACAGGAAATGCTCAATATGTCCACCATCATTCCTCAACAATAGCTGTAGTCGAGGAATAATGTTGTGAACAGCACTGTAAAGCGTGTCCGGAGTTATGGTGAGGCACTGGCGTCGGATGTTGTCTTTCAGCATCCCTAGAGATGTCGGTCGATCACGATACACTTGCGACTTCAGGTAACCCCAAAGCCAATAATCACACGGACTGAGGTCTGGGGACCTGGGAGGCCAAGCATGACGAAAGTGGCGGCTGAGCAAACGATCATCACCAAACGACGCGCGCAAGGGATCTTTCACGCACCATCCGTCGGACATTTTGTGAACTTTGTTTTTTTCGGTTCTAATAAAACCCAATGTCATTCCAAGCATGAGTGTAAATTTTTACCTCTCTATCTACATTATTCCGTGGTTTATTAAGTTTTCAAATTTATACTGACTTTTTGATCACCCTGTATATATCACGAAATAAGCGTCAAACGAAAAAACTAGAAAGAACGAAACTCGTCTACTTTGAAGGGGGCAACCAGATGGCGCTATGGTTGGCCCGCTAGATGGCGCTGCCATAGGTCAAACGCTTATCAACCTCGTTGTTTTAAATAGGAACCCCCATTTTTTATTACATATTCGTGTAGTACGTAAAGAAATATGAATGTTTTAGTTGGATCATTTTTTCGCTTTGCAATAGATGGCGTTGTAATAGTCACAAACGTATAAGTACGTGGTATCACTAACATTCCGGCAGTGCGGACGGTATTTGCTTCGTGATACATTAGCCGTGTTAAAATGGACCGTTTACCAATTGCGGAAAAGGTCGATATCGTCTTGACGTATGACTATGGTGATCAAAATACCCAACGGGCGCGTGCTATGTATGCTGCTCGGTATCCTGGACGACATCATCCAAGTGTCCGCACCGTTCCCCGGATAGTTACGTTATTTAAGGAAACAGGAAGTGTTCAGCCACATGTGAAACGTCAACCACGACCTGCAACAAATGATGATGCTCAAGTAGGTGTTTTAGCTGCTGTCGCGGCTAATCCGCACATCAGTAGCAGACAAATTACGCGAGAATCGGGAATCTCAATGACGTCGGTGTTGCGAATGCTACATCAACATCGATTGCACCCGTACCATATTTCTATGCACCAGGAATTGCATGGCGACGACTTTGAATGTCGTGTACAGTTCTGCCACTGGGCACAAGAGAAATTACGGGGCGAAGACAGATTTTTTGCACGCGTTCTATTTAGCGACGAAGCGTCATTTACCAACAGCGGTAACGTAAACCGGCATAATATGCACTATTGGGCAACGGACAATCCGCGATAGATGCGACAAGTGGAACATCAGCGACCTTGGCTGGTTAATGTATGGTGCGGCATTATGGGAGGAAGGATAATTGGCCCTCATTTTATCGATGGCAGTCTAAATGGTGCAATCTATGCTGATTTTCTACGTAATGTTCTACCGATGTTGCTACAAGATGTTTCACTGCATAACAGAATGGCGATGTACTTCCAACATGATGGATGTCCGGCACATAACTCGCGTGCGGTTGAAGCGGTATTGAATAGCATATTTCGTGACAGGTGGATTGGTCGTCGAAGCACGTTCGGAAAGTTGAAGGATGGCTGCTGTCGTGATCCACCGACAACGCCTGACAACATGTGTCAGCGCATTGTCAATGCATGTGCGAAGATTATGGAAGGCGAACTACTCGCTGTTGAGAGGAATGTCGTTACACGTATTGCCAAATGCATTGTGGTTGACGGACATCATTTTGAGTCTTTATTGCATTAGTATGGTATTTACAAGTAATCGCGCTGTGACAGCATGCGTACTCAGAAATGATAAGTTCACAAAGGTACATGTATCACATTGGAACAACCGAAATAAAATGTTCAAACGTACCTATGTTTTGCATTCTAATTTAAAAAATCTACCTGTTACCGTTCGTCTAAAATTGGGAGCCATATGTTTGTGACTATTACAGCGCCATCTATCACAAAGCGAAAAAAGTTGTCCAACTAAAACATACATATTTCTTTACGTACTAGACGAATATGAAATAAAAAATGGGGGTTTCTATTTTAAAAAACGCAGTTGATATCCGTTTGACCTATGGCAGCGCTATCTGCTGAGGATAGAAATTTGAAACTTGAAGATTGTGTAAATCTTATGCTGTACATATAGTTTAAGAAGGGCTCTTTCGAAATGCCACCCCCATGGGAGGGGGAGGGGTGATATAGGGCATGAAATGATTGTTCAAAATATGTCGCTATTCAGGCAATTTTGAAGCTAGAACTACGGAAATTGATATTTGGTTTCTTGGTCGGAAATAAAGAAACAAGTGAAGTGAAACAGTGGGTGAAGGTTTTTTAAATATAAATCATTACGAAAAAATTTCTAAAGGATTTTTAAAGGTAGAGCTATGAAAACTGTTATTTGACTTCTAGGTTAGAAATAAAAAAAAATTCGTTTCAGTGTTTTGGAAAATTCAACGCCTAAGGGGGAGAAATGGGAGATGCAAATTTCTACGAAAATATTTCATTACAACTAAATCCAACATAATTTGTATTTGGCTTTTTGATTAGAAATAACTAAAAATACGTGTTTCGGTGTGCTTTTTTTTTTTGAGCCCCTTAGGGGAAGAATTATTTAATTATATTAAAATCTATGAAAATTCATGTTTGACCTCTAAAGAATCATGCGAAGAATTTAAAAGTCAGAATTAACAAAGACCTCTGTGTCCAGCTACCAGAATCGCTTTTTTCTCAGAATTACATTAAGAAAAGCCCATGTGTTATGGCCTTAATTAACGTGAAGAGTTTAGAAGATGTCGGAATCCAACAGCAACGGGACCATGAGACTGCAGTTTATCATTACACGACACTGCTTCTCTTATTGGTCTGGATGCCACGACTATCATACAAATGAGGAATAGATGGGTTCAGCAGGGCCGTACTTGAGGCCATGTACGATCTGAAAGGCCCCACGTGACTAGCTCGCTAGAGGAGAGACGTATTGTTCGCTCGGCTGTGCAGAATCACTCAGCCATATCACATATCTTGAATCAAGAAATGAGGTTGTTTGCAAGGAGACAAGAATCCAAATAGTCGCTGCGGCGATGTCTGGAGGGCCTTGGAATGTCAGGGCTTCGCCCTTTTTTGAGGCTTCCCTAGACCTGGCAGAAGAGAGAGTCGTATCGACAGAGGTGCGCCTAACAAGACTGGAGACACGAGTGGGACCATGTGGTCTTTTCGGACGAGTCCTGGTTCTTCGTTCAGAATCACAATAGACATATGCTTCGGTGGAGGCTCCGAGGAGACCGAACGTTGGCAAACTGCATTCGTTACGGTCATGTGGACCCAGCATCTAATGTAATGGGAAGAGGGTTCCGTTGGGTACAAAAAACGATGACTTCTGGTTCGCATAGCCGGTAACTTGGGCAAAAGCCATTACATTTCTTACGTACGTAGGTCAGTGGCTATGCTCTGTCTTCGAGTTCTCCATAAAGTTATCTTTCAACACAATTACACTAAACCACATGTTGCCCGTGCTGTCCTGATTCACCTGGATACTGCCCTGGTTAGAACGTTCACCAGAAGTCTTCTGCACTGAAGTCATCTGGTCATGGGCTGTCACGCCAAAACAGCAGGGAACCCCCACCTTGCTGCACTCGCTACACAGTATGTCTAAGGCGTTCGCCTGACTGGGTTGCCTCCGTATACGTCTAAAAATGGTTCAAATGGCTCTGAGCATTATGGGACTTAACATCTGAGGTCATCAGTCCCCTAGAACTACTTAAACCTAACTAACCTAAGAACATCACACACATCTATGCCCGAGGAGCCGGCCGCGGTGGCCGTGCGGTTGTAGGCGCTGCAGTCCGGAACCGCGGGACTGCTACGGTCGCAGGTTCGAATCCTGCCTCGGGTATGGATGTGTGTGATGTCCTTAGGTTAGTTAGGTTTAAGTAGTTCAAAGTTCTAGGGCCATTTGAACCATCTGAACCATGCCCGAGGCAGGATTCGAACCTGCGAACATAGTGGTCGCTCGGTTCCAGACTGAAGCGCCTAGAACCGCTCGGCGACACCGCCCGGCAAATCCGTTCTGGAAATGGGGCGATGAGCGTGTTGGATTTCCATACGGATAATTTGGGTTCACTCCTATTAGGTCACGCTGACGTGGAGGGAGACGTGAGAGATACACTCAGGCCCGTGAGGCAATTGTGAGTCTATGTGAAGAAGAAGAAGAATAAAGGGCTCTGGCTTCCGCAACCAATGTTAACGGTCGGCGGAGTGCTGATCTGAACACCTACACTGTGTGACACTGATCATTCCCAAATTAATACACAGAGTGTTTCAAAAAGAATGACCTGATTTCAAAACTCAATATTTTTTATAAAAGAAATGGGATCAGTTGCAAAATACTCATAAAATGTTAAAGTTTTAGCTATGTTATTACAAATGCTCTATGCGTCCACTTGTAATAGCACGAACAACATCTAGACCAGAGGTCGTCAAACTGCGGCCCGCGGGCCGCATGCGGCTCGAATCAAGTACTCGTGTGGCCCGCGATTCTCAGCCGTATTTTATAACAATATGCATCTGACAACTAACAGCCGAATCCAAAACGTCAACTAACGTTAAGAACTGTACTTTTTCTGCTTAATAACAAAAAAAATACTTACACAGCGATTTACGATTTTAAGATGTGCTTAATTTTAATCGATGTTGATGAATTCGTCCATGAGCTAAGTAAAGTTGGCGCTTACCCCAGGGGTACAGGGGTCAAGTAGCGCGGCCACTGCTGTGTTACAGCGGGAAGCGTTTATTGTTTTGTCTTCCAGTATCGATAACTCACGTGTGTGAGCGTCTCGTAGCGATCAGCTGCTACGGTATGAATTTTGAGACGGAAGTAACATCGATTTGTGAATGCGTGCTACAGAGACGATCGTCTTCAAATATGATACTTACTTGCAGCGAGGAACATTACATTATAGATCTTATAACACGACGCAATTAGTAGAGGAAAACTGACATTCAAATCATATGTCACAGTGTCGCATTTTGAATAGTGCTATGAAACATAAGTACACTTACTTTTATTAACCAGTTAACCAGACAACACAAGACTTATGTGAGACCTTAACTTTTCCCGTCGAATCGAATGTTCAAATAACTTACGGGTTTGCTGCCGGGTGACGTCGTCGAACACCGCCGATATTTCGACAGGAGCACACCCTGCCATTCTCAAGGCACAAATGCAAGGAAGAAAAAAATGTGCAAGCAAATTTCTAATAATGGTGATCCGACATATCGTGTAGCTAAACATCTTGCTAGTTTGTTGAGCTCACTAGTAGGTAGGTGTGAACACCACATTAAGAACTCTGGAGATTTCTTACGTCGATTGCAGGGTTTGCGTTTGAATGACTCTGATATTTTAGTCAGTTTTGATGTGGTTTCTCTTTTCACTCGCGTTTCTCTTGAAACACGTATGTAACATAGCAGCGATGGCGAGGCATTGTAGCATCTGTGACCAGAGAGTATGCGCTTGACCGCGCGAGTGTTGCGAGCGGTTCTCAGTCTGTCAGTCAGTCGTTGCGAGTCTGTCAAGTAGTCGTTGCGAGTCTGTAGCTCTGTCTAGTTGAGAGCAGTACTCTGTCAGTAGTCGTGCAGTGCAGTACGCTAATAGTCGTCATGCAGAGCGGTCGGTCAGTAGTAGCAGCCCAGTGCGGTTGTGTGATGTAGGCGGTCGGCAACACTGGTCAAGATGGTGAATAAGGTATACTGTTAATTAATATAATCATTAGATAATGAAAAATTTTATTTATTGTAATTATTCTCCAACAAGTCCCCCAATAATAATTTTTATTTCAAAGCATTTTTTCAAAAAATTTAATTTTTTATTGAACTAAAGATTTCGTTGCACTTCCCATTTCATTCCACTTCTTTTGAAGAAAAATTTCACTAGAATCACAAAAAAAGAGAATATTATTATTTGCAATGCAGTTCCTCCAAGCGGTGCGCAACAACAAGAGCAGAAATGTGACATCCATTTATTCTGAGGTAAGACTTTAATTCTGATTGTTTTGCACAGGGCCAAAGACCGATATTTCGGTTTAATTGTATTTTCTTGTCACTGAACGGACTGTAAATTTTGTGAAGAATTTATATTTGAGTCAGATTGCGAATTTCACATTTTTGTTGCCATTTTCAATACCTCTCATTGTGGGCGAGGTTACGCTTAGAGCAATGTCCATTAGCATTCATAATTAAATATTGTCGTGTTTCTTTCTTTCAAATTTTTGTGGGGAGGTTACACTCGGCTCCCATTTGTATTAAGTATTGTCATATTTTTTTCTTTTAAATTACCGTGGGGAGGTTACACTTGGCGACACCCAGTCCAGGATCGAATTTCGTTGAGAGTCTTTTGAGGAACAGTCAGATATCTGCTCTTATTTGTTTAGATATAATTAGGATTTGGCGCAACGCTTTTACTAATTTTGTGACTTTCTTTCTACAGGTCAACGGCAATTCGTTGCTCTGTTGTATTTGTGTGTTGGTTTTGCATTGTGCTTATTTATTTTGTGAATAATTTTGACTATTGTTAAAATGCCGCGAAAGACTGTGAATAGTGTATCGCGAGGTATTATGAATGAAATTACCGACCCAAACAACTTTGCCGATAGGACATGCGACACGCAATGTAATGATGACAATCCTGCGTTCACTAACAATCAGTGCATTCCAACCACTAATGATGACTTTCACCTTAATGATGAACAAACGAACTCAATTGTCTCGTCTGTTAATTTGACGACAATTGATGACGCAGAACGCTCTATTGTAATGAGCGCTGCCCAGCTTAACACACCCGATTCGGGAAACTCAAGTAATGTACAGACAAATTTGTCTAATGAAAATGAACAGGATACTCAAAGTACGATGGATCTATTTAATTCCGAAATAATGTCTGACAGTGTACATCCGACTGACAAACCTTTTTGTAAATCTCAGAATAACCAAATGGTTACAGTAAGCGAGAGAGCTCCAGATCCACCACTAAACAGTACAGAGAGTATAAACGCTAACTTTGGCTTTGAACAAATTTTGGTAAGATTGCTACAACAACAGAGTGAAAATTTCAAACAACTTAGGGAAGATAACAAACACTTAAATGAAAAACTTGACAATAATGCCGAAGATCTCAAACAAATTAGGGAAGATAACAAACACTTAAATGAGAAACTTGACAATAGTGACGAAAATCTCAAACAACTTAGTGAACAGGTCAGACAACATAATGAAAAATTGGACAACCATTCCAAACAACTTAGAGAAACAATTGATAAAAGTTTCGAACTCACAAACGAAAAACATGACGACCTTAAAGAACAGAACAAACAAATTAGTGAGCAGATTACAGCTGTTACCATACAATGTCAGGACACTAAAATACAATTACGTGAGGATACTAAGGCTTGTGCTAATAACAGTAATAAAGAAGTTGGCACTGTTGCACAAGAATTAAGTAGTACACGTGTAGGCACAACAGAATCACTGATACACGAAATTAATGCAGTCACTGAAGAATGCCCTAAAAACGCAGTACAAATTCGCGACGAAGTTAATTTAGAGTCAGTGGAAGTTTCACACACTCAGAATACGGAAATTGTTAATAAAAGTGAACGTCAGAACAACCAAATTGACGAAAGTATTAAAGTAACAGAATTAACAATTATTTCAGTCACCAATATGTCACAGAACCCGCCACGTTGCGAACATTTGTCTGACTCACGCAGCGTGTATAATGTGAATAATTTACAGAGACTACGCGAATTAAAATCCGAAAAGCCACGCGACTTAAAATATGAAAAGCTACGCAACTTGAAATCCGAAATGACACAGACGAACAGATTCACACACAAACCCGAACGTGTTCTCAAATTCAGTGACGAGAACGTTGATAATAAGCAGTTTGCATTTGTAAGAAAATCTAAAGAACTTAATAATGACAGCGTACAGGTACACGCTTTGCACTGTATACGACAATTTATCTTTGTACATTCACCGCTATTACCTGTAATGCAAAAGCTAGCTTTGAACCAGATGCGACAATTTATTTTCGTATTTACAACAGCGTTGCGTGTAATGAGGAAACTTGAATTAACATGGTTACAACAATTTGGTTTTGGAATTTTACCGGCATTGCCTGCAACGCAAAAGCTAAAATTTATTTGCAGTGCGTAATAGACCTCAGGGGATTCATTACGCTTTAATGAATATGTGCCGTAGCGAGCATAGGGCCCCGAGCTGTAGTAGTGCTGTTTCATCTTTAGTTTTCTGCACTACTGCCTTTTCTTCTACTATCCTTTATATCTATCAAAACTACTCTTTAACTATTGCTCTACCTAGTATTAAGAAACGAGTATTGAAAACCGGATATGACAAATTTTTACCGAATGTGACAATATTCAGTAGGCACTCCCGTAATGACAACTACCGCCGTAATTTTAATTACAGATAAAATCGTAATCATCAGTATGTACAAAATTTTCGGCAGTCGCAACCATATTTTTGTAACAATAGATGTTTTTCACCACAACAGCATGAAAGTAAGCCGCTTAGCATACCTAACCAACAATGCAGTCTACAAGGTCAACCAAACTTTAATGTTTCGCCGCGTACACGTATAGTCCCAGCTCCAACAAATAGTAACGCATGGCAGCAAAGAAATAACCACGTACAGACAACACACTATTTCAACTCGCATCGCAATACGCCGTATAGAAATTACTATCTTGACAGACGTAAAAATGATCAGGACAATTTTCAGCGTACATTTAATAACAGTCGATCTTTTCAGCAGCAACAACATCAGCAACAACGAATAATCATGAATGAAACAGACAATAGGTGTCATCCATAGCGTAACACGTCAATAAGAAATAAAAGAACAGTTCGTATAGTGGATATGCCACAACATTCTCCCGTGAATAATAACACGTACGATAGAATTTAACCAGATACAGCACAGATTGCATATTACAGTAACGCAAACATTACTTTTGACACGCAGAATTTTGCTCACGAGAATGTTATTTGTAACATGCTTTGTTGAATGCTCCACTTTTATCGCACCCAGATCTTACCAGAAATTTTTCCATTGCTACCGACAGTTCCAACACCGCTTTAGGCGTACATATTTTCCAGGAAATTGAAGAAGATGGTTCTACAGTAATTAAAAACATTGCATTTGCAAGTCGCATTTTGTCACCTGCTGAACGAAATTACTCGGTTACAGAACTTGAAACATTATGTGTTGTATGGGCTTTTACGAGATTTAGGCATTTTCTTTACGGCAGACATACCACAGTTTACACAGATCACAGAGCGATACAATTTTTACTTTCAGCTAAATTTACTCACGACAGATTAAGCAGATGGAAACTGTATTTACAGGAATTTAATTTTACAATAGTTCACATTCCCGGCACGCAAAATGTTATAGCAGACGCACTATCGCGTTCTCTGAGCAACAATCAGCAAGACGTAGCAACCAACTTCTGCAAAACAAATTTCAGTGTCATGTACATTCAGCAAGTTGCATTTGAAGACTTTATCTCATCGTCATTACAGGACATAGCACAAGAGCAAAATAAAGACAATGTGTGGAAAGAAATTAAAAACCTTTGGCAAGATAGGAAAAATGTTACGATTAGGAACCACTACACTGTACGCAATGACATTCTGTTTCGCCGCTCTCATCCTGACAGCAACAATTGGTTATTATGCATACCTGACGAACTGGTTAATAAATTAATTTGGTACACTCATTTAAGTTACGCACATTACGGAGCAAGAAAATGTTTTCTTATACTGAGACAGAACTGTTATTTTTCTAACATGGAGAAACGTATACGACGAGTTTTAGCGTCTTGTAAAATTTGCCAGAAAGCTAAATCAGACACCACTTCACATATTCCTCCATTATATCCCATTATACCTGTTAAATTAAGACACATGGCCGCAGTAGATATTTTTGGTCCGATTCCGAGAACTAACAGAGGTTTTTGCTACATCTTTGTCGCTGTTGAGCTCACTTCAAAATTTGTTACTTTCACTCCATTACGCAAAGCTACTGCTAAAACTGTTTCGAAAGCATTTGTAAAACATTTTCTATCTCATGTAAAGCATGTGATGAAAGTAATTTCTGACAATGGATCTCAATTCCGTAGTACCGTATGGACACGCATGTTACGAGCCAGAAACATTTCTCCGATCTATATATCCAAGTACCATGCTTCTTCGAACCCCTGTGAAAGATTAATGAAAGAAATTGGTAAACTGTGCCGAATATACTGCCACAAAAGACATATTGATTGGGACACACACATATTCTCATTCCAAGATGTAATTAATTCCATTCCAAATGAATCCACTATGCTATCTCCGTCTGTTATACTGAAAAATGCTGAACCACCTAACAAAATTAAAGAATTAATAACATTTCCTACATCTCGTCGATTACGACACCACGAAATAATTGACATTGCGCTGAACAACATCAAACGTGCCGCAGAGCGCCGGAGAAGACAGCAAAAACAGGTTTGTACACGCCGCGACTTTCACGTTGGACAGAAGATATTAATACGTACACACTATTTATCCAGTAAATTAAAAGGTAAGTGCAGTAAATTTGAACTTCTATACGCAGGTCCATATCGGATTCGCAGCATCCCTCACCCCAATGTTGTACACGTCGAAACTTTGAGAACCAGAAAATAGAAAGGCAATCACCATATCTCAAACATTAAACCGTTTATTGAATGAAGACACTTTATGATTCAACACACTATGATGCCATTTACTAATGCAATTATATTCACCTGACTAATTACTGATGATTATCGTATTTTTTTTTCTTGGCAAGTGCCCGACAAGGTAAGGTTAGCAGGTCGCTTTTCTTGTCGTTACACATCAGACCGTGCATATTTTTTCAGAGACACTTACGTATTTTATGACTAATTATGCAATGTTAGCTAATGACATGTTAATTTCATTACATTTTTTTTATTAAAGTCTTTAATTCTCGCCTCTATTAACTACACTACATACAAGCTGAACACAACGAACGTCACATTTTGTTTTTTTCTGTACGATTGTACTCCAGTTTTGTTTGTATGCACTGTAAAATAGTTAAGATATAACACACACCAGTTGACTTTGACATTTTTTTTGCCTTATGACATCTCAACATCGTGACTGTTTTACATTTTTTGCTGCTGCATTGTGATATTCTGTGTACATTTTTGCATCTGAACACTGTCAATTTCTTTGACATATTACGTTTTCTGTCATGATATGCTGTATGCTTAAGTATGTTACCATAAACCAGTCATTATTTAGTGGGTATATGATTTAAATGCAGGACATTAATCTTTGTTCATGAATTTCAGAAAGAAATGATGCATGTAAGAAATAAATTCAACAGAAATGGGAATTTCACCTGCGGAATAAACGAAAGAAGATGCAATAACTTTATGAGGAAGAGTAAATGGATCGGGATTAACAAGCATTAACAACAATATACAATACTCATCGTAGAATAGCAGTCTTAACTAATTTTTCTTTCAGAATACAAGGTGATTGAGGCAGGCTGTCAGACTGAACTACACATCTTAGTTTTAGTGATGAAATATGCTAGAGATAAGGAATAGTTGTATAATGAGTAATGAAGTGATTTTTTGCAGATGATAATGAATACTGATGAATAATGACGAAGGAAATGATGTTATGAATAATGAAGTTTTTCTTTACAGATGATGATAATAGTGAAGTTATGATGGTATTGATAATGAAGTTTTTTCTTTACAGATGAGGATAATGTTGAAGTTATGTATTTATGCTACGTAGTTATTTAAGTATTTGTTGCAGTTTGTTTTGACAGCAGGTGTTACATTGCATAGTAGGATGACAGAAAGTTTCGGAAAGGACAGCTATGGAACACATTTTTATACACATTTCACTACCTGTTAATTCGAAGTTCACTACTTTTCAGCATAGTGCGCGTTTCTTCTTTCAGGTCAATAATCCATTTTGTATTTTTTTTCCAGGAGAAGCTTTTCATGATACTTACTAAACCTGTTAGTTATTATACCTGTTCTAGTACTTGCATTTTTATTTTTTTTTTACCCATTTGTGTTTATCATTTATGAATGTGATCACATATACTGCCTTGTTGCATAACCTTGCTACAGCTGACTCATGACGAATGACGTTACCTATCCTCATTTGCAGCAGTAGGTCAAAAACAAATAGTGTTATGCCTCAGCAATTAATTATCGATCCCAACGCAATGCATTGCTAACAAAAAAAAAATGTATTACCAGTCCCACATAATGTCACTAGTTTATGATAATTCTGAGTAATACTGATCAACTCTGAATAGTATGTCACTTGAGTAATGACTTCTTAATGAGACAAAAAAAAAGTATATATTTAAAATAATGCTTTGTCACTAGTTAATAACTGCCACTGTTTATTGTAATGAGACTACTTATAATGCCTATGATTACTAATGCTATGACTAATTAACTGATTTTAATAATGACTTTGTAATGATCTGAATACTACTGAAGGAGAAACACTGTTTATTGTAATGAGACTACTTATAATGCCTGTGATTATTAATGCTATGACTGTAATTAACTGATTTTTAATAATGACTTCGTAATAATCTGAATAATACTGAATGATGATTCTATTCAATACTTGCTGGCGACTGAGTGCCAATAATTAATGTCACTTGAAGAATTGTTATTAATTATGCCATTAATTAGCCCTTTTTTTCCCATGTTGAGTTTTCATGTTTTGGTTAATGGCCAATGAGTGCCAATAATTTGTATCACTCAATGTATTATGTTAATGCTAGGCCAATAATTGACTCTCCTTTTCAACTAAGACTTCTGATGAACATTATTCTGTCATACTAAATATACTTTGTAACTGGCCAAGGACCGCCACTGTTTATTGTAATACGATTACCCATGATGCCAGCTAGTGATTCTTAATAGATTGGAATGACACATAATTAATTAACTATGGTACTGTTTAATAATGCTTTGTAATTAGGAGAAGACTAATAATTCTTACTATTGGAATGACAAATGATTAATTAACGACAAATGATTAATTAACTGTAATTAGACAAATGATTAATTAACGACAAATGATTAATTAACTGTAATTAGGAAAAGGCTAATGATTATTATTGGAATGACAAATGATTAATTAACTGTAATTAGGAGAAGGTTAATGATTCTTAATTACACTCTGTAACTGAAAAAAATGCGATTATTTCATAATGCTTTGTAACCAGGAAAAGAAGGCTACTGATTCCATGTAAAACAATTAATGAACATTTTTCTGTAATACTACATACTTGGTACAGAAATGTTCAATAACTGGGCTATGAATGCCACAAACTAATTAAGTCTCTAATTGTCAATATTATGTGACTTGATGTCCTTCACCTCATAAGCTGACTACCCTGAATTATTGCAATGTCCATTTGTCCTGTTTATCCTGGTGATCATGGAGCACTATCTTTGGTTTTGCACTAATTCTACGTTGGTGTGCCTTGTAAGAGCGTGGTGTTGACACGACATGCTGTCCACCACCGTGAGCGATGAAGACATTATTATGGTCCCACTGTTTGGTGTACCTAATGTACTGCCAAAATGAAAATATGGAACATTACTACGACAGTTCAGTGTCTTGGCTACACTGATAAATTCTGATGGGAAAAGAACTTCAAGTTGTGTCACTTGGTGTTGTACTACTGTGGAAAGATATGGACTTTCAGAACAGCTGTGTGCAATCTAAAGTGCTACAACCATGATGCAATCCTTCCCTTTCCTATCCTAATTCTTGTCACATAATGAAAATCATTTATGTTCATAGGTTATACATTTTTCGATTTGTTGAATTCCAGTGCGAGTACACTTGTGGCACTGGTCGACATGATTTTTTGCCATTATGTTTATTTATTGCAAAAATGCTGAAGACATTTTTCGATTTGTTCTGAAGTACAGTATACGTATGTACACTCTTGTCTTTTATATTGTATATACATTTTTATTTTAATGATATGTTCTGAACTACAGTGCATGTGCACTTATGTTAGGCGTTAATATGTTTTCTATTGAACTTCAGTGCCTGTGCACTTTTCTCATTTTTCAATATGATTTGTACTATTCTGTATATTCAATACTTCAATGCGTATGCACTTATGTCATTTGTTACTAATTGTATATACATTTCATCATTTGTTGATATGTTCTCAACTGCAGTGCATGTGCACTCATGTCACTTGTCAACATAATATTTTTTGCCAGTCTGTTTATTTGTTCTGAATATGCCAATGAATTTTTTCAGTGCCTCTGCACTTTGTTTTCTGTCAAATAATTTGTATATACTTTTCTGATTTGCTACTATGTTTTGTACTCACATTTTGTCTTTGTCTGATATATTTTGTACTTAGTGCGTGTGCACAACATTTAAATATTCTGCAAGTTGTAGGATTTTATTAATTAATTAAAAATTTTGCCGCGATTGGCAAGTCCAAATGACTCACCATCGCTGCCAAATTTTTGCCCCCCCAGTGGAGGGTTATGAAACACGTATGTAACATAGCAGCGATGGCGAGGCATTGTAGCATCTGTGACCAGAGAGTATGCGCTTGACCGCGCGAGTGTTGCGAGCGGTTCTCAGTCTGTCAGTCAGTCGTTGCGAGTCTGTCAAGTAGTCGTTGCGAGTCTGTAGCTCTGTCTAGTTGAGAGCAGTACTCTGTCAGTAGTCGTGCAGTGCAGTACGCTAATAGTCGTCATGCAGAGCGGTCGGTCAGTAGTAGCAGCCCAGTGCGGTTGTGTGATGTAGGCGGTCGGCAACACTGGTCAAGATGGTGAATAAGGTATACTGTTAATTAATATAATCATTAGATAATGAAAAATTTTATTTATTGTAATTATTCTCCAACAAGTCCCCCAATAATAATTTTTATTTCAAAGCATTTTTTCAAAAAATTTAATTTTTTATTGAACTAAAGATTTCGTTGCACTTCCCATTTCATTCCACTTCTTTTGAAGAAAAATTTCACTAGAATCACAAAAAAAGAGAATATTATTATTTGCAATGCAGTTCCTCCAAGCGGTGCGCAACAACAAGAGCAGAAATGTGACATCCATTTATTCTGAGGTAAGACTTTAATTCTGATTGTTTTGCACAGGGCCAAAGACCGATATTTCGGTTTAATTGTATTTTCTTGTCACTGAACGGACTGTAAATTTTGTGAAGAATTTATATTTGAGTCAGATTGCGAATTTCACATTTTTGTTGCCATTTTCAATACCTCTCATTGTGGGCAAGGTTACGCTTAGAGCAATGTCCATTAGCATTCATAATTAAATATTGTCGTGTTTCTTTCTTTCAAATATTTGTGGGGAGGTTACACTCGGCTCCCATTTGTATTAAGTATTGTCATATTTTTTTCTTTTAAATTACCGTGGGGAGGTTACACTCTCTCTGATTCGTTGCAGCTAATTGAGGTTAAGTTTGGTGTCGAGTTAACAAATTTGTTTCGACATATGCTGACTTCCACTTACTTTTTATTCAATGGTCAGTACTACGAACAGACTGCTGGAGTTGCAATGGGAAGCCCGTTGTCACCTATTATGGCCAATTTGTTTATGGAGGACTTTGAGGAACGCGCATTGGAGTCAGCGACCTTGAAACCTGCGTGTTTTTTCAGATATGTAGACGATACTTTTGTTGTTTGGCCTCATGGTAGTGAGAATTTAAACCGGTTTTTGGAACATCTGAATTCAATCCACCCGAATATTCAGTTCACTATGGAGGTGGAAAAGAATGGATGCCGTCCCTTCCTTGATGTGTTGGTCAAAAGGAAGACTGATGGTACGTTGGGACATTCTGTTTATAGGAAGCCCACCCACACTGATAGTTGTCACCATCCAGCTCAGCGCGAAGGAGTACTTCGTATCTTGGTTCACAGGGCCCACGTTATCTCAGACCCTGAAAGTTTGGCAGCTGAGCTAGCACATCTCGAAGTCACCTTTCGTCAGAATGGTTATAGTGAGAAGCAGTTCAAACGTGCGTTGCGCCATCAGCCTTCTGTGCAACGGGTGAGTGACGATAGCAACGAAGTGGCACCTAAGTCTACGGCCTTTTTGTCTTACTCACGAAGCATTTCCTACAGGATTGGGCGTATTTTGCGGAAATATGATGTGAAATGTGTTTTTCGAGCACCTTCTAAGATGAAGGCCCTGTTGGCGTCCGTAAAAGATGATCTTGGTTTGCGTAAGGCTGGTGTCTATCGTATTCCTTGCAGTTGTCGTCGCATGTCATATATTGGTGAGACGATCAGGACTGTGGAAGACCGGTGTATTGAACATAAGCGTCACACACGCTTACAACAGCCGAGCAAATCCGCTATTGCAGAACATTGCCTTGACACCGGTCATCCTATGGAATACAACAACACGGAGATTCTGGCTTGCACGTCCAGCTATTGGGATAGTGTTATTAAGGAAGCTGTTGAAATCAGACTGTCGAGCAACCTTATTAACAGAGATGGTGGATTTTGTTTAAATTCTGCTTGAAATCCGGCTCTTTCTCTCATCAAAAAACAGAGGGACAGAACTAGTGCTACCTCACCTGTTGATTAATAGTAACAATCGATATTTCTGATGTTGGTTATCTTTAACTGTGTTGACACTTGTTCTGTGTGTGGTGTCTTCCTTGTATCTCCTCTGTGAACCGAGGTATTAGATTTGCTTGCACATTTTTTCTTCCTTGCATTTGTGCCTTGAGAATGTCAGGGTGTGCTCCTGTCGAAATATCGGCGGTGTTCGACGACGTCACCAGCAGCAAACCCGTAAGTTATTTGAAAACACAAGACTTAGTTAGGCAAAGCTGTGCTACGACTGGGGTCGCTGAGGATGCAACGATCTGAAATAGAGAACAGCTGACAGGAAGTGGTCTCAATGGTGCCGATTTTTAACGATCACTACATGGGGGCCAGCTGCCAACTTACCGTAGAGGGGGGGGGGGGGCAGGAGGGGGTCCACTGGTGAGGGCCGAACCGCACAATAATCCTGGGTTCGGTGTGGGGCGGCGGTGGGGTGGGTAGACTGCTGTGGCCTGTTGTTGGGTTGTGAGCCACTGATGGCTACGGTGGGACGAAGCCTCTCCGTCGTTTCTAGGTCCCCAGTTCAATACACAGTACACCTATATGTATTTTGTGTGTGTGTGTGTGTGTGTGTGTGTGTGTGTGTGTGTGTGTGTGTGTGTGTGTGTGTATGTGTGTGTGTGTGCGTGCGTGCGTGAGTAGTTAATATGTATGTTGTATGACGATGATGATGATGATGATAATGATGAGAGAAGAGACAGAGTGAAACTCTTGCGAATAGCACGAAGTGGAACACCAAGCTTAATGCCCCATTCGGCTGACAGATCACCATCAATAGTGTCCCATGTCCTCACTTCATGGCCGGCCGTGGTGGCTGTGCGGTTCTAGGCGCTCCAGTCCGGAGCCGCGCTGCTGGTACGGTCGCAGGTTCGAATCCTGCTTCGGGCATGGGTGTGTGTGATGTCCTTAGGTTACTTAGGTTTAAGTAGTTCTAGGGGACTGATGACCACAGCAGTTGAGTCCCATAGTGCTCAGAGCCATTTGAACCATTTTCCTCACTTCATGAGACACTGAAATTATTTTCCGCCAGGAGGAATTTTTTTCATTAAAGAGGGCATTCAGGCCTCTTGCCGAACACGCTTTTTTTAATTACATGCTTTTCACAAGGAAACATATAACAAACATTCCAAAATTCCATAAAAGGCAGAAAATCCTTAGACTTTTTTTGTAAATAGAACACATTTGAAGTTTATTCCACAATTATCACAAGAAGCCACATTTTTTAAAAAAGCAATAGTACGCCAGTGTGTGGGCCAATCTTTCATCGAGTATTGCCGTTCCATCACGTTCCTGACGTGATACAGCATTAAGAGACAATAAATATCTCTAACACGAATTCTTTACAGAGGAATGGAAAAACTAGTAGAAGCCGACCTCGGGGAAGATCAGTTTGCATTCCGTTGAAATGTTGGAACACATGAGGCAGTTTACGATTTACCTTAGAAAATAGATTAAGGAAAGGTAGCTTTTGACAATGTTGACTGGAATACTCTCTTTCAAATTCTGAAGGTGGCAGGGGTAAAATACAGGGAGCGAAAGGCTATTTACAATTTGTACAGAAACCAGATGGCAGTTATAACAGTCGAGGGACATGAAAGGGAAGCAGTGGTTGGGAAGGGATTGAGACAGGGTTGTAGCCTATCCCCGATGTTATTCAATTTGTATTTTGAGCAAGCAGTAAATGAAACAAAATAAGAATTCGGAGTAGGAATTAAAATCCATGGAGCAGAAATAAAAACTTTGAGGTTCGCCGATGACATTGTAATTCTGTTAGAGACAGCAAAGGACCTGGGAGAGCAGCTGAACGGAATGGACAGTGTCTTGAAAGGAGGATATAAGATGAACATCAACAAAAGCAAAACGAGGATAATGGAATGTAGTCGAATTAAATCGGGTGATGCTGAGGGAATTAGATTAGGAAATGTGAGGCTTAAAATAGTAAATGAGTTTTGCTACTTGGGGAGCAAAATAACTGATGATTTGCGAAGTAGAGAGGATATAAAATGTAGACTGGGAATGGCAAGGAAAGCGTTTCTGACGAAGAGAAATTTGTTAACATCGAGTATAGATTTAAGTGTCAGGAAGTCGTTTCTGAACGTATTTGTATGGAGCGTAGCCATATATGGAAGTAAAACGTGGACCAAAAATAGTTTAGACAAGAAGATAATAGAAGCTTTCGAAATGTGGTGCTACAGAAGAATGCTGAAGATTAGATGGGTAGATCACATAACTAATGAGGAGGTATTGAATAGAATTGGAGAGAAGAGAAATTTGTAGCACGACTAGAAGAAGGGATCAGTTGGTAGGGCATATTCTGAGGCATCAAGGGATCACCAATTTAGTATTGGAGGGCAACATGCACGGTAAAAATCGTAGAGGGAGACCAAGAGATGAATACACTAAACAGATTCAGAAGGATGTAGGTTGCAGTAGGTACTGGGAGACGAAGAAGCTTGCACAGGATAGAGTAGCATGGAGAGGTGCATCAAACCAGTCTCTGGACTGATGACCACAACAACAACAAATATCTCGTACCGTCGGCTCTCTGGAAATTCGAACTGGCTTACCCCTGGGTCGAGTACGCGTTAGCGACCTCGAACACGAAGGCGGTTAATTCAAAATATTGCCTACTCAGTCTCATCTATAAAAGGCAGAAGTTTGTAAGTGGAATTTTAGAGCACTCTGTACGCGTTTTTCTAGTTTATGGTTTCCAGTGAGCAAACACAGAACAGGAGAGCGCGGTGTACGGCGGCTGGCCATCCGTTACATCACATCGCGGTGCAGCGCGGATTACGCAACATCCTGCAGCAGCAGCGGCAGCAGCGGCCGCAATGACGGCAATCACCATCAGCCCCGCAGCCCGTGCGCCAGCTAAGCGGCCGCGCGTGCTCGCGCTACTGCGCATGCGCCGTCCCATATCAGGGCTCTCTCCAGATACCGGACAGTGGGCACTGCAGGCTCTGGCCGAACGCGAACTGCGGATGTCAGTCGGATGCTCTGATCTGCCTGAGAGCGGTGAGATAATCTGGTCGGGGTGATTAAGAAAAAAGAAGAGAGATTAGGGCTAGTTAATTTTATTTTCCATGGTCCATTTGTACAATTAATCGTAATGATGTGGAACGAATCATTTTACATTCATATTATACATTTATACCATTATACATTCATACTATTTAAAAGTTTTTTTAATACAGATTTGAAGTAATAATTCCTACTCACCACATTTTACACACCACATAAAGAGAAATCTTCTACAGAATACAAAAACTGTCAAGAATAAACTTTTTCAGCCAGTTTTCAAACTTAACATCGCTATGTGTCAGTCATTTTATACCAATTGTCGTCAAACATTTTTGCTCTGGAGCAAAAACTAATGCTGGTGCGGGTGAGGGGACGAACGGGGGGGGGGGGGGGGCGGCGGGCGGAGGGGGGGGGGGGGAAGCAGCGGTACCTCTGGCCGCATATGTACCGATTTTTTATTATTAATTGATAACCTACGTAAATTGGTATGTTATGTGCCACCAATAGACTATCTTTAGCAAGGTAACGATAAGTTGGCCATCGGCCGCCAAGTACTGATCGTTAAAAGTCACCACCATTCGGAACACTTCGTTTCGATTGTTCTCTGTTTCAGACTGCTGCCACCTTCAGCGACCCTAAAGTGAGCGTGGGCGGTTTTGAAATAAAGTTGATTAACTGGTCTTTTCGATTATTCATAAGAGTCGATTAACTATTTATGTATTGTGTCTCAATAATCGATTATTTACGACGGTACAGTTTTTCTTTTTAGGTTATAAAGCATTCCACTAAAATTATTTCTTATGATAAAAAGGTTTATTCTACAAAATATAAAGCGATGCGGTCACATTTTAATATCTTTTTTCATGACTGACAATGTTTGCTCAGTTTTATGAAATGTAAAATTACCAATAACTGATTATTCGTGGTAAGTTCTGAAATTTGTAATAAATACTTTAGTTTCAGTAGAACATAATCAACTAAGTAATCAACGTTTTTGCTAAATGTTGTTGTCTGAAATTCACAGCGTAATGGGAAACAGACTACCAGAGTGTGATTGTCATAGAAATGGGTGATTAACCTTCGACTTATTTATCATATTTGCTGTATTTCCCTTACATTTCACGGTCTCGAAATACAGCTTACTTTTACATAAACATTTGCCACCTTTCTGAAAATCTTTGCACACTATACTTGGTTTCTTTGGTGCCATGATTGTAATTAGCACCTATCTATACGCAATAACTTGGAAATATGGACATGGCAATAATGCTTGCTTATGGATGGAAGTCCGACTGCCCCATAGGATGGCGGTGAACAGAAGAACATTATTTATTTCTGAAATGACAAGCAAAACACAAGACTTCACCTCGCCACTTCAGAGCCACTAATGTTAGATTGCTGATGTTGGCAGCAGTCATAAATAGGACACAGTCGACATGAAATGTTCGGACTTGTGCTAACGATACGCAGTAAGTCAAAACTCAGCAGATTTTTTAAACAAAAATGAAAAATTAAAATAATTAATGGTAAGGATAACCGATTATGTAAAATTAATTGACGTAAAAGTATATCGGGATACAACAATCGATTACTAGAACAATTATGATTCGTAGATTAATTGCAGTTAATCGCCCATCCCTACACCAAAGTTGTGACATTGTAATTGTCTGACGAAGGCTGGTTGTTTTGTCTGTGTGAACGGATGATTAACTGATGAATAACGTAACTGCACTCACATTTCAGTGCATTATGCAATGTAAGACTCGATCACAAATATTTACTAAATATTTTGGTAATGTCGGATTTCTTCTACTTATTGCGCTGGGCTACAACAGCCTAAATTTACTTGCATATTTCTAGCTATGAATATGTACTGCGTTTGAAGACGACAGTCTGTATAATGTACGTTCACGAATCCCCCTAACTTCCGTTTGAAATTTATATCATAGCAGCTGACCAGCTCACGCCCATGAGTTAAGTCAGTACTGGAAGACAAATAATACAACATTTCCCCTCTCATGTCCTCTAACCTCGGAGTGGCTAAGCTACTTATCTCCCTGTCCATCAGGTACTCGATCAACTTTAATCAGCTCAAATCAAATAAAATTTAGCACATATTAAAATATTACTGTCTCTGTTACTATTTTTGTTTGTTACTGAACAGGAAAACTACCCTCTGAAGAAGCTCTTAAAGCAAATTGTATTTTCTGAATTCCGCTGTTAGTTGCTATTTGCATATTATTATAAAATACGGCTGAGAGCCGGAGGCTAAGGGAATATTGTTTTATAGCATTGCGTAAGTGATCAAAAATTTTAGTGGCACCATTGCGGACGCCTTCCTGTGACAAAGATAAACTTCATGTGGAATAGTAAGAATAATTTTTTTTCTTCTGGTGTTGTAATTGCGCACAGTATTGTAGTCTCTTTGACTTTCACGGCAATTCGTCGTCACCTCGTTGAGATCCTGTGTTTTGCCGGTGGTCCCCAACACGATATTTCGACGCCTTAACTCGACGTCTTCATCAGATGTTCCCTGACGTTTTATTCCTGTATCGAGTCTCGCTTGCGACGGGTTGTCGTTTTTGTTTACACGTCGGCTCCAAATGTGGGGGTATTCTGAGAAAACCCTTTTGTGCTGTTTGGTACCGGAATGGTGAATTTGATGTTATGAGGGACCGTCCTTTTTACGTAAAAGTCTAAATAGAGGGTGTCCCACTCAAACCTTCCTGATTTCAAAGACCCGGGAAATAAAACCACAGTAGATACGACAGTGAAAAATGCATCACATTGTAGAGCATCTCAAAGAATTTATTTTTTTATCATTAATACACCTCTACATGTAGACTTTGGTCGCATACACGTGGTCCTTCACGAATCCGCACATGAAGAAATCAAGTGGCGTAATGTCGGGTGAACGTGGTGGCCGGGCAATAAGTCCTCTGCGTACGATCCAACGAGTGGGAAATTTCCTATCCAGGAAATTGCGAACAGCCGTTGATCAATGCGGCAGAGCTCCATCTTGTTGAAAAATGATGTTGGGTTGCAAGTCTTGTATCTGAGGGTACACAATGCTCCAACATGTCCAGATACACTGACCCATTCCGCAAAGAAGAACGGTCCAACAATCCAGTCGTGCATTATCCTGCACCAGACGTTTAGTTTAGGGCTATCACGAACATATTCAATGACAACGTGCGGATTTTGCGAACCTCAAATTCGAACATTATGCCTACTAACCCATCCTGATAGATGAACGCTTGCCTCATCTGAGAATAAACATCTTTCCAGGAAGCTGGCATCCATATCAATATGCTGCAGCATATCCGCAGCAAATTGTTGTCGGCGTGCTTTGTCGTTCTGCATCAAATGTTGCAGAATTTGCACTTTGTAGGCACACACACGAAGACGCTGGTGAACTACACAGTGCAATGTTGATCGAGGTACATCAAGTTGCCTAGATGCTTGACGAATTGACTCACGTGGGCTTCTTAGAAACGTTTGTCTGATGTCCTCTACTGCCTCTCCTGACACTCAGTAATGTGTACTGCCAGAATGTTCCATAACACTTCCTGTTGCCAGAAACATCCTGTACCATTCCTTAATTGTTTTCACATCAGATGGATCACATTCATACACACAACGATAATTTCTTTGCACGGTAATCGGCGATTTTGTTTCTGCAAACAGTAGTACTGCTTGCGCGCGCTGCTGTGGAGTCGCCATTTTCACTTCATGCGACCATGCTGCACTCTGGCGACGTTACTTGGCACTTCTGAAGCGGGAATATAAATTCTTTGAGATGCTCTACATGCATTTTTCATTCCCATTTCTACTGTGGTTTTTCTCTCCTGGGTCCTTGAAATAAGGGAGGTTTGAGAGGGCCACCGTGTATAGTAGAATATAGGAACAAGCCATGATAACAGGTTCTTTTACTGAAAAAGCTGAATTCATAATAGATGATTTGAAAATAGTCATATGGTACATTCGCCACACTCTTGGGAAGTGAAAGGATAGGAAAAGTAGCGTCAAAACATTTCAAAAAGTCTACATTTTTGCTCGTGATAGTATATGCATACACATCCAACAATGTTTAGAAGGCAGTAAACAGCTCTTTTTTACGTTACCTTTTGTATTTTCTTTCACTTTAAGTGCTAAATAACGTCGAAAATTATTTTGTTGGCTTAATGGATCTGATACTTCTACTGTTGAACAATTTTCATAAAAAAAGCGTCCAGTGTTTGGTCTCTCTTGAGGAAAAACACTAGTAGGGAAAAACAACAGGACCTCATGCAACGTTCGTAGTATGTAATTAAAACTATAAATACATGAAGAGTAAAAAGACACAAAAGCACAAAATCTATTACTGTAACAGAAGCGAACGCAGTGAGGATAAGTTAACTTCCGATTTTAGCAGACGACACCATAATCTCCTGTTTCTGCTCATGCGCAATCTGTGGCAAATTCAAGATTTTAGAATTCCACACTCGCGAAAGTCAGTTGACCATAGACATTGTAAGGGGTTCACCACCCTGCTGGAGAAATTGTAATTTCGATGTATTGCTCACGCTCTGCCTACGACAGAAAATATCTTTGCTGCAATAGAGTCGCAGGTCAGAGCAGTCTCTGCGGCAGTTGCAGTCGCTCGCTGCTGCTACAGGGCCGTTGTAGTCTGTCGCTGGTACAGTGCAGTTCATAGCCATCTATTGTAAGGTGAATTTTATTATTTTTACTGGCATGTGCGTAGTTAAGTCACTTGTCTGAGATTTTAATATGAATTTGTTTCAGTCTTTTTGTGATTCGTCGGCACCAGTTGACTCAGATTTGTAATATTCTATTTTTCATATAATGGATAGCAGATCTTTATCAATAATGTAAAGGATTTTCAGAATATAATTTTTACCACTCTACAAAAAACGAAGGAATAATTTTGCCTTAAGTCATTACCAGTCCCGATCCAGTCATTTATTTAAATTTAAATATTTAAGAAATTTTCAGTAATGTTTCAGATTTCAAGGTAGAATGGGATAGGAATGATGATGGAAATAGGATCACATTTGAGGAAGTGGAAAAAATGGTCAATAGATTGCAGTGCAATAAAGCGGCTGGGGTGGATGAAATTAAGTCGGAACTCATCAAATACAGTGGAATGTCAGGTCTTAAATGGCTACACAGGATAATTGAAATGGCCTGGGAGTCGGGACAGGTTCCATCAGACTGGACAAAAGCAGTAATCACACCAATCTTTAAACATGGAAACAGAAAAGATTGTAACAACTACAGAGGTATCTCTTTAATCAGCGTTGTGGGTAAAATCTTCTCAGATATTGTTGAAAGGAAAGTGCGAGTATTAGTTGAGGACCAATTGGATGAAAATCAGTGTGGGTTTAGGCCTCTTAGAGGTTGTCGGGACCAGATCTTTAGCTTACGACAAATAATGGAGAAGTGTTATGAGTGGAACAGGGAATTGTATCTATGCTTATAGATCTAGAAAAGGCATATGACCGGGTTCCTAGGAGGAAGTTATTGTCTGTTCTACAAGATTATGGAATAGGAGGCAAACTTTTGCAAGCAATTAAAGGTCTTTACATGGATAGTCAGGCAGCAGTTAGAGTTGACAGTAAATTGAGTTCATGGTTCAGAGTAGTTTCAGGGGTAAGACAAGGCTGCACCCTGTCTCCACTGTTGTTCATATTATTTATGGATCATATGTTGAAAACAATAGACTGGCTGGGTGAGATTAAGATATGTGAACACAAAATACGCAGTCTTGCATATGCGGATGACTTAGTTGTGATGGCAGATTCGATTGAAAGTTTGCAAAGTAATATTTCAGAGCTAGATCAGAAATGTAAGGACTATGGTATGAAGATTAGCATCTCCAAAACGAAAGTAATGTCAGTGGGAAAGAAATATAAACGGATTGAGTGCCAAATAGGAGGAACAAAGTTAGAACAGGTGGTCGGTTTCAAGTACTTAGGATGCATATTCTCACAGGATGGCAACATAGTAAAGGAACTGGAAGCGAGGTGTAGCAAAGCTAATGCAGTGAGCGCTCAGCTACGATCTACTCTCTTCTGCAAGATGGAAGTCAGTACCAAGACTAAGTTATCTGTGCACCGTTCAATCTTTCGAACAACTTTGTTGTATGGGAGCGAAAGCTGGGTGGATTCAGGTTACCTTATCAACAAGGTTGAGGTTACGGATATGAAAGTAGCTAGGATGATTGCAGGTAACAGTAGATGGGAACAATGGCAGGAGGGTGTCCACAATGAGGAAATCAAAGAAAAACTGGGAATGAACTCTATAGATGTAGCAGTCAGGGCGAACATGCTTAGATGGTGGGGTCATGTTACACGCATGGGAGAAGCAAGGTTACCCAAGGGACTCATAGATTCAGCAGTAGAGGGTAGGAGGAGTCGGGGCAGACCGAGGAGAAGGTACCTGGATTCGGTTAAGAATGATTTTGAAGTAATAGGTTTAACATCAAAAGAGGCACCAATGTTAGCACTGAATAGGGGATCATGGAGGAACTGTATAAGGGGGGGCTATGCTCCAGACTGAACGCTGAAAGGCATAATCAGTGTTAAATGATGATGATGATGATGATCACAGATCATAGTTATGCGTTCTTCAGTAATCAGACGACCAGGTGTCAATAAGCAAAGCCAGTTTTCAAATAATTCAAATCTCAGACAAATGTTGTCCAGTATTAGTACATAGGCCAGCATTGCACTAAGCTGTGCGATTTACGAGCAGATATATAGACAGCGTTATCCGGCAACACCATCATGAGGTAAGAATTTTTCAGATTGATTTCACAGCGCTATGGTGTAGCGCTGCTAACGTCAAAATTTATCACTTTCATGAGTTAATACATAAACAAAAAAAAATTATCATTTTTATTATTTATACGGGAGGGTTAGAACGCCACTCTTCACGTCTCTAGTGACATTGATATCCTTTTATCACGAGCAATCGATCTTGATCAGAAATTCGCTCACGTAAAACGGCCTTTACCACTGTGCCACCTAGCTCACGGGGTCTCCCCAAGCACGGCAAGGGCACCATTTTATATTCGGACCACAGGCTCTAATCTACCTGGAAGCGATGATTCTGATTGTCACAGTAACGATTCGGATACTTTGTCATGTGGTGATGCTGATTATGGACAATGAGGTAAGATTAGCGTTTAACATTTCATTGACGAAGGGGCTAGAGGAGGACGGTGAAGAAAATCGGCCGTGACCCTTTCAAGGGAACCATTCCAGCATTTGCCTTAAGTGATTTATGGAAACGGAGGAAAATCGAATTCTGGATGACGGGCGGGGATTTGACTGCCATTCTTCGAAACACAACTCCAGTGCCTTAACTATAGCTCCATCTCGCTAGGTACAAACTGATCGCATTCAAAGGATGAGTCATATCTTTAGCACAGGTAATTTTTACAAGCAGATTAAAATAAGCCACAGTTATACCTCTTTATAAGAGCGACGGCAAGAAAAGCTTAAGTAAGTATCGTCCACTTTCCTTACTGTCCTATTTTTCTAAAATATTCCGAAAAGTAAAACAGCGGAAAAACCAGGATGGAATTTAACAAAGTTGCTACTCACCATATAGCAGAAATGCTGAGTCACAGATAGGCACAACGAAAAGATTGTCAGAAAGTGTGTTTTCGGCCAACAAGGCCTTCGCAGAAAATAAACGATACACAGACACACACACACACACACACACACACACACACGCACGCACGCACACACAATCACGCAAACGCAACTCACACATACATGCCCACAGTCATGTGTGTGTGAGTTGCCTTTGCGTGACTGTGGCTCTGTGTGTGTGTGTGTGTGTGTGTGTGTGTGTGTGTGTGTGTGTGTGTGTGTCTGTGTGTCTGTGTGTTTATATCCGAAGAAGGCCTTGTTGGCCGAGAGCAAACTTCCTGACAGTCTTTTTGTTGTGCCTATCTGCGACTCAGCATCTCCGCTGTATGGTGAGTAGCAACTATCCTTTTCATAATATCGTCACATTGCAGAAAGTAACGTATTCAAGAGTTGTGTCTCATTCAAGTAGACACAATTGACTCAGAACATAACAATTTGGGTTTCAGAAGAGTTACTGAGAACTACAAGAATATTACAGAATATTACAAGCCTTAAATAGAAAAATACTATCAGCTGAGATATATTAAAATTTGTCCAAGGTGCCTGTTTGTGTAAACCATGACACTATTTTTAGGAAAGCTTAAGGTGGAATGTCAGATCCCTTAATAGGGCAGTTAGGAAATTTAAAAAGGGAAATGGATAGGTTGAAGTTAGGTATAGTGGGAATTAGTGAAGTTTGGTGGCAGGAAGAACAAGACTTCTGGTCAGGTGAATACAGGATAATAAATACAAAATCAAATAGGGGTAATGCAGGAGTAGGTTTAATAATGAATAAAAAATAGGAATGCGAGTAAGCTACTACAAACAGCATAGTGAGCGCATTATTGTGGCCAAGATAAATACGAAACCCACACCTACCACAGTAGTACAAGTTTATATGCCAACTAGTTCCGCAGATGAAGAGATCGGTGAAATGTATGATCAGAGAAAAGAAATGATTCAGATAGTGAAGGGAGACGAAAATTCAATAGTCACGGGTGACTGGATTTCGATAGTAGGAAAAGGAAGAGAAGGTAACGTAGTAGCTGAATGTGGAAGCCCCCTGGTAAAATTTTGCACAGAGCATAACTTAATCGTAGCTAACACTTGGTTCAAGAACCATTAAAGAAGGTTGTATACATGAAAGAGGCCTGGAGATACTGGAAGATTTCAGATAGATTATATAATGGTAAGACAGATATTTAGGAACGAGGTTTTCAATTGTAAGACATTCCCAGGGGAAGATGTGGACTCTGACCACAATCTATTGGTTATGAACTGTAGATTAAAACTGAAGAAACTTAAAAAAGGTGGTAATTTAAGGAGATGGGACCTGGATAAACTGACTAAACCAGAGGTTTTAGAGAGTTTCAGGCAGAGCATTAGCGAACGAGTGACAAGAATGGGGGAAAGAAATACAGTAGAAGAAGAATGGGTAGGTCTGAGACATGAAATAGTGAAGGCAGCAGAGGATCAAGTAGGTAAAAAGACGAGGGCTCGTAGAGATTCTTGGGTAACAAAGATATATTGAATTTAATTGATGAAAGGAGAAAATATAAAAATGCAGTAAATCAAGCAGGCAGAAAGGAATACAAGCGTCTCAAAAATGAGATCGACAGGAAGTGCAAAATGAATAATCAGGGATGGCTAGAGGACAAATGTAAGGATGTAGAGGCATACATCACTAGGGGTAAAATAGATACTGCCTACAGGAAAATTAAAGGAACCTTTGGAGAAAAGAGAACCACTTGTATGAATATCAAGAGCTCAGACGGAAACCCAATTCTAAGCAAAAAAGGGAAAGCAGAAAGGTGGAAGGAGTATATAGAGGGTCTATACAAGGGCAATGTACTTGAGGATAATTTATGGAAATGGAAGAGGATATAGATGAAGATGAAATGGGAGATATAATACTGCGTGAGGAGTTTGATAGAGCACTAAAAGACCTAAGTCGAAACAAGGTCCCGGAAGTAGACGACGTTCGATTAGAACTACTGATAGCCTACCATTTGGTGAGCAAGATAAATGAGACAGGTGAAATACCCTCAAACTTCAAGAAGAATATAATAATTCCAATCTCAAAGAAAGCAGGTGTTGACAGATGTGAAAATTACCGAACTATCAGTGTAATAAGTCACGGCTGCAAAACACTAACATGAATTCTTTACAGACGAACGGAAAAACTGGTAGAAGCCGACCTCGGGGAAGATCAGTTTGGATTTCGTAGAAATGTTTGAACATGTAAGGCATGCTGACCCTGCGACTTATCTTAGAAGACAGATTAAGGAAAGGCAATCTTACGTTTCTAGCATTTGAAGACTTAGAAAAAGCTTTTGACAATCTTGACTGGAATATACTCTTTCAAATTCTTAAGGTGGCAGGGGTAAAATACAGGGAGCGAAAAGCTATTTACAATTTGTACAGAAACCACATGGCGGTTATAAGAGTCGAGGGGCATGAAAGGGAAGCAGTGGTTGGGAAGGGAGTGAGACAGGGTTGTAGCCTGTCCCCGATGTTATTCAATCTGTATATTGAGCAAGCAGTAAAGGAAACAAAAGCAAAATTCTGAGTATGAATTAAAATCCACGGAGAAGAAATAAAAACTTTGAAGTTCGCCAATGATATTGTAATTCTGTCAGAGACAGCAAAGGACTTGGAAGAGCAGTTGAACGGAATGGACAGTGTCTTTAAAGGAGGATATGAGACCAACATCAACAAAAGCAAAACGAGGATACTGGAATGTAGTCGAATTAAGTCTGGTAATGCTGAGGGAATTAGATTAGGAAATGAAACACTTAAAGTAGTAGATGAGTTTTGCTATTTGGGGGGAAAAATAACTGATGATGGTTGAAGGAGAGAGAAAAAAAATGTAGACTGGCAATGGCAAGGAAAGCGTTTCTGAAGAAGAGAAGTTTGTTAACATCGAGTATAGATTTAAGAGCCAGAAAATCGTTTCTGAAAGTATTTTTATGGAGCGTAGCCATTTATGGAAGTGAAACGTGGACGATAAATATTTTAGACAAGAAGAGAATAGAAGCTTTCGAAATGTGGTGCTTCAGCAGAATGCTGAAGATTATATGGGTAGATCACATAACTAATGAGGAGATATTGAATAGAGTTGGGGAGAAATTTGTGGCACAACTTGACCAGAAGAAGGGATCGGTTGGTAGGACATATTCTGAGGCATCCATGGATCACCAATTTAGTACTGGAGGGCAGCGTGGAGGGTAAAAATCGTAGAGGGAGACCAAGACATGAATACACTAAATAGATTCAGAATGATGTAGGTTGCAGTAGGTACTGGGAGATGAAGAAGCTTGCACAGGATAGAGTAGCATGTAGAGCTGCATCAAACCAGTCTCAGGACTGAAGACCACAACAACAACAAGTATTACATCATTAATGGTGTTGTAAGCTGCCACTTCTTTGACAACTGTTTGAGTATAAGCAGTGATCAGAAACATTCTGAAATGCTTCTAAGGGTGTTGCAGGTAGGCTGTTCTGAGAAATAACTATTAAGAAAAAATGCAATACATTGCGCAGTTTCCGAGTTAATTAGCATTGGAGTTAACCAATGACACCGTTCCGCGCGCAAATTCAAGCCGCCCGCCAGATACAATTAGTCTTGGTGTTTCTCATAGCGTGAATGATAGCGCACGGGACTGCTTGGCCTTTGGCTCGGATTCGATCCTTACTTCCTCTCCCATGCCCAATTTCTGTATCGCTCTCTTGTTCGGTTTTAGGAAACCAAATGAAGACCACGTTTGGCGACTCCGTCTCTGGCGGGGTGCTTGAATTTGCGCGCGCAACGGTCTGATTGGCTAACTTCAGTGCTAATTAACTCGAAAACGGCGCAACGTATCGAATTTTTTTCTTAACAATTATTTCTCAGCACAGCCTATTCTGCAACACCATTACAAGCTTTTTAGACTGTTTCTGACCACCCTTTAAACGAGTTTCATGAAAAGTCGTGAACACATTTTATGCCCTAAAATCAAGGAGGATTTCGAGTGGGAAGGTCCTGTACCGAGCAGACCTTCAATCTCAAAACCATTCTCCAACAAAAAAGCAGTACGAACATCACCGTGGTTTTCGTCGACTTTACGAAAGATTATGATTCCATCGACCGCCAAACACTCTTCTTACAAGGGAACCTCCCCATCGCACCCCCCTCAGATTTAGTTATAAGTTGGCACAGTGGATAGGCCTTGAAAAACTGAACACGGATCAATCAAGAAAACAGGAAGAAGTTGTGTGGAACTATGAAAAAATAAGCAAAATATACAAACTGAGTAGTCTATGTGCAACATATGCAACATCAAGGACTCTGTGAGATTAGGAGCGCCGTGGTCCCGTGGTTAGCGTGAGCAGCAGTGGAACGAGAGGTCATTGGTTCAAGTCCTCGCTCGAGTGAAAAATTTAATTTCTTTATTTTCAAAGTTATGATCTGTCCGTTCGTTCATTGACGTCTTTGTTCACTGTAATAAGTTTAGTGTCTGTGTTTTGCGACCGCAAAACCGTGCGATTAGTAGACGAAAGGATGTGCCTCTCCAATGGGAACCGAAAACATTTGATCGGAAGGTCATCAGTCAACCGATTCCTCCACAGGAAAACACGTCTGATATATTCTATACGACACTGGTGACGGCATGTGCGTCACATGACAGGAATATGTTGTCGACCCACCTAACTTGTACACTTGGCGAATAGGTAAAAAGATTCTTCTACCTTGCCCGATTTAGGTTTTCTTGTGGATGTGATAATCACTCCCAAAAAAGTGATGAAAACATAAGAGTTTGTCACATAAACTGCAACAAATGACTGCAACAGTCGCACAGTTTTCCCTGTGCTCTGTCAAAACATATGTTTTTAACGTTTTCAAATTTTTCCGTGTGTAGACCGTCAAATCCTGCATATGTCCAAGCAAGTCTGAACATGTCCTGGAATTTTGGAGAACGAAGTTGATTGTGTGTGTGTGTGCCTGAACTTCGATAATTGTCTGAAAATAAAAAATTAAAATTTTCATTCCGGGGAAGATTCGAACCAAGGACCTCTGATTCCACAGCTGCTCATGCTAACCACAGGACCACGGCGCTACTGAGGTAGTACTATCCTTAATGTTACATATCGTGAGCATGGACTACTCAGTTTGTATATTTTGCTTATTTTTTTTCATAGTTCCACACAACTTCCTCCTGTTTTCTCGATTGATCTGTGTTCAGTTTTTCAAGGCCTATCCACTGTGCCAACTTATAACTAAATCTGAGGGGGGTGCGATGGGGACGTTCCCTTGTTAGTACTCAAAGGACGAGGTGTGGATTACAACGCACACACCCTCATCAAACAGACTCTCACGGACACAACTTCTAAGGTGAAGTTCAGAGGAGAACTTTCTCGGAGTTTCAACATCAAATCGGGAGTACGACATGGCGATGGTCTATCACCCATTCTATTTAATCTGGTGCTTCATAAAGTCATCAAAACCTGGGAATGTACGCTGAGGAATCTAGGAATCAAACTAGTTACCATTGGAGCCGGGATCCGAAGAATCAAGATAAGGTACCTTGCTTTTGCAGATGACATTGCAATCTTAACAACTCTAGGATGCTGTCATTGCTGTCCAAGCCCTGCATGACATAGCGGTGACGTCAGGGTACAAATATGGTATGACAAGACCAAATACTTTGAGAGCCGCCACTCCAGTAACACCACTTTGACGACTATACATGGAACGATTAGGAGGGTCAAACGCTTTCGTTATCTTAGTGAATGGGTCTACCCCAATGGTAGAGAGGGCACCTCCGTCATAGAAAGGCGTAACAAACTCAACGTAGAATACCATCTGTCCCACAATCTGTACAACAAGAAGTGGATTTGGAAGAATGCTGAGGTCTGTCATTACAGAAGTGCTGTCAGCCTACAGTTTCTGTATGCCGCAGAGACCCTCTTGATGAACAGAAAAGGCACGATGGTTGACCTGGAGAAAGCCGAAAGACGTATTCTCAGAAAAAATCATGGTCCTAGATTGTTCACAGATGCAACCTACCGATTAAATCTAATTCTGAACTGCATCAACAGTTAGAATCAGCCAATACCAGTATGCGACATAGAACGCTCAAGTTCTATGGGCACCTACAATGAATGAATAACAATAGGCTTACCAAGAAGATCTTCTCATTGGTTAAAAGCTACACGACTGAAAGCCTGTGGCTTAATGAAGTACTAAAGGGCTTGGATTCGGCTGGGATCTCTGATCTTGAAGTGGAAAATCGTTCCAAATTTTGTGCTATGGTAGAGTATTGGACCCCACCACCTACAGTCCCTAAACGTCGCCGGCCGCTGTGGCCGAGCGATTCTAGGCACTTTAGTCCCGAACCACGCGGCTGCCTTGGGCATGAATGTGTGTGATGTCCTTAGTTAGTTAGGTTTAAGTAGTTCTAAGTCTAGGGGACTAATGACCTCAGATGTTCTCATAATGCTTAGAGCCATTTGAACCATTTTTAGCCTAAACGTCGGAAGCCCCTTTCACAGGAGAGGAAAGAGAAATTATCAGCATGGCTCAAGAGATATTGGGAACGGCAGAGGGCATCGAAGAAGAACTAGTCATAAGCGCTCCTTAATGCGCTTAAGTCAATAATAACGCCCTAAAAGCTACCCCCGGACAGTATTAGCACACTGGACTCGCATTCGGGAGGACGGCGGTTCAAAGCGCGTCCGGTCATCCAGGTTTAGGTTTTTCATGATTTCCCTACATCGCTCCAGGGAACTGCCCAGATTGTTCCTCTGAAAGGGCATGGCCGATTTCCCTCCCCATCCTAGATACACTCCGAGCATGTGCTCCGTCTCTAATGACCTCGATGTCGACGAGACGTTAAACACAAGCTTCCTTTCATTCTTTTTTCCTAAACAGTAAATGTGACCCAATGACAAAGCGATGTGACCTTTTTGATTAATGATAGACGGCGCGTTACTCGGAAGTAACGCAACTTAATACTGAACACGTGCATGAACTGCTAACCGCATACTACACAACCTACAAGAGTATTAAATCGCACCTTGAAGATCAGATTTGTACAAGGACAAATGTTTTTGTCGTCTGTTGCTACGTTGCCTAGTGACTTGTGAACATTTAACTAGTGTGGTGAATGCAGTGATTTGCAGTTGCGCGGTCTCAGCAGCAGGAAATCTCGGATTTGGAGCTACAGCTCCAACGTACCTTGTTTGCTGAAAAACTTTTACAAAACAAGTAGGAAACGCAGTGCAGTGTAACACTGAATGAAGCGCAGTACAAATGTAGCAAAGACAACACCGCATGAAAATACGTACACGTGACGGAAATTCGTAAACCCAGGAAAAAAGTGAGAATTAACGAGTACGCGGAGTCGAAATGTAGCACAGATACATCTACATCTACATCTACTTCGATACTCTACAAATCACGTTTAAGTGCCTGGCAGAGGGTTCATCGAACCACCTACACAATTCTCTATTATTCCAATCCCGTATAGCGCGCGGAAAGAATGAACACCTATACCTTTCCACATGAGCTGTGATTTCCCTTATTTTGTCGTGGTGATCGTTCCGCCCTATGTAGGTCGGTGTCAACAAAATACTTTCGCATTCGGAGGAGAAAGTTGGTGATTGGAATTTCGTGAGAAGATTCCGTCGCAACGAAAAACGCCTTTCTTTTAAAGATTTCCAGCCCAAATCCCGTATAATTCCTGTGACACTCTCTCCCATATTTCACGATAGTACAAAACGTGCTGCCTTTCTTTGAACTTTTTAGATGTACTCCGTCAATCCTATCTGGTAAGGATCCCATACCGCGCAGTAGTATTCTAAAAGAGGACGGACAAGCCTAGTGTACGCAATCTCTGTAGTAGGTCTGTTACATTTTCTAAGTGTACTGCCAATAAATGCAGTCTTTGGTTAGCCTTCCAAACAGCATTTTCTATGTGTTCTTTCCACTTTAATTTGTTCGTAATTGTAATACCAAGGTTTTTAGTTGAATTTATAGCTTTTGGATTTGACTGATTTATCGCGTAACCGAAGTTTAATGAGTTCCTTTTAGCACTCATGTGGATGACCTCACACTTTAGGGTCAACTGCCACTTTTCGCACCATTCAGATATTTTTTCTAAATCGTTTTGCAGTTTGTTTTGATCCTCTGATGACTTTGTTAGTCGATAAACGACAGCGTAATCTGCAAACAACCGAAGACGGCTGCTCAGATTGTCTCCCAAATCGTTTATATAGATAAGGAACAGCAAAGGGCCTATAACACTACCTTGGGGAACGCCAGATATCACTTCTGTTTTACGCGATGACTTTCCGTCAATTACTACGAACTGTGACCTCTCTGACAGGAAATCAGAAATCCAGTCACATAACTGAGACGATATTCCATAAGCACGCAATTTTACTACGAGCCGCTTGTGTGGTGCAGTGTCAAAAGCCTACCGGAAATCCAGGAATACGGAATCGATCTGAAATCCCTTGTCAATAGCACTCAACACTTCATGTGAATAAAGAGGTAGTTGTGTTTCACAGGAAGGATGTTTTCTAAACCCATGTTGACTGTGCGTCAATAGACGGTTTCCTTCGAGGTAATTCGTAATGTAACAGTGTAATTTACAAGTATCTGATGTACACAATTTCGTCACGAATAAACATCAACTAGGAGTATCTCACATTCCTTTCCAAACATCTCAGAACCACAAAAGAAATAAGATCATAACATCATAAATCCCTGAAAACATCGCCAGAAGTGAAAAAAATTGCTTGTAATTCACTTGAGTTTACAGATGTCTACAAAAAGAGATGGATACAAATCACGACGTATTCTGAACCAATTGAGAGTATGTACAAAGACACGATATTCTGCATGCCAAATGCTTTCCGGAAACTTAGAAATATGGAATCTGTCTGTTGCTCTTCATCCATGGTTCTCAGTATAACACGTGAGAAAAGGGGAAGCTCAGGAGCGCTGTGAAAAACCCCCCGTGGGAAACAGACTATTTTCTTGCTACACAAATGTTGCGTTTTTGAATTTGGTTCAGAGCTAATTTTTATTTTCTTTATCGTCAGCTTCGAAACGAAGGATTGATGCAAAACTTTTGTTGATGTGTGTACGCCTACAACAGCATCCTGTACTAATTGTCTAAAGCGATCATTTAAATATATCCCGCACAACAATTCCCTAATCGTAACCGAAACCAATTAATTCCTATAGTGCTTTCAAGGCATCTTAAAGTCGAGCCGTCACGTTGAAGAAATTTGCGGCCAGTTTATCTTCCATTTCTGGTTTAGCCTCCTGGGACATATTTCCAGAAAAACAACGCCCGTCTGCTCACAGATGCAGCAACAGAGCATTATGTGCAAAGCGTAGATATCGTCTACGCCATCACCTATCTCTCGTCGTTAGAAAAAGCGTGAGATAATCTCGGAGGTGCTCTACGGGACTCAATCCTGCTGTGCAGTTTTTTTATATGTTAAGCCGTCCATCTTGGAGTTGTACAGGTTGCGGTCAAATATGTGTTCTAGTTTATCCTGCAACACCTGACGAGCAATGTGAGTAGCTGATGACGTACATCTTTCAATGGCAACTTGCATCGTGCAGTAACGGATACCTCTATGATATTCCAATCATTTGATTGTCTCCGCTTCTAAGTACAATTCAGTTTGGAAGTGCTCTTCTGAATGACAACTGTGATAAGTGCAGATAGATGGAATTACCTTTTTTTGTGGATGATGTTCAAGGTGACAACAAGCTGCCAAGCGACCAGTATCAGTCAGCTGAAGAGACAACACTCCAGAAACAAGCGGACCGGAAGGTCAGCCGGGGCTTGCCCTTGTTCTGTCCGGCCACAGACAACTTTACAACATGCTATCAACATGTGATTACAGTCGTGACAAAAGTCCGGAATCAAGGTACAGCTGCCAGATCAAACAAAGCACTGGCTGGCAACTTCGTCTGCTGCATGCGGGCTTTGCGTAACACGCTCTCTATTGACGTGTGCTGAATTAGCACGATAAAAACAGTAAACGTACCCCTGAAAAGCACCTTTCCTCCAACGTTAGTAACAAATGCAGATGCTATTACTTAATACCCATTACACGTAGGCTATGGTAAGCGCTGTTCATCGTTTTCTTGTGTCTTTGATCCGCATCGGCACAGGATCTGTACGGTTATTAAAGAATTTGGCATGGTTAGTTTCAGGGATGATCGGAAACCCTTCCTGTTGCCACCACGTTACCCTCCCTACCCAGATGGAATATGTGTACATAATTGTCTGCGGGTACTCGTGTGGAAGTGGGCGAAATGTTGCGAATCGTGTAACTAAGATCGGACTTGGGTACCAGACGGGTATTCACGTACTGTGATTTGGGAAACCGTGTAAAAACCACCGGCAGAACAACCCTTATAGTAAATCCTCCAGGCGGATTCCATAGCCGGCTCACCACCCAGTCCCTGAAGGGGCGCTTTAATATGCAAAGCTATCCGGGTGGGTCAATGATGGAGTTCTATTAACGCCTACATACATTTGTAGACAGTATCAATTACGAGGGCTAGTCGGAAAGCAACTTCCATTTATTTATAAAAGTAAGCCAGTACATTAAGAAGGCTTTTTATTAGATGAAACTTAAAAGCTATATCTGTCAGCTATTATTGTATATAAATTCCACCTACATTAAGGAACAGGTTTTTAAGTGCATTCGTTTTAGCATAATACCGCCTCTGAGCTAAGCCATGCCTTGACATTCTCCTTTAGCTCGTCGTCATCTTGAAACGACTGTGAGCCCATCCATTTTTTTCATCTTCGGAAACAGGTGCAAATCACGGCACGGCAAAACAGGAATGTAGAGGGGATGATCAAATAATTCCCGTTGAAACTGTTAAGGGGAGGTTAACTATCTTTTGGTTCAAAAAATCGATATTTTTAAATTGTATTTTTGGATCCATAAAAGTGTTTAGAATCCATCCATGAAACGGTTTTTCCGAATACGGAACGGAAACGTCTGTTATTATTAGTTGAACAAAAAACATGCATCTGCCTCAACTCGGCCTTTTTCACGCACCAGTTTTTATTCGCGAATTTAGACTTTCTAGCCGCGAAAAATTATTCTATGTGATTGCCCGAGTATCAAGTGATCAAGGAGCTTACGACGTACTGCGACTTGGCAATCCGACGGCATTCCAGATCGTTGGAACAGATGAAGAAGGCAATTTGGGCAACGTATTTCCACAACTGTTCGACGGATGACCACCCACAACACCAAAATTGTCCGGATGGGGAAACCAGTTGGTGAAGTTCCAAAAGTGATTCATCCGATCTACGAGGCCCTTTCGGAGGACGAGTTATTGTACCGGTGATTGGGAGGAAACACACAAACCTCAAATGAAAATCCGAACGCGTGTGTTTGGAAGTTAGCCCACAAGTATTTGCGTTCTGGTGCGAAGACTGTGGAAATTGCGACTTTCCTGGCAGTGAGCAGCTTCAACGAAGGGTATTCAGCAGTTCTGAAGACCATGACAACGATGGGCGTCACCCTGGGACTCTATCCGACGCAGTTCGCCAAGCATTCGTACGACCACCGGATTGAAGCGGCGGAAAACCGCTTGTCACCGGCCGTACGAGCGGCTCTGGAGCAGCGCAGGATGGCCCAGATCGAGCAGAACGCCCTCTATGAGGAAGAGGAAGGACTAGTTTATGGCCCGGAATAGCAGATTGAATGTAAGTTGCATAATATTGCATTTATATGTAATCAAAACTTCAAACGCTTTTTTCTCGAAATGACTTTTTTTTATCGCGCGGCATGGTAACTTCAAATCTACTGAACCGATTGGCATGATTCTTTGTTTCCGACGAAGCTAACTAAATTGTATAGGAGTTGTACCACTTTTATTCCGATCCATCGACTACAAATATTTTTATTTGGCCGACGAAGTCGAAAAATCGATGAAAAAAACCCTATTTTGTTTCAAATGGCCGCCATTTTGTTTCCTATGGTCCAAATAAGCGAGGTAAAGCTCCTAAAGAATCTGATATATTTCGCTAACGTCGACTCAATTTTGATTTCAGACGAGCCGGCTGACCTGTGACATACCGTGCGTGGAGGTCTACATCGAAATTTTGTTTCGTTCCGACGGCACTTCCGCCTTTGCTCTTCGACATTTACGGTCGAAAAAATTCCAGTTTGTAGAGGAAATATCTATACACATTTTGACCAAATTTGACATTGATATCTATAACACATCCAGAGAAAAAAATTCTCAAAAAACATGCTTTTTTCGGGCCAAAGATAGTAAACCGCCCCTTAAGCTACGTTTGTGTGCTTACGACAGTATGTGGCTTAGAGTTATCGTAGTCAATCGTGATGACATACGTAACTCCACATCCCACGACTTTAGTGCTGAATGGCTCTTCTGAGCTTGTTTGTGGTTTTATAGTGCCCTTTTGCATAAAATTAGTAAGCAGTACTCTTCTTCAGTCCATAAGAACAATTGCCATTAATTTTCATGTACAAAATGTTTGTCGGCAGTAGAAAGGGTTACGTGGCGAGCTAGTGTGGTCCCACCCCTATGACTATTTCTTGACGCCATAGTGACGAATGCAACCCATGATTCATCCACTGTCATATTGTGAGTGAGAAATTCACCTCCTTTTGTATCGCACCATACAATGACGTGACAAAAGTCGTGGGACACTGATATGCACTATACAGACGGCGGTAGTGTCGAGTACTCAAAGTATAAACGGGCTGTACAATGGCGGCGCAGTCATTTGTACTCAAATGATGCATGTGAAACGACGGTTAGTAACAGAATTTGAACGCGTAATGGTAGTTGAAACTAGACGCATGGGATATACCATTCGGAGATCGTTAGGGAATTCAATATTTCGAGATCTAGAGTGTCAAGACTGTGCCGAGAACACCAAATTTCAGGCATTACCTCTCACCACTTAACGATAGAGACCAGAGGCTTGTGCGTAGAGCTGTCAGTGCTAACAGACAAGCAACACTTCGTGAAACAACCGCAGAAAGTGCTGTGTGGCGTACGACGAACACATCCTTAGACAACAAGATCTGCATGAAATAACCGCAGAAGTCAACGTGGGATGTACGACGAACCTATCTGTTAGGACAGTCAGTGATCGATTCAGTTGGACCAAAGGACAGCCCACACCATTCTGGAACCACCACCAGCTTGCACAGACCTTGGGTTCGTGAAATTTTCTCTTAATGGCCTATGGCAGCAGACAAACGACACGAGTGCCTTTGCTAATAGCACGACATCATCTGCACGCTTCTCTCCTGTGCTCGTGACCATATCGGTTGGATCCTATACGACTGTAAAACCGTGCCCTGGGCAGATGAGTCCCGATTTCAGTTGGTAAGAGGTGATGGTAGGATTCGAATCTTGCCCAGATTCCACGAAGTCATGGACCCAAGATGTCAAGAAGCTGCTGTGCAAGCTGGTAATGGCTCCATAATGGTGCGGGCTGTCCTCTGGCCCAACTGAACGGATCGTTAGCTGGAAATTGTCATGTTCGACTACTTGAATACCATTTGCAACCAATCATCGCTTGCATGTTCCCAAACAATGACGGAATTTTTATGGATGATAGAGCTCCATGTCAGCGGGCCACAATTCTTTGCGATTGATTTGAAGAACATTCTGGATAACTCAAGCGAATGATTTGGTAACCCAGATCGCCCGACATGAATCGCGTATCACATTTATGGGATTTTTGCAAAATCAGACATAATGTCTTGGGGATAACAGCAATCAGTGATTTTATAATGTTACTTAAAATCCGTCTTGATTGCAAATTTTTTTTATTTTTTTATTTTATTTTTTTTGTAATTTTATTATTCATATGACCGGTTTCGGTTCATTCAGAACCATCTTCAGATCTGATATTTCAGTTACAGGAATATTTTGTTGAGTTCATGCTACGTTGAGTTGCTGCATTACGCCCAGCATAAGGCGACCCGACACGATACTAGGAGGTATCCCATGACTGTTGTCACCTCAATGTAAAATTAACGTTAATACGGCTCGCTACCTCTTCGTTTTATGGACATTACCCAGAAGCTTTGGGATGCGTCGTGCACAAAATACACTCCTGGAAATGGAAAAAAGAACACATTGACACCGGTGTGTCAGACCCACCATACTTGCTCCGGACACTGCGAGAGGGCTGTACAAGCAATTATCACACGCACGGCACAGCGGACACACCAGGAACCGCGGTGTTGGCCGTCGAATGGCGCTAGCTGCGCAGCATTTGTGCACCGCCGCCGTCAGTGTCAGCCAGTTTGCCGTGGCATACGGAGCTCCTTCGCAGTCTTTAACACTGGTAGCATCCCGCGACAGCGTGGACGTGAACTGTATGTGCAGTTGACGGACTTTGAGCGAGGGCGTATAGTGGGCATGCGGGAGGCCGGGTGGACGTACCGCCGAATTGCTCAACACGTGGGGCGTGAGGTCTCCACAGTACATCGATGTTGTCGCCAGTGGTCGGCGGAAGGTGCACGTGCCCGTCGACCTGGGACCGGACCGCAGCGACGCACGGATGCACGCCAAGACCGTAGGGTCCTACGCAGTGCCGTAGGGGACCGCACCGCCACTTCCCAGCAAATTAGGGACACTGTTGCTCCTGGGGTATCGGCGAGGACCATTCGCAACCGTCTCCATGAAGCTGGGCTACGGTCCCGCACACCGTTAGGCCGTCTTCCGTTCACGCCCCAACATCGTGCAGCCCGCCTCCAGTGGTGTCGCGACAGGCGTGAGTGGAGGGACGAATGGAGACGTGTCGTCTTCAGCGATGAGAGTCGCTTCTGCCTTGGTGCCAATGATGGTCGTATGCGTGTTTGGCGCCGTGCAGGTGAGCGCCACAATCAGGACTGCATACGACCGAGGCACACAGGGCCAACACCCGGCATCATGGTGTGGGGAGCGATCTCCTACACTGGCCGTACACCACTGGTGATCGTCGAGGGGACACTGAATAGTGCACGGTACATCCAAACCGTCATCGAACCCATCGTTCTACCATTCCTAGACCGGCAAGGGAACTTGCTGTTCCAACAGGACAATGCACGTCCGCATGTATCCCGTGCCACCCAACGTGCTCTAGAAGGTGTAAGTCAACTACCCTGGCCAGCAAGATCTCCGGATCTGTCCCCCATTGAGCATGTTTGGGACTGGATGAAGCGTCGTCTCACGCGGTCTGCACGTCCAGCACGAACGCTGGTCCAACTGAGGCGCCAGTTGGAAATGGCATGGCAAGCCGTTCCACAGAACTACATCCAGCATCTCTACGATCGTCTCCATGGGAGAATAGCAGCCTGCATTGCTGCGAAAGGTGGATATACACTGTACTAGTGCCGACATTGTGCATGCTCTGTTGCCTGTGTCTATGTGCCTGTGGTTCTGTCAGTGTGATCATGTGATGTATCTGACCCCAGGAATGTGTCAATAAAGTTTCCCCTTCCTGGGACAATGAATTCACGGTGTTCTTATTTCAATTTCCAGGAGTGTATTTGATAACCAAGCTTATCAATCACGAGTTCGTAAAACACTATCTGTGATATCTGAGGGAATCCGACTAATAAATCAGTAATAATGTCTATAAATAAAAGTCCGCAGCTCGTGGTCTCACGGTAACGTTCTCGCTTCCCGGGCGCGGTGTCCCGGGTTCGATTCCCGGCGGGGTCAGGGATTTTCACCTGCCTCAAGATGAATGTGTGTTGTTGTCTCGTCTTCATCATCATCATTCATCTCCATTACGGTCGGAGGAAGGCAATGGCAAACCACTTCCACTAGGACCTTGCCTAGTAAGGCGGCGCAGGTCTCCTGCGTCGTTCCCCTACTCTCTGTAAAGGAGTATGGGACTTCATCATCATCTATATATAAAAGGCCAGGTCCTGACGTGTCCCGAATTCCACTCCTAAGGCGATGAAAAGCTTTATGAAAGTATGTAAGTATCTCACAATTAAGAGACTTTTGAAGCTCAAACTACGAAGACTGGTGTCTGGTCCCACAGGCAGAAAATAAAAAATGTGTTTCAGCATTTTTGGAAATTCAACCACTAGGGCAGGGGAGGGGGGGGGGGCGGGGCGGAATAATGGGTGAAAGTTTTTTTTGAAAACAAATAATTACTAAAGAACTACTAAAGAATTTCTAAGGCTACATCTACAACAATTGGTATTTGACTCCTCGATTGGAAGTAAAAGAAGTAAGTGGTTCACTGTTTGTGGAAAAGCAACTCCTAAAAGAGTGGAATAGGGGATGAAAATTTTTTAAAAAATTTTGAAGCTAACTTTATGAAAATTGTTGTTTCACTTCTCGGTTAGAAATAAAGCAATATTTGTTAGAGGATGAAAGTTGCTATGGAAATATCTCCAGAAGAACGCAAGAGGCATTATTAACTAAAACTGTGGACTCTAGGTACCAGAATCGCTTTTTCGTCAGAAATATATTCGGCCTTAATTAGCGTGAATAGCTTAGAAGGTGTTGCAATTTGGTGAACAACATAAAAATTCGATTAAATAAAAACAAAAAAAATCTTTGCTGGTCATACAGTCTGTGCGAGCGAAGCGGCAGGCGCTAAGCTCCTTCTGTATAGGTGAACTGACGACGTTCTCTTGTTCTGTCGCTAGCTTCCGCAACAGGTTCATTTGTCACAACAGATCTACATCTACATCTGTACTACACAAGCCACCTGGCCGTGTGTGGCGGGGAATCCTTCTGGTATCACCATCTGATTCCCTCTCCCCCCCCCCCCGTCACCTTTCTCTGTTCCTGTCGCGAATGACGCGTGTGAACATCTACACACATCATAAAAAAGTTTTCCAATCACCTAGGTTCCGAGAGTTCCGGAACCTGTATAGAAAATTGGAATAGAGATCAACGTGAAGATCATTTCCGCCAATTTTATTGCTCGTGAAAGTCACACATTGCATGTTGTACCACCATACACAGAGACATTCAGAGGTGGTGGTCCAGATTGCTGTACACACCGGTACCTCTAATACCCAGTAGCACGTCCTCTTGCATTGATGCATGCCTGTATTCGGCGTGGCATACTATCCACAAGTTCACCAAGACTGTCCCAGTCCTCAACGGCGATTCGGCTTAGATCCTTTAGAGTGGTTGGTGGGTCACGTCGTCCATAATCCGCCCTTTTCAATCTATCCCAGACGTGTTCGATAGGTCTCTGGAAAACATGCTGACCACTCTAGTCGAGCGATGTCGTTCTCCTGAAGGAAGTCATTCACAAGATGTGCACGATGGGGGGCGCGAATTCTCGTCCATGAATACGATGCCTCGCCAAGACGCTGCCGATATGGTTGCACTATCGGTCGGAGAATGGCATTCACGTATCGCACAGCCGTTACGGCGCTTTCCACGACCACCAGTGGCGTACGTCGGCTCCACATAATGCCACACCAAAAGAGCAGGGAATTTCCACCTTGCTGCACACGCTGGAGAGTGTGTCTGAGGCGTTCATCCTGGCCGGGTTGCCTCCGAAAAAGTCTCCGACGATTGTCTGGTTAAAGCCATATGCGACACTCATCGGTGATGCCAGTCCTGAGCAGTCCATTCGGCATGTTGTTGGGCCCATCTGTACCGCGCTGCATGGTGTTGTGGTTGCAAAGATGGACCTTGCCATGGACGTTGGGAGTGAAGTTGCGCATCATACAGCTTACTGCGCACAGTTTGAGTCATAACACGATCTCCTGTCGCTGCACGAAAAGCATTATTCAACATGATGGCGTCGCTCACAGGGTTCCTCCGAGCCATTATCCGTAGGTAGCGGTCATCCACTGCAGTAGTAGCCCTTGGGCGGCCTGAGCGAGGCATGTCATCGACAGTTCCTAACTCTTTGTATCTCCTCCCTCCATGTCCGAAGAGCATCGCTTTGGTTCACTCCGAGACGCCTGGACACTTCCCTTGTTGAGAGGCATTACTGGCACAAAGCAACAATGCGGACGCGATCGAACCGCGGTATTGACCGTCTAGGCATGGTTGATTTACAGACAACTCGAGCCGTATACCTCCTTCCTGGTGGAATGACTGGAAATGATCGCCTATTGGACCATCTCCGTCTAATAGGCTCTGGCCGGCCGAAGTGGCCGTGCGGTTGAAGGCGCTGCAGTCTGGAACCGCAAGACCGCTACGGTCGCAGGTTCGAATCCTGCCTCGGGCATGGATGTTTGTGATGGCCTTAGGTTAGTTAGGTTTAACTAGTTCTAAGTTCTAGGGGACTAATGACCTCAGCAGTTGAGCCCCATAGTGCTCAGAGCCATTTGAACCATTCTAATAGGCTCTGCTCATGCTTGGTTGTTTACGTCTTTGGGCAGATTTAGTGACATCTCTGGCCAAAGGGACTGTGTCTGTGACACAGTATCCACGGTCAACGTCTATCTTCACGAGTTATGGGAATTGGGGTGATGCAAAACTTTTTTTGATGTGTGTATATTAGCTCTAATCTCTCGACTTTTCTCGTCGTTGTTATTTCGCGAAACGTATGTGAGAGGAATTAATGTGTTGTACCACTTTTCCCTGAACGTTCTTTCTCGGAATACCAATAGCAAACCATTCCATGATGCACAACGCCTCTCTTGTAGCGTCTGCCATTGGAGGTTGTTGAGCATCTCTGTATCGCTCCCGCGCCGACTAAACGATGTCGTAACGAAACGCACAGTTCTTCTTCGAATCTCCCCTATCTTGAATATCTGTTCTACCTGGCAAGCATCTCAGACTGACATACAATACTGAAGAGTCGGCCGAACAAGGGAGTGGTGGAGGGGGGCGGGGGGGGGGGGGGGGGGGGGGGGAGCAACATGTGATGGTCCCCCTTACGTAAGTTTCGCAAAACCATAGTAGGTGGCTTTTTATGCATCATCATTTAACATAATTCACACTAAAGCGTAAAAATATAATGTGAAATTACCGTCGAATGGTGCAGGAAGTCCGTAAGTAAAATGTAGGAGGTGTTACCTTCACATGGCTCTCATGTGGTGTACATGACATTATATACAAAACAATAATTACTGTGACGTAAGTAATTGAGCGGTATCATTTTATGTATACGAGATATTTCATATGGCTTTTAAAATTCTTGTTTCTTCTTGCAACTGCTATAGCTTCTGCTGTTGTTTTTACCACCTAAACTACTTGTTAAATGACGAAATAAACTGGTTATTTCAATATAAAATAACAGGCTGAGGAAATGGACTTCCTCCAAGCGACTTTTTTCAATTTGTCCGATGCTTCTTGTAGAGGGCAGCTCAGAGGTGTAGCGTATATTAAGGCTTGCAGCGAGCTTTTCGTGAAATTAGCTGGCTAATTTTCTAAATGTAAGTGCCAAGGCAAGCGGTAAGATGTTCTCTGTGCTCCGCAGAAGACATAAACGTCGCTGTAAAGGGCTCGGTCTGTATCCGGAAACAGTGAGTTGCAGGGTGGAGTCAGTGTCTTGCCTTACATTTAGGAAATTACTAAGTTATTTTTGCGAAAAGTTGAAAACTTAGCAGATGTTACCTTATTAAAATATTCGACTGTTGTTAAAAATATTTTCTTGTTTAAGAAAACCATAGTGCTTCAAGACATCTGCAGATAATACACTGAAGCGCCAAAGAAACTGGTATAGGCAGGCCTATTCAAATACGGAGATAAGTAAACAGACAGAATACGGCGCTGCCGTCGGCAACGCCTATGTAAAACAACAAGTATCAATGGTAGGTTTTCAAGATTTAAGTGAGTTTGAACATGGTGTTATAGTCGGCGCACGAGCGATGGGACGTAGCATCTCCGAGGCAGCGATGAAGTGGGAATTTTCCCGTACGACCATTTCACAAGTGTACCGTGAATATCGGGAATCCGCTAAAACATCAAATATCCGATATCGCTGCGACTGGAAAAAGATCCTGCAAGAACGGGACCAACGATGATTGAAGAGAGTCGTTCAACGTGACAGAACTGCAACCCTTTCCGCAAATTGCTGCAGATTTCAATGCTGGGCTATCAACAAGTATAATCGTGGGAATCCTTTAACGAAACATCATCGATATGGGGTTTCGGAGCCGAAGGCTCACTCGTGTACCCTTGATGACTGCACGACACAAAGCTTTACGCCTCGCCTGGGTCCGTCGACACCGACATTGGACAGTTGGCGGCTGGAAACATGTTGCCTGGTCGGACGAGTCTCGTTTCAAATTGAATCGAACGGATGGACGTGTACTGGTATGGAGACAGCCTCATGAATCCACAAACCCAGCATGTCAGTAGGGGACTGTTCAAGCAGGTGGAGGCTTCGCAGTGGCGTGGGGCGCGAGCAGTTGGAGTGGTATGGACCCTGATACGTCTAGATACGACTCTAACATGTGACACGTACTTAAGCATCCTGTCAGAACACTTGCACCCATTCATGTTCGACTGACTTTGGCAATTCCTGCAGAACAATGCGACACCCCACACGTCCAGAACTGCTACAGAGTGTCTCCAGGAACACTCTTCTGAGTTTAAACACTTTCGCTGGCCATCAGACTCCCCAGACATGAACATTATTGAGCATATCAGGAATGCCTTGCAACGTGCTGTTCAGAAGAGATCTCCAGTCCCTCGTGTTCTTACGGATTTATGGACAGCCCTCAGGGTTCATGGTGTCAATTCCCTCCAGCACTATTTCATACATTATTCGAGTCCATGCCACATCGTGATGCGACACTTCTGCGTTCTCGCGAGGGCCCTACACGTTGTTAGTCAGGTGTAATAGTTCTTTGGCTCTTGAGTGTAATTATGTGGATGTTACCAACACAGCAAAAAATACTTTCCTCTTTCATACTATCATTTTCCGGAAGCTTGATTGCTATATTTACGAAATATTCAGCACGTCGTTGCTACGTGGTATATGGAAGGTGTTTCAGTTAAGGTGTTTTTCTCTGTAACTTATAGAATTAAAAGTGAAAGGATTACTTATACATACAATGAAGGCTTTCACGATCGGATGTTTCAGCTGCTGAGAATTCTTCCGGGATGTATGGCCGTGGTCCATGAAACTCTTTAATCCCTGACGTTTCGTCCAAGGCTACGTTGGACATAAATTCCTTTAGAAAAAAATTCTTTTGGTAGTCCGCGCAACCATTCATGCACCGCATGGAGTACCTCTTTATTCTCAAAAATTTTAGAAAAAGTAATGTACAGGCAGCTTCTCAACCATCTGACCGCAAATAACATATTATCAGGAACACAGTTTGGATTTCTGAAGCGTTCTGATATCGAAAACTCTATTCACACCTACAGTGAAAATGTACTTAATTCATTAAATAATAAGTTAAAAGCAGCAGGTATTTTCTGTGATTTGTCGAAGGCATTCGATTGTGTGAACCACAACATCCTTTTAAATAAATTAGAATTTTATGCTGTCACAGACAGTGCTGCAAAATGGTTCAAGTCATACCTTGCTAACAGGAAACAAAGGGTGTTAGTGCAAGGGACTTGTGAATTAAGTCATCAGTCATCATCAGAATGGGAAGAAATTACATGTGGTGTCCCACAAGGATCCATCTTAGGACCATTGCTTTTTCTTGTGTACGTTAATGATCTCTCATCAGTTACACTGCCAGAAGCAGAGCCCGTTTTGTTTGCAGATGACACAAGTATTTCAATAAATAGTATGTCAAGTATAGTTCTAGAAAGATCTGCTAATGATATTTTCATGGATATAAATAAATAGTTTAAAGCCAACTCACTGACATAAAACTTCGAAAAGACTCACTATATGCAATTCAGAACCTGTAAGAGGTTTCCACCCGGCATATGCATAAAGTATGAAGAAGAGCAGATAGAAGAGGTTGACAGTCTTAAATTCCTGGGATTACAACTTGATTATAAATTCAGTTGGGAGGAGGACACCACAGAATTGCAGAAACGCCTTAACAAATCTGTATTTGCAATTTGAGTGTTAACACACATAGGCGGCATAAAAATTAAAAAGCTTGCATACTTTGCTTACTTTCATTCTATAATGTCATATGGTATAATATTTTGGGGTAACTCTTCAAGTCAAACAAAAGTTTTCAGAGTCCAAAAGCGTGTAATACGTATTATTTGTGGAGTAAATTCACGGACGTCCTGTAGGAACCTCTTCAAAGAACTGGGTATACTAACTACTGCCTCTCAGTATATTTACTCCTTGATGAAATTTGTCCTAAATAATATATCTCTTTTTACAACAAACAGCTCAGTTCATACATACAATACCAGGAACAAAAATGATCTGCACAAGGACTTAAAAGCACTTTAGTTCAGAAAGGGGTCCAATACTCAGGAACACTCATCTTCAATAATTTGCCAGCAAACATTGTATATATTCATACTATTAGTATTGTTATTTCAGCTTTAAAAAAGTATTGTATATATTCATACTATTAGTATTGTTATTTCTGCTTAAAAAAAATTGACGTGTTCCACATCCACGAGGATCTCCTCAACACGGATCTATGGAACGAAAAACTAATCTAATCTTCTTTCCTCCTATTGCGTCTTTGAGTGGTCCAAACATATGGAAATCACCTGGGGCAAGGTCTAGTGAGTATGGTGGATGAGGAAGACACTCAAAATGCGGGTCTGCTATTCTTGCAACTGTTGTACGGGCACTCCCTTGCATTGTCATGTTGCAAAAGGACACCTGCTGACAGCAGTCCACATCACTTTAATTTGATAGCAGGCCGCAGATAATTTTTTAGGAGATCTGTGTATGATGCACTTGTGACAGTTGTCCCTCTAGCCATGTAATGCTCCAAAATGACGCCTTTTTCGTCCCAAAAGAGAGTCAGCATAACCTTCCCTACCGATGGTTCTATTCGAAACTTCTTGCAGATGCTTTGTGAAACCGGAGCATGTCATGCACAATGTAGTGTGCTGACCCATGACTAATCTGTAAACATGCTGAAATGTCATTCAGTGTCACTCGGCAGTTTTCCTTCACTATGGCTTCAACTGCTGCAATGTTCTGTGGAGTCACAACTCGTTGTGCCTGACCTGGACGAGGAGCATCTTCCACTGAAATCACACCATTTGCGAACTTCCTACTCCATTCGTAGACTTGCTGCTGTGACAAACATGCATCAATGTATTGAACCTTCATTCATCGATAAATTTCAGTAGGTTTCACACTTTCACTACGCAAAAACTGAATAACAGAACGCTGTTCATCCCTGGTGCAAGTCGCAAGTGGGGCGGCCATCTTTATACTGATACTGCGACGGTATGTGTGCATCTGCACTGCGCTGCCACCTACAGGCCAATCTGCACGCTGTTTGTAGCACGCTTACCAACTTACGGGGTTAACGGCGCGAAATTTCGATTTGTTATTACAAATTTAAGGTTGTCATTTGACTCACCCTCGTAAGTCAGTGCATACGCCATGAAGCTACAAAATGAATCAAGTCATTTTATCGAAGAAAAAGCGTAAATGAAAAAGTAATGTGTAATTAATTCCTCATCAAACAAAGAGAACATCTTACACTGTTAATCTATCACGCCAAAAGCACATAGAGATTATATGAGGCGACAACCTATTCTGTGTAATATTTTCGTCGCCAGTACACCGTTGACAAAGTTTCGCGCCCTCGTAACAGAAAACAGTAATATCCGTAAAACGTAAATGCAAAACAGCTACACTTGGCCGTCTGCTGGTCGAGAGTGTTCTGCAGATGATGAGAAGTGCAGGGAGGGAGCAGTAAAAACCTCGTCAAAACACCAGAGATTATCTGGCCGAAGTGTCAGTGCCCTGTGCGGACCGCTCAAGGGTAATAAACGAAAGTCAGCTGAGCACAGGGGAGAAGAGACGGAGTAATGATTCTCCTGAGGGTTGCATGTTCAAGTCTTGAGGGGACGGGACGCCAAGTTCAACGCTCTGAAAGCTATGCTATTAGTAATACACGTGGAGGCGGTAGTTACAGAAGAGGCAGGCTATGTAAAGCGTCCGCCCTCGTACTACGCTACGTGTTAAGGTTCATTCGACTTTTCGATCACAATAACTTCGACCGTAACGCATGCCGTTGTCGATGCATTTAGACATTGCGTTTGACGGTGAAGCTGAATCTTTACAATATTTCGATAAAATACAGCCAACCCTTGAGAGAATGAACCTCGATAAATCGAAATTGTCAAAAACCTTGAGAAAATTCGATGAATCGATGTGTTTGGAAACACTCGATAAATCGATGCAACTGTCATGACAAACCGCACCACAAACACACCATAATTCGAAGCGAGCCGCTGTCTTACACTCGGTACTGCAAATTGTTTCTTCATGTGTTCAGATAATTGTTTTAACTTTACACGACACTTCTTTGTTTTGTCAATAACGCATAACTTAAAAGAGTGCCTAAATGAGCCACAAAAATGACTTCAAAGATGTAGAAATGTTTAACTTTCTCAAAAAAGAAGTAGCTGTTGAGGCCGTAGAATTCGAAGTGAAAGAAAAAGATGTAGAGAAAAGTTTCGGGATTCCGTTATCCGCGATTTCGACGTTCCCGAAACAGAAAGACAATTTTTGTGAAAACGTGTCGTAAGGAAGGAGGAAGTGGACACGACAAGGTGAGTTACCGCCATTTGAAGAATGCATGTTGAAATGGCTTAGTCATTGTACGAGGTGCATTCAAATTCTAAGGCCTCCGATTTTTTTTCTCCGGACTGGAAAGAGATAGAAACATGCGCATTGTTTTAAAATGAGGCCGCGTTCATTGTCAATACATCCCAGAGATGGCAGCACCATACGGCAGATGGAATTTTACCGCCAGTGGCGAGAATGAGAACTGTTTTAAATACTTAAAATGGCGATGGTTTCTTACTCGAGCAGCGTGCAATCAATCGTTTTCTGAATTTGCGTGGTGTGAAACCAATTGAAATTCATCGACAGTTGAAGGAGACATGTGGTGATGGAGTTATGGATGTGTTGAAAGTGCGTTCGTGGGTGCGACAGTTTAATGAAGGCAGAACATCATGTGACAACAAACCGAAACAATCTCGGACTCGCACAAGCCGGTCTGACGACATGATCGAGAAAGTGGAGAGCCTTGTTTTGTGGGATCGCCAAATGACTGTTGAACAGATCGCCACCAGAGTTGGCATTTCTGTGGGTTCTGTGCACACAATCCTGCATGACGACCTGAAAATGCGAAAAGTGTCATCCAGGTGGGTGCCACGAATGCTGATGGCCGACCACATGGCTGCTCGTGTGGCATGTTGCCAAGCAATGTTGATGCACAACGACAGCATGAATGGGACTTTCTTTTCGTCGGTTGTGACAATGGATGAGACGTGGATGCCATTATTCAATCCAGAAACCAAGCGCCAGTCAGCTCAATGGAAGCACACAGATTCACCACCACCAAAAATATTTCGGGTAACCGCCAGTGCTGAAGAAATGATGGTGTCCATGTTCTGGGACAGCGAGGGCGTAATCCTTACCCACTGCGTTCCAAAGGGCACTACGGTAACAGGTGCATGTTTTGAATAACAAATTCCTTCCTGCACTGCAACAAAAACGCCCGGGAAGGGCTGCGCATGTGCTGTTTCACCAAGACAACGCACCCGCACATAGAGCTAACGTTACGCAACAGTTTCTTCGTGATAACAACTTTGAAGTGATTTCTCATGCTCCCTACTCACGTGACCTGGCTGCTAGTGACTTTTGCTTTTTCCAACAATGAAAGACGCTCTCCGTGGCCGCACATTCACCAGCCGTGCTGCTATTGCCTCAGCGATTTTCCAGTGGTCATAACAGATGTGGTGTCACCGCCAGACACCACACTTGCTAGGTGGTAGTTTAAATCGGCCGCGGTCCATTTAGTACATGTCGGACCCGCGTGTCGCCACTGTGTGATCGCAGACCTAGCGCCACCACAAGGCAGGTCTCGTGATACGAACAAGCACTCGCCCCAGTTGTACGGACGACCTAGCTAGCGACTAGATGTACGAAGCCTTTCTCTCTCATTAGCCGAGAGACAGAATAGCCTTCAGCTAAGTTAATGGCTACGAACTAGCAAGGCGCCATTAGCCTTACAGTGATTGTAATTAAAGTCTCCTGTGTATCGTCAAGAGCGATGTACCACAATGATTGATTAAAGATAAGTATTAATCCAGCTACGTACTTTTCTTCATAGCATTAATTACGTAGCCTGTTCCAGTACTTCACGCCCGTCTGCGTTAGTCTAGCGTGCATTTTCAGCCATCTCGATCTACAAGGTGTTGGCCCAGCTGCCGACACATCACATGGCGCCGAGTCTACAAAGGATCTTGTGTTTTACTTTGCCCTAATTTATTTGTGTCATGGCTTCGCCACATTCTCCAGATGTACTGTCCGAATTTTATCGCTTGCAGAATCAGCAGACGCAGGCGTTATTGGATGCCCTTGGACAGCTCGTCCAGGGTCAACGTGCCATTCAAACCGATGCGGCCGCCGCCGCTTCACCGGTACCGCAGCCACAACCTGCCGTTGCACCACCATTTCGAAGTTTTGATGAAACCCACGAGACTTGGCGGGAATGGTCCCGCCAGTTTGCCTTCCACCTCGCCGCCTACAGAATTCAAGGTAATGAGCGGCAGCCGTTTTTGCTTTCTTGTGTCGGTGTGTCCACCTACCGTGTGATAGTGAAATTGTTTCCCCGACGCGACGTAGCAACTCTGTCCTACGAGGAAATTTTGTCTGCTTTAGATGCCTATTTCAAAGAAACAGTTAATGTGGTTGCAAACCGGTATACGTTTTTTCGTACAAAACGTACGGCCGGTCAAACTAATATGGAGTGGGTAGCAACATTGCAAGGACTTACTAGGGACTGTGCCTTTGACTGTGACTGTGGTCTTTATTATTCAGATACAATGGTACGTGATGCAATTGCACGGAACGTTTCTGATGTTCGCATACGGGAGCAAATTTTGAAACTAGTTAATCCCTCCCTTCAACAAGTGATAGACATATTGGATAGACAAGACACACTTGACTGTGCTCAGGAATCTTTTGAAACTTCGCCAGCAGTGTGTAACATTAACCGGCCCGCCGGGCGAGCTGCGCGGCCCGGTCAACTGCCTCTCGCGAACAAACGCAGCTGCCGCCGCGCTATAAGCCACGTGTGCCGCGCCAGCCCACAAATGCAGTGAAATCATGCCCGCGGTGTGCTACTAGACATTCGCGTGAACATTGCCCGTCCCGCCAAGCTATTTGCTTTTTCTGTAATAGGAAAGGACATGTTCAAAGAGTTTGCCAGAAAAAGCTCCGATCAGACAATTACAATCATTCCCGGACCTTTGCTTCGCGCCGGAATCGAACCAAGGACACTCAGGATCGTGGACCTTCGCCCATGGACATTCATGTAGTTAATTCCGATTCGTCCAGTGCCACTTTCTCTAACAGTGACTGTGTTCGTCCCACAAAAACTGTGCGTCGACGTCGCCGGAAATCACGTCAATTAGCAAGTGCTTCAGTACCAGTGTCTATTCCAATTGCACAAAACAGTCGCTCTTGTCGTCAGCAGAACAATAAACTTTTTGTGGATTTAGACTTTGAAGGCAAAGTGATACCATTCCAGCTCGATACCGGAGCTGCAGTTTCATTGCTCAATCACGACACGTACAAACAACTGGGCGCACCTCCGTTGCGTGCCGCAAATGTTCAGTTAAAAAGTTATTCCGGACAGACAATTCCTGTGTTAGGACAGTGCACTCTTTTTGCAACATTTAAAGGACAAACAAAACTTGTGTCGTTTTACGTTCTTCGTTCTTCTACTGCAGTGAACTTGTTTGGCTTAGATTTATTTCAGTTGTTTAACATGTCTATTGTAAATCAGGTGCTATCAGTGAATCAAACTGTGCCTACGGACAGTGTTTCTAGTGTATGTGCAGAATTTGCAGACATTTTTGCTCCGGGCTTAGGTTGCGCTCCAAACTATGACGCACATTTGGACCTGACAGTAAACGCGCAACCAAAATTTTTCAGAGCGCGCAATGTTCCTCACGCATTGCGTCATGAGGTCGCAAGAACATTCCACGATTTAGAATCACATGGCGTGAGTGAATGTGCGCAATGCCTCTTCTCTTTCAGCTCCGCTTCATCGCGTACGCCGTGCAGGTGTTCCGTTTCTCTGGACGACGGAATGCGAACGCGCTGTTCGCCAGTTGAAATCGGCGTTGCTTTCTAATACTTGCCTCACGCCTTTCGATCCCCAGAAACCCCTTTTGTTGATGGTAGATGCATCGGATTTCGGGATCGGTGCTGTCCTTGCGCACAAAGTTGGCTCCCATGATCGCCCTATTGCCTTTGCGTCCAAATTGCTCTCGTCTGCGCAAAGAAATTACTCGCAGATCGAGAAAGAAGCTTTGGCTCTCGTGTTTGGTGTTACTAAGTTCCATGATTTCTTGTATGGTCGTCACTTTACCATCATCACAGACCACAAACCTTTGACATCGCTTTTTCATCCGAACAAGCCTGTACCTCCGCGTACAGCGCAGAAATTCATTCGCTGGTCTATTTTCCTCTCGCAGTACCGCTACGATATCTTGTATCGGTCCACTGCTAAGCACGGAAACGCCGATGCGTTGTCCCGTTTGCCTGTTGCTGAGGATCAAGCATTCGATTCTTCCGAACTTGCTTGCATGTTTATTGATTCGGAAACCGATGAAGTGGTCGAATCGTTTCCGATCGATTTTCGTCGTGTAGCTACAGCCACAGCTGCTGACCCTGTCCTTGCTACTGTTTTACGTTTTGTTGCTACGCAATGGCCTTTGTCAAAGTCTCGGATCGAGGATCCGTTGGTTCGCCGATTTTTTGCTCACAAGGAGAGACTTTTTGTTCGACGTGGTGTCTTGTTGTTGCGTTCTGATAATGATCAGTCCCGAGTCGTGGTCCCACGTTCGTTACAGTCCTCTGTTTTACGGCTTCTTAACCAAGGACATTGGGGTATAGTGCGAACGAAACAACTTGCTCGTCAGCACTGTACTTGGTTCGGAATCGATGCTGCGATTACGAATATGTGTTCTTCTTGCATGGCGTGTGCCGAACAACAATCCGCACCGCAGCGGAAAGTCTTTGCATGGCCAAAAGCCACTTCCCCTTGGCAACGCTTGCACATTGATTTTGCTGGTCCATTCTGGAATGCTCGATGGTTGGTTCTGGTCGACGCCTTCAGTAATTTTCCTTTTGTTGTCCGGATGTCTTCCACGACGTCCTCCGCCACCATCCAAGCGTTGTCTGCTATCTTTTGCATTGAAGGTCTTCCGCAGACTATTGTTTCCGACAATGGCCCACAATTCATGTCCGCAGAATTTCAGTCATTCTGCCAGGCCAATGGTATTCAACATCTGACATCCGCGCCGTTTTCGCCTCAGTCAAACGGTGCCGCTGAACGATTGGTCCGGACTTTCAAGTCACAGATGTTGAAATTGAAAGAGTCGCATTCTCGGGAGGACGCATTGTTGCTCTTTTTGTCTTCGTATCGCTCTCAGCCCCGAGATGGTCGCTCGCCGGCTGAGTTGCTCCATGGTCGTCCTCATCGCACCTTGATGTCTTTGCTGCATCCGCCGCATCAGGTTCCTTTACAGCGGCAGACTCCTGCTTTTGCTCCTGGCGACGTTGTATTTTATCGCAACTATCGAGGTTCACGGCGTTGGCTCGCAGGGCGCATTCTCGCTGCCTCGGCCGCGCGATGTATTTGGTTTTGGGGGCCTCTGGTGAGGTGCGTCGGCATCTCAATCAGCTGCGTCTCTGTCGTCGCACGCGTTCCGCCGCTCCCCGTCTGCTTTCAGCGACGGTGCCGTCCGGTCAGCGCCCTGGGGACCCATCTACTGGCTCGCCTCATCCCCAGGTGTTACCGACGATGCCTTCCATTTTGCCCCATGGCGACGCGCCGCCGCAGCAGCCGCCGCCGCCGCCGCCGCCGCAGCCGCCGGTCCTCCGGCCGGCGCCGCCCGCATTCGACGCTTCGCTGCAGCCGCCAAGCGCCTCCCAGGGTCACGCGCCGCCGATCGCTTCCCGTGACCAGCTGTCCTCCGCCATGGAACTCCCGCCCGCTCCGGACCACATGATGTCATCGCGCGTCGGCTACCCCGACGCAATGGAGGTCGACCCTTCGGCCCCTCCTGTTTCTTTACGGGCGCATACACCGCATGTTGACGTGCACCCTGGACTAGGTTTTCAGGCGTTTCCTAGCTCCCCTCGGACCGAATGGCCGGGTGCGGGTGGCACAGCCTCGCCTGTTGTTAGGCTCCCCACCTCATCGCATACGTCAACATGGGGTCCTCCCCACGGCGGGCGGAAGCCTTATCTCACAACCGTTCGCCGATTTGCGGGGGAGGAATGTGGTGTCACCGCCAGACACCACACTTGCTAGGTGGTAGATTAAATCGGCCGCGGTCCATTTGGTACATGTCGGACCCGCGTGTCGCCACTGTGTGATCGCAGACCTAGCGCCACCACAAGGCAGGTCTCGTGATACGAACAAGCACTCGCCCCAGTTGTACGGACGACCTAGCTAGCGACTAGATGTACGAAGCCTTTCTCTCTCATTAGCCGAGAGACAGAATAGCCTTCAGCTAAGTTAATGGCTACGAACTAGCAAGGCGCCATTAGCCTTACAGTGATTGTAATTAAAGTCTCCTGTGTATCGTCAAGAGCGATGTACCACAATGATTGATTAAAGATAAGAATTAATCCAGCTACGTACTTTTCTTCATAGCATTAATTACGTAGCCTGTTCCAGTACTTCACGCCCGTCTGCGTTAGTCTAGCGTGCATTTTCAACCATCTCGATCTACAAGGTGTTGGCCCAGCTGCCGACACATCAACAGACTCCTAAAGAAGCCTTCGCCGCTGCCATGGAATCATGGCGTCAGCATTGTGAAAAATGTGTACGTCTGCAGGGCGATTACGTCGAGAAGTAACGCCAGTTTCATCGATTTCGGGTGAGTAGTTAATTAGAAAAAAAAATCGGAGGCCTTAGAACTTGAATGCACCTCGTAGAGGACAAAACATACCTGTCAGAGGTTATATACCGCCCGCCCAAAAAGTTCAGAGACTGATATTATCCTTTCGTATGTGCGACGTCAGCGCAGCAACTAAGATGGCAGCTTGAACTAACAACTGTAAGCAACAGATGCAACACTTTTTTTTTTTTAATCATCCTTGCTCAGAACTTGGAAGGGCCACTGAGAGCATCAGGCTACATCGGGCCTCTGGTGCACAGTATCATTTTATGTTCATTTTTTTGCTACAGAGTTCCTTATGACTAAACTTTATTCTAACTTATTAACTTGTCTAATTACTAAGTTACAACTGAACTGCATTTTTGTCAGATTTTGCAGTGTCGTTAGTTTTTCCTGAAATACAGTTCTAAATACTGAGTGAGGATGTGTGAGACAAATGCTATAATGGCACAATATGATGATGCAAAGAAACAATACAATGAGAGATTCTTAGCGGGTTACCCAGTAAGTAATGCATTGCATTTTTTTCTCAGGCGAAAACAGTGCTACGAATGCGAAACGATACGTATGTACTATTTGAGGTCTCCTGAGTGAGCACGCCAAGTTTCCGTCACTTCCGACAGATAGCGTAGCTGCAGGGCAGTTTCAAAATGGCGTCTGTAGGTGATGTAAGTTACAAGCAACGTGCCGTCATTGAATTTCTCACTGCAGAGAAAGAAACTGTGGGGAATATTCAAAAACGATTGTGCAAAGTCTTTGGAGCATCTGCGGTCGACAGAAGTACAGTTAGTCGCAGGGCACGAAGGATAAGTTAATCAGAGGGTGGTTCAGCGGTTTTGGAGAATGAAGGCTTTCACGACCGGGTGACATGGCTGTTGATATACTTTCCGGGATGTGAGGTCGTGGTCCAAGAACTTTTCTGCTCCTTACGTTTCGTCCAGGACTGCGCTGGACTTCCTCAGAGGCGCTGCTCCGCTGTGTCTTGCCGACTGACTGGTCAGGTGTCTGAGAGCGACTTATATATTGTGAGAAAGGGGGGCGTGGTTCAGGTGACACGTGATGAACAGTGATAATCCATAGCAAAGATAAGGTTGACTATCGATTACCACCCTGTCAAAGATAAAAATTGTTAGCAATTTTGTAGAGCCACTGTCCATATATCGCTAAGTTTCATAGCCTCCTCTTTCCTATTAAAATTATCATGATGTTTATAAATTTCAATAGCTTCTCTATATAGCCGTGGATAGTAATTTAACGTTGTAGATAAAACTTCGGTATCCGAAAACTTCACTTGGTGGTTGCCTAGTTGAAGAGCATGTTCCGCTACAGCTGATTTTTCTATTTTTCCAAGTCGACAAAGACTTTTATGCTCTTTCAGTCGCGTGTTTACGCTTCTTTTGGTAGTACCAATATAAACTTTACCACAGGTACATGGAACTTTCTACACACCACATGTCGACAGGGGAGGGCGTTTATCCTTCACAGATCGTAGTACTTGACTTATTTTCTTTGTTGGTTTAAAGACCGGTTTTATGTCATGTTTTCGTAAAATCTTACCGGTCCGATCTGTTACTTTTTTAATAAAAGGGAGAACTACTGTATTTTTCCGTCGTTGTGGTTCATTCTTATGTTTTGGTCTTCTGTTCCTTGGACGCAAAATTCTATTTATCTCTTTTCTTGAGTATCCGTTTTTTTCAAAAGCCTGCTTCAGATGTTTCACTTCAGCATCCAAATGTTCAGGTGTACATATCCGTTCCGCTCGATCGACAAGACTTTTTATGACACCCCTTTTTTGTTGTGGACGATGATTAGAATTTTTATGTAAATATCTGTCCGTATGTGTTGCCTTCCGAAAAACTTTATATTCCAAGCTTCTATCGAACCGTCTCATAACTAAGACATCCAAGAAAGATATTCTGTTATCCTTTTCTATTTCCATGGTAAACTGTATTTTTGGGTGAATTTTATTTAGATAATCAAAGAAATCGTCCAAGGCCTTTCTGCCATGGGACCAAACCACAAATGTGTCATCTACATATCGATACCAACGAGATGGTTTGTTATTAGCTTTGTCTAGGGCTGATTGTTCAAATTTCTCCATATAAAGATTGGCAATCGCAGGGCCTAATGGATTACCCATTGCTACTCCATCAAGTTGTTCATAAAATTCATTATCCCACTGGAACTGACTTGATGTAAGACAATGTCTAAAAAGAACAGTCAAATCTTCTGGAAAAATATCCGCTATGAAAATCATAACTTCATTAACAGGAATCATTGTGAATAAGGACACAATGTCAAAACATACAATAATATCTTCAGGGGCCAGAGTTAGTCCCTCTAGTTTTTCAATAAAATGAAGCGAGTCTTTTATATATGAGTCCGTTTTTCCAATAAATGGTTGTAAACAAGTTGTTAAATATCTTGCTATTTCATAAGTGGGAGAATTGATGGCACTGACTATGGGTCTTAAAGGAAAATCTATTTTATGAATTTTAGGTACACCATACAATCGAGGACACATAGCTTCACTTTTCAACAAAGTTCTTTTATCTTCTTTTCGGATAGAGGTAGATGACTTAATCAAATTATTTGTTTTCCTAAGTACACTGGCTGTAGGATCCCTCGCAAGTTTTTTATACTGTCCTGACGTTAAAAGGTTCAAAATTTTTCTTCGGTAATCTTCTGTATTCATAACGACAGTAGCGTTCCCTTTATCTGCAGGAAGAACCACTATTTCTTCATCTGCATTCAAATCCATAAGAGCCTTCCTCTCACCTTTTGTTAAATTACTTTCTAGAGGTCATCTGTGGCTTAAAATTCTAGTGGTTTCAATTCGAATTGCATTCGCGGTTGCCTTAAGGATATTTCGTATACCTGCTTCTATATTCGCGATAATATCTTCAAGTGGTACTTTCACAGGTGTTATAGCGTAATTTCCTCCTTTTACAAGGACGGAAATCTCGTCTTGAGATAACACTTTCTTTGACTTGTTTATAACAGTATCAGTCATCATCGTATTACTTATAGTTGTTACATTAGCTTGTAACTTATATTTGGTACTACCAAAAGAAGCGTAAACAGACGACTGAAAGAGCATAAATGTCTTTGTCGACTTGGAAAAATAGAAAAATCAGCTGTAGCGGAACATGCTCTTCAACTAGGCAACTACCAAGTGAAGTTTTCGGATACCGAAGTTTTATCTACAACGTTAAATTACTATCCACGGCTATATAGAGAAGCTATTGAAATATATAAACATCATGATAATTTTAATAGGAAAGAGGAGGCTATGAAACTTAGCGATATATGGACAGTGGCTCTACAAAATTGCTAACAATTTTTATCTTTGACAAGGTGGTAATCGATAGTCAACCTTATCTTTGCTATGGATTATCACTGTTCATCACGTGTCACCTGAACCACGCCCCCCTTTCTCACAATATATAAGTCGCTCTCAGACACCTGACCAGTCAGTCGGCAAGACACAGCGGAGCAGCGCCTCTGAGGAAGTCCAGCGCAGTCCTGGACGAAACGTAAGGAGCAGAAAAGTTCTTGGACCACGACCTCACATCCCGGAAAGGTTCAGCGGATCTTCGCGATTTGCAGCGGTCGGGGAGACCATCTGCGGCTATCACAACTGACGTGTTGTAGCGAGCTGATGTCATTCGCAAGGACAGATTAAAGGATGCCATTCGTGGAAGACATTTTGAGGACTATAAGGAGGTGGTTCACACATTGGAGCACTGGCTCCGCGACCAGGACAAGGTTTGGTATCGACAGGGCATACATGTCCATGTTTCGCGCTGGAGGAAGGCCATAGAACAGCATGGAGATTACATGGAAAAATAGGCTGTGTAGATAAAACACCATTGTTTCGTGTTTTAAGTCTCATTATGGTCAATAAAGAATTGTTGAAGAAAAAAAATGCAGTGCATTACTTTCTGGGTTACCCTCATACACAGGCTGACACGCATATAAGCACCCATATAAGACACGGTCGTATGTGGGTGTAACTTCGTATACATACACGCCACCGGCGAGCGTGAAAATATTAAAGGATTAGAGTTACAATTCTCTGTGACAGACAGAACGTCCATTTAGTTCATAAGACACTAACGAACGGTTTAGCGATGTCTTCAGGCGTGGCAGAGTATATAAGGGACGTGAACAGCGTCAGATGCTGAGTGATTACTGTGAAGAACGTGGAGATACTTCGTACACGTGTGAGACAGCGTTATCAGCACCTGACAGAATTAGCAAGGGTTTTCATCGTGGGTCTTCTTTTGGCCAGCTGGTCGGATCGTACAGTATCCAGATTTCTGGGGCATTCGGATATTACAGTGGCCTGTCGTTATAGTGCAGGGAACGTGAAGCCAGGCATATTCGTTTTCACGGTTCTAGTCGACCACATTTGACCACCACAATGGAAGATCAGCGTATTGTGCAACAAGCACATCGTAGCCCCTTGACACCAGTGCCAGACATCCAAGAACAAGTAATGGACAGCACGCAACATTCTGTGTCATTCTACACAGTTCGTCGGAAGCTATCAACAGCCGAATTAGGCGTACGCTGCCGTTCAGGGGAGGTTTAGTATCTTTGGCCCGAAAGAAGCATGTTCTTTGAGAATTTTTTTCTCGGGATGTGTTATAGATATCAATGTCAAATTTGGTCAAAATTTTTACTGATATTTCCTCTACCAACTGGAATTTTTTCGACCGGAAATGTCGAAGAGCAAAGGCGGAAGTGCAGTCAGAACGAAACAAAATTTCGATGTAGACCTCCACGCGCGGTGTGTCACAGGTCAGCCGGCTCGTCTGGAATCAAAATTGAGTTGACGTTAGCGAAGTATATAAGATTCGTTAGGAGTTGTGCCTCGCTTAAGTTATTTGGACCATAGGAAACAAAATGGCGGCCATTTGAAAAAATAGGGATTTTTCGACTTCGTCGGCCAAGTAAAAATATTTGTAGTTGATGGATCGGAATAAAAGTGGTACAACTCCTAGACAATTTAGTTAGCTTCGTCGGAAACAAAGAATCATGCCAATCAGTTCAGTAGACTTGAAGTTACCATACCACACGATAAAAAAAAGTCATTTCGAGAAAATGTCTTTGAAGTTTTGACTACATATAAAATGCAATATTATGCAACGTAAATTCAATCTGCTATTCCTTCCTCTTCCTCATAGAGGACGTTCTGCTCGATCTGGCCCATCCTGCGCTGCTCCAGAGCCGCTCGTGCGGATTTCTGCCGCTTGAATCCGGTGGTCGTCCGAATGCTTGGCGAACTGCTTCGAATAGACTCCCAGGATGACGTCCATCGTTGTCATGGTCTTCAGAATTGGTGAATACCCTTCGTTGAAGCTGCTAAGTGCCAGGAAAGTCACAATCTCCACAGTCTTCGCACCAGAATGCAGATACTTGGGGGCTAACTTAGAAGCACACGCGTTCAAACTTTCATTTGAATTTTGTGTGTTTCCTCCCAAACACCGGAATGATTTAGGCCAGGCGGGATGCAACGTCATACTGATAAGTTGGCTTACATTGGCAAGTTCTTTGTGAATATGACTCGATTTTTTAATCACCAAGATAACGTCAGATACGCTCTCTACCTGTGAAGCTTCGTTTCGTTTCCTTCTCCCCTGCTGAGTGTTTTGCTATTTTTATCAAGCAGTGTATGTGGGGCTGAACCAGGTAGGGTGTTGCGATAGTCATAAAATTAAATGTGATGTGTGAATAGTGGGGACCTAAAAATAAGAAGATGCTGTAGTACATTTGGGTTTACGAATTAAAAGTTCCATGTTATTGGCATTGTGCGCAGTTCGTCATGTTTGATTTATGCAAGGTTCTCACTAGTCTAACGCAGCAGATGTACTAGTTTAAGAAAGGAACCACTATGAGTCCAGTATGTCATCGTTGCGCCTCTCTCTCCTTGCGTTTATTCCGTCATACGGCATCCGCCGTTATTTATGATTTCGTAAATTTATGTAACTTTTACTTTGTGTCCGGTCACTCTTCCTGTCATTACATTCATCTGTTAACCTAAGGGAGGGGAGTCGTGTGCACCGTCTGTGAACCGTGCAGTATTTTATAGTAATGATTTTTAGGTTACGATTCTGTATATGCAACTGAATAAAGGCAATACTAGTTTTGCTAGAAGCGTTTCGCCCTAATTTATTGTGACATCATATGTGTCATGAAATACATATACATTTTCATTTGTACGATGCACTTCCAACCTACATATTGTGCAGTTGCACACGTAAATTACATAGAGATCTGACCTATGCACCTTTAGCTCAATACGTTTCTTTTTTCTTACTGTCACTGATGATATTGCTCTACATGTGGTTGTCTGTGTTACTGCTGGATCTGTTGTTCTGCCAGTAGCACTAAAAAAAACTTTCATCACAGGAAACAACCTGCACACCCCTTCTTGCACGATCTTAACCAGTTCAGGTTTATCTAGAGTTACCAAGTGTGAAACGTATTTTGTACTGCATACGGAGAAACATTATAGGCCTATATACACTGCACAACAAAATCAAAGGATCATTTCTTCGAAACCCCTAATTACCTCCCACTTCCACGCGTAAGTTTGAAATTTGGCTCAAAATGCCTACAACCTTCAACAGACAATGAAAGTGTTGATGCAGTGATCTAGGTATACGCACAATCCGCGACGAAATTTGTGAGGGAATGCTCTTACGAGACTGGGATCTGCAAAAGTAGCATTTATAGAATTTTTCGGGCTCAGAAATTTAAGCCTTACATCCCAAGACTTTCCCATACTCTTAATGAAGATGATCCCAATATGCGAAGTGAATTTTGTGAGTAGTTCGTTAAGAGATGTAAAGAAGAGCAACGTTTGCCGGATCTAATTCTTTGGTCGAATGAAGCGCCCTTTAAGCTTAACTGTTCAATTAACCGCCATAATTGCGTGTACTGGGGCAGTGAGAATCTATACGTAACCGAGCAAAGGGATGTTAATCTACCAGTAGTATCAGGCTGGTGTAGGTTGTCTTCTACAGTGTATTCTGTCTTCTAGAGGGTTAATCGGGCCGTACTCCTTTGAAAACATTGTCAGAGGTGACTCTTACTTAGAAATGTTGTATATAAATACTCCTAGTCTTAACGACTTTTTTCAAAATGAAGATTATTACTTTCAAAAGGATGAGGGGTCACCTCAGTTTCACATTGGTGTGAAGGCATTTCTCAATCGTTCATTCACTGCTAGATGGTAGAACGAAAAAAGAGTATGAAGTTTCCAGTTCAATTTCCTGATTTAACTCCTCTAGATTTCTATCCGTGTGGTACTATCAAGAACACAGTTTACACTGCAAGACCGCAAAAACTGAATGACCATAAAGAGCAAATTGAGAAAGTTTGTGATGCCATTCCATTAGGGACAATACAGTTGGCATGTCGCTCTGTTTTAAGTCGTTGTCGACGGTGTATTGCCGAGGAAAGCCATTTCGAACATTTGCCACGTTAAGGTGGACAATAAAAACATAGTATTATATTTTTATCTCATTTAATTAAAGAGATATTTAGTTTCAAAGAGTATATACATTCTTTTGGGCAAAACCTATTATAAACTTCTAGGACTTGAAGAAGGGAGTGAGTACGTAATATATATATATATATATATATATATATATATATATATATATATATATATATATATATATTCACTTCGCATATTGGGATCATCTTCATTAAGAGTATGGGAAAGTCTTGGGATGTAAGGCTTAAATTTCTGAGCCCGAAAAATTCTATAAATGCTACTTTTGCAGATCCCAGTCTCATAAGAGCATTGCCTCACAAATTTCGTCGCGGATTGTGCGTATACCTAGATCACTGCATCAACACTTTCATTGTCTGTTGAAGGTTGTAGGCATTTTGAGCCAAATTCCAAACTTACGCGTGGAAGTGGGAGGTAATTAGGGGTTTCGAAGAAATGATCCTTTGATTTTGTTGTGCAGTGTATATAGGCCTATAATGTTTCACCGTATGCAGTGCAAAATACGTTTCACACTTGGCAACTCTAGATAAACCTGAACTTGTTAAGATCGTGCAAGAAGGGGTGTGCAGGTTGTTTCCTGTGATGAAAGTTTTTTTAGTGCTAGTGGCAGAACAACAGATCCACCAGTAACACAGACAACCACATGTAGAGCAATATCATCAGTGACAGTAAGAAAAAAGAAACGTATTGAGCTAAAGGTGCATAGGTCAGATCTCTATGTAATTTACGTGTGCAACTGCACGATATGTAGGTTGGAAGTGCTTCGTACAAATGAAAATGTATATGTATTTCATGACACATATGATGTCATAATAAATTAGGGCGAAACGCTTCTAGCAAAACTAGTATTGCCTTTATTTTTTTTTTTTTTTTTTTTTTTTTTTTTTTTGTCTCCCTGTTGACTGCGCCGTCTAACGCTCGGCTTTCCGGGCGGGAAGGAGCGCCTGGTCCCCGGCACCAATCCGCCCGGCGGATTTGTGTCGAGGTCCGGTGAACCGGCCAGTCTGTGGATGGTTTTAAGTGGTTTTCCATCTGCCTCGGCCAATGCGGGCTGGTTCCCCTTATTCTGCCTCAGTTACACTATGTCGGCGATTGCTGCGCAAACAAGTTCTCCACGTACGCGTACACCACCATTACTCTACCACGCAAACATAGGGGTTACACTCGTCTGGTGTGAGACTTTCCCTGGGGGGTCCACCGGGGGCCGAACCGCCGAACCGCACAATAACCCTGGGTTCGGTGTGGGGTGGCGGAGGGGTGAAGTGGACTGCGGTAGCCGTCGTGGGGTTGTGGGCCACTGCGGCTGCGGTGGCGACGGAGCCTCTCCGTCGTTTCTAGGCCTCGGTTAACATACAACATACGTAATATTTTGAATATGAATAGGAACCCATGTCCGGAAACGTACCGTTTCCATGCTGCAGCCGTCTGAACGCATGTTTGCAAGGCAGGTAAGCAATAGGGCAGTCATGGTGGGGGCTGTTACCTCGGATCGGCTGATGTCATTTAACGTCTATCCTACATCTCTGACTTGATTCGAACGTCATTCACGTGTCTGTCAGAGCAACATTGTTGAGTACACGTTTGCAGAGTACATCGACATGATTCTTCTGTACAAAGTATGGCGAAGCTCACGGTTATGGAAGAGCAGCTCGTCGCCTTTATCAAAATCATTCTCCACAACGTCCGACTTCATCGCATGCCCTTTTCACCACAATTACGCAACGGCTTCGAGAGAGGGCATATTGACGTCAGCAGGCGTGATTGTTGTGCTCCAAGGAGACGCCGCAAACTCAAACTGGAAGAGGCCGTACTGCATCACGTTGAAGAGAGCCTGTCGAAAAGCACCAGCAATTTCTTTGGCTATTAATGAGTCGAATTGTAAAACAAGGGATGTACTGACTGTGACTCACACCTAATCAATTGCTTATAGAAGTGGTCGCGTTACCAGCATGTAGCCGGACGCGGTGGTCTAGCGGTTCTAGGCGCTCAGTCTGGAACCGCGCGACTGCTACGGTCGCAGGTTCGAATCCTGCCTCGGGCATGGATGTGTGTGATGTCGTTAGGTTAGTTAGGTTTAAGTAGTTCTAAGTTCTAGGGGACTGATGATCACAGATGTTAAGTCCCATAGTGCTCAGAGCCATTTGAACCATTTTTGAACCAGGATGTATTCAGATGGTTGTAACACGGTAACGGTACGTTTCTGGGCATGGGTTCCTGTCTGAAATATTATCTACTCACTCCCATCTCCAAGTCCTAGGACTGATAATTCTAGAAGATCTACAGTGATTTTCCCTGGCTTTCTTTCAAGTTGAATACCCTTAGTATTTATGGCTTTCCTCCATTCTCAAAACCACTTTCTCTAATGTACAGTAAAAAAGTAAGGGCAACAAACCATCTCCTTGCCTTATGCCCGCTTTTATTTTAAAATTTTCTGACCGTTCTCCCATAAATTTTACTTTTTATGTTGTGTCGCTGAAAGCTGCCTTAATTACTTTTCTTGCTTCGTTATATAGTCCAAACTCTTTTAAAATGTTGAGAAACGTATTTCTATTAACAGAATCATACGCTTTCTTAAATATCTATTAATTTTGCCACACAACAATTTAATAATTTTTATTGTCTTTAGGTTGATAATGTGGTGTTATTGTTTTATTTATTTGTTTCTGTCAAGTTGATTTACAGTCGTCACTTACTGCTTATTTCGCCTTTAGCAGCGATCTGCATGTGCGAAACATGCCAAGTTGCACCATAGTTTGCACTCCCAATAAGTCAATTTAAAGGTAGCAGGCAGGTGGAGACAAGGGCGTACAACCTCCAACAGGACCGCCAAACGCATTGGCGCAGTGTTAAGACGCTATACTCGTATTCGGAAGGACATCGTTTCGAATCCCTGTCTGCCCAACCAGATTTAGGTTCTCCGTGCTTTCCCTAAATCGCTTAAGGCATGTTCTGGTTTGGCTCCTTCGAAAAGGACATGGCCGACTACCTTTCCCGTGCTTCGGCTCTGTCTCTAAAGACCTCGTCGTCAACAGGTCGTTAATCTCTAATATTCTTTTCTTTGTCCAATAGGATAACACCTAGTAAATCACAGCAGAGCTCAAACCAAGCTTTAGGTTAGTGACTGCTCTCTCCTCTTCTATATGATGACGAGGGCAATGCTAAACAAGATGACCTGGGTTCTCAACAGTAACCACTAGGCCGTCATCTGTTTGCTGGTGAAGCCGATCAACAACAGCAGAAAACAACCCATGGAAACACCAGTGCATCACAAATCACAACCTTCAAACGTGGTAAGGCCGAATAATCTCCCTGAAAATGTGTGCGTCGTCGTCACAATAGGGATTAGTGAGTTCCATGCGTGTAAATAACGCCTCATACGAGTGGGATAAAACAGGTCAGGTGGTACCTACATACCTCACTCTAGCACTCTCGATATAATAGACATTACAACACGTTTTAATAGGCGTTTGAAAAACATGTTAACTAGTTTATTCGTCACTGTTGTATAAGAAACTTCTATTTTGTGCCTGAACCTTCTTTCAGTTGCATACTTCATAGCAACCTCAGAGGCATATAATCTGATTACAAGCTGTAGACCGACAGATAATGTTTTCCTTTTTAAAAGCACTGAACGCAGTTTTATAAACGTACAACACCTATCTGTATTTAGCATTACGAAGTGCACTCGTACAATGAGACCGTTTATTTTCATCTACCACCGAAAGGAAAATCTTTACATATAAAAGTTCAGCCTGTGGATCTTTCTGCTCGCAAAACGTGAAAAGTCGATTGAAATCAAATTTTGACACAACGTTGCAGTCGAATAAGCGCGTGTTTTTGTGAAATTTAAAATTTTCCCGGCGAATTAAATGTTCGAAGAGATTCCGGGATTGCAGCCGGCCGTCGTAAACTTCACTCCATGATATTTCAACTGGACACCTGCCAGTTATATTAGGTGAGCCATCAGAGAGTGACAGTCTTCGGTGGCTCACCTGAAGATGACTGTCAGGTGCCCAGTTGAAATATCATGGAGTGAAGTTTACGACGACCGGCTGCAATCCCGGAATCTCTTCGAACATGTCTGTTTTTTATATATACAAAATATATAAATGGGAAACGCTGCTACCAAAAATCTCAGACAGTCCTTGACCAATTTACTTAAAATTTTTACACGATATTGAAATGAACCTTCGGACGGATACAGGCTATATATTTTTAATACATACAATATATATGTGTAATACATAAAAGGAAATCATTGTTACAAAAATATCTCAAAAATTACTAGACCGATTTACATCAGATTTTTACACGTTACTCTAATTAACGTTTCGACGAGTATATGATGTACACTTTTTGAATCTACGTAATATAAATATGTTTGTAAAATTACATACCGTTGCCATGTTGTTAGCAACAACCGCAAAAAATTTATTGACGAATAACTTCGAATTTTAGTCGTTACTCTAGCAAATATTTGAAGATACAATGTACGTCTACTATTTTAAACAAATATGTACAGATTCTCTGTTAAAACTGACTGCGAGAAAGAAAATGCTCTCTCTCTCTCTCTCTCTCTCTCTCTCTCTCTCTCTCTCTCTAAAAATGTGCGGTTTATTTTCACTTTCGCGGTCAGTTTTAACTGCGATAGCGGGTCATTTAAAACCTTAGGCAAATAGTTTCTTCCATTATATTCTTTCTCACTACATGTATATTTTTAAACATAAATCGTATAAACAACAATGTGCTGTTTTCATAGAAAACAGAATATTTGTATTCAAAAAGATTTCGGGCTTGCAGCCGGTGGTCGTTAGCTTCCATCCACGATATTTCGACTGGAAGCTAACGACGACCGGCAGCAAGCCCAAAATCTGTTTGAATATTTAGTTCGCCGAGAAAATTTTAAATTTCACATCAGAACATTTGTGTTTTTGGCTGATCAGTTTATGATTCGAATATTACTACAGAATCTGAATTTTCAAGAACAATAAACAGGGTTTAAGATTAGTGAGGCATATGGACAGGGGTCGAGAGGGGGCGAAGAGGAAATGGACATAGCGGTGGGAGGAAACTGACATAGAGAACGGAGAGGAGGAGATGGTTCAAAAATGGTTCAAATGGCTCTGAGCACTATGGGACTTAACATCTGACGTCATCAGTCCCCTAGACTTAGAACTACTTAAATGTAACTAACCTAAGGACATCACACACATCCATGTCCGAGGAAGGATTCGAGCCTGCGACCGTAGCAGCAGCGCGGTTCCGGACTGAAGCGCTTATAATCGCTCAGCCACAGCGGCCGGCGAAAGGAGGAGATGGACAGAAAGAGGGGACAAGGGGAGGTGGAGAGTGAGGGTGGAGGAGAAGATGGAGAGAGAGGGGAGGAGGGGGGGAGAGAGAGTGTGTGGGAGAGAGAGGGAGAGAGAGGGGGGGAGAGGAGGTCATGGACAGACAGAGGGGTAAGGAGGTGTTAAAACGTTTGTTTTCGCTTTTCTTTCTTTTTGATTTAACCAGACTGAGCTACAGCAATATGTGGCCTGGCCAGATACATCTAATATTTCAATGAAAACTGATTCAAACTGAGATCTTGCTGTAATTCACGGCCACTTTAAAAAATTCTGCAATCAGTAAAAGCTACTAGAACTATAGCCATTGATAATAATGTGTCTCAATCAGTAGAGCGTAAATTAATTTGTTTATTTCTGTGTAATGTTATAATATTTTTTTCATGATATTTTGTAGTGAAAACCCAAGTGTGAAGAAATCTGGATTGTTTTGCGAGATAATTAACAGTGTTGTGTATTACCCCTTTTTTCGTACTACGAATAATATTAGGAAATTAATTAGTTTCTATCGTAATTTGTAATTGGATGTATTGTTTGAACTACATGAGAGGAAGTGAGAGGTCGCGCGTGTATATTTAACGCTGCAGTTTCAACGTGTAGCGGCGCACGCGGCTAATTGGCTATCAGCTATGGATCTGTTTAGGTGAGCTAGTAGTTTCGCGTGAATATTCACACGTAATGAAGGCACCCGCCTAACGTAACTATACACGGAGCTGCTATTACATTTTGACTTATGGACCGAGATGGCGCAGTAGTTATCACACTGGACTCACATTCGGGAGGACGACGTCTGATATCGACGTCCATCCATCCTGATTTAGGTTTTCCGTGATTTCCCTAATTTGCTCCAGGCTATTGCCGCAATGTCATGGGTGATGCAAAGAACACAGCCGATTTTCCTGCTCCATCCCTTCCTAATCCGAGCATATGACAGGTTTCTCACGACAGCTGTGCCGACGGGACGTAATACCCTAATTTTCCTTCCTTTTGTTTTAGCTTGTATTTCTTATTTCATCTTTTTCGACATGAATTATCTCCTACGACATCTTTTGTTACTCTGATTATTAATGACTTTATATGTTTAAGCTAAGTTTTTATGATTTATGATTTAGTTCACAAGTCTAAATAGAAGGTCAAGGTAATGATGCTGTTTGGTTTGTGGGGTGCTCAATTGCCGGTCATCAGTGCCCGTACAGAGTCCAAATTTTTACTAATCTATTTTTTTCACAATCCAATCTAGACGCTGTAACAAATGATGAAGATGATGAAATGATGAGGACAACACAAACACTCAGTCGCCGGACGGAAATCGAACCAGAACCCCGTGATCCAGAGGCAGCAACACTAGCCACTAGACTACGAGCTGCGGACAAGGTCAAAGTAAGATAGCTCTTTCTGAGAATAAAGGTTAGTGGACGATCGGACGAACTCCACTAAGTCCAAAGCGGACGTGAATAGTGAAGCTGGAAGCTCCCATAGAGGAGTCGGGAAATAGTGTTGACCGTGTAGCAGGCTCGTCTGCAGCATCGAACATTCCTATTAAGCCCTTATCGTCGTAACTGAAATCTGGATAACAGATTAACAAAATACGTAGTCCATATATAGTTTGATTTGACTCTCAGCAGTGATTTTTTACTTAACTCCTTCCTCTTGACTTTTCCTTTTCCATTCAGTTAACATGTTCACTGATCATCCAGAACGTTATGACCACCGACCCATCATCAACATAAACCGTTATACGCCATAGCAGTGTCGCATGGCGAGGAATGACTGCTAGTCAGACACACGCACGCTACAGGTAGTATCAGTGAACGTGCTGTCCGTGTGTAGAATGGATAAGGTGCGTCATCTACCTGAGTCTGACTGAGGGCAGATTGTGATGGCCCAGAGATTCGGCAGGAGCGTTTCGGAAACTGTACAGCTTGTCGGGTGCGCGAGGATTGCTGTGATGTCTTCAACACGTGGCGAAACCAGGGTGAAACCACACCCAGACGCCTTGGGGTTGGGCGGCCATCCCTCATTACAGATGTCGGATGTCGTAGGCTGCGGAGACTGGTAAAACAGGACAGGCGGCGAACTGTGGCGGGACTACACTACTGGCCATTAAAATTGCTACACCACGAAGATGACGTGCTACAGACGCGAAATTTAACCGCCAGGAAGAAGATGCGGTGATATGCAAATGATTAGCTTTTCAGAGCATTCACACAAGGTTGGCGCCGGTGGCGACACCTACAATGTGCTAACATGAGGAAACTTTCCAACCGATTTCTCACACACAAACGGCAATTGACCGGCGTTGCCTGGTGAAACGTTGTTGTGATGCCTCGTGTAAGGAGGAGACATGCGTACCACACGTTTCCGACTTTGATAAAGGTCGGATTGTAGCCTATCGTGATTGCGGTTTATCGTATCGCGACACTGCTGCTCGCGTTGGTCGAGATCCAACGACTGTTAGCAGAATATGGAATCGGTGGGTTCAGGAGGGTAATACGGAACGCTGTGCTGGATCCCAAAGGCCTCGTATCACTAGCAGTCGAGATGACAGGTATGTTATCCGCATGGCTGTAACAGATCGTGCAGCCACGTCTCGATCCCTGAGTCAACAGATGGGGACGTTTGCAAGTCAACAACCATCTGCACGAACAGTTCGATGACGTTTGCAGCAGCTCGGAGACCGTGCCTGCGGTTACCCTTGACGCTGCATCACAGACAGGAGCGCCTGCGATGATGTACTCAACGACGAACCTGGGTGCACGAATGGCAAAGCGTCATTTTTTTCGGATGAATCCAGGTTCTGTTTACAGCATCGTGATGGTCGCATCCGTGTTTGGCGACATCGCGGTGAACGCACATTGGAAGCGTGTATTCGTCATCGCCATACTGGCGTATCACCCGGCGTGATAGTATGGGGTGCCATTGGTTACACGTCTCGGTCACCTCTTGCTCGCATTGACGGCACTCTGAACTGTGGACATTACATTTCAGATGTGTTACGACCCGTGGCTCTACCCTTCATTCGGTCCCGAAAACGTCTGGTCAGTAGTGGCCGAGCAACTGGCTCGTCACAATACGCCAGTCACTACTCTTGATGAACTGTGACATCGTGTGGAAGCTGCATGGGCAGCTGTACCTGTACACGCCATCCAAACTCTGTTTGACTCAATGCCCAGGCGTATCAAGTCCGTTATTACGGCCAGAAGTGGTTGTTCTGGGTACTGATTTTTCAGGATCTATGCACCCACATTGGGTGAAAATGTAATCACATGTCAGTTCTAGTATAACATATTTCACCAATGAATACCCATTTATCATCCGCATTTCTTCTTGGTGTAGCAATTTTACTGGCCAGTAGCGTACACCGCGACCTTGCAAAACCATTCAGCGTGATCCTACCCCTTTGGATGTAGCTCTACACCGATTTTTGCTCTGGTGTACAGGGTGGAGCCACTAGGAACCATTCCAAACCATTTAACGTAATTTGAACGTGATTAGAAGCAACAAAGGGTGTTTATGCTTTTTCAGCCCTCCTGTTTAGCACCCTCCTGCAGCGTGATCAACCAGGGCAGCAACATTAACATGTACGTAAAGAAAAGGGGAAACGGTCTCTCTAAGCCCCCCACTTCGGCAACACCCTCCCTCCAACCCATATCTCTTAGTCGGGCACCACACAAGGGGTGTCGAAGGGGGTTGCTTGCTCTCTGGCGCCAGAACAGCCGCGAAACACCACTCAGCTGAATGAGTGTCCAAGTCTCTGACTGGGACATTTTTAATGTTCTCAACAATGTTGAGCGGCTGGCTCCGAGGATGTTGACGTTTCATTTACGCACATGTCGATGTTGCCACTTTCGGTGATCGGGCCACAGGAGGGTGCAGAATAGAGGAGCTGAAAGAGCATAAACACTCTTTGCTACTGCAGGCCACATTCAGATTTCGACAACTTGTTTTGAGTGATCGTTAGCGATTACACTCTGTACACCAGAGCAAAAATGGCAGTCGTGCTACAGTCCAAAGGGGTGAGGGGTGGGATTACGACGAATGGAGTTTGCAGCCCCACGACTTCGTTAGAGAAGGGCTGAATCGTCCGAGGGGTGTCAGCGCTGTCAAACGTTGTCAGGATCTTCGTCCTGTTGCTCATCGCACTGGAAACTGTCGTTGTCGACCGTGAACTGGTTGGAATCGAAGTCCCAAGGAATGGGGTGGTTTCATTGGCGCCCTTTACATCCCCTGAGGACTTTACGTGTCGATTCCGTATTTTCCTCTGCCCCTCCCCCCCCCCCCCCCCCCTCCACCCCATAAGAAAACCGTGTGATTTCAACGCTGGGTGTCGCGGTTCTATCTTCCATCGCAAAGAGATCAAAACAATCGCTGGAATGCGGGTAAGATGGGATGTGACGACGTTCCTATCGTGTGACACGTCCACGATGGCGTTGGGCAGAATTGTGCTGTAATTTGTTACCAATGTGACATCATTAAACCACCTCATAGCTCACATGAACTTTTGAGCTGTGGTCTAGTTTTCGCATGTGTCGACTCCTTGCTGGTTGAAGCATCGCAGAGCCTAATTTAAAATTCATGTCTCGCAATTGTAGACAGTTACGAGGTTGGGGACAAGTTATACTTTTTTGTGCGCTGTACACCGTGTGTGAGATATTCCACTTGCCAGTTACACATTGCAGTTCTGCATAAATTCAAGATCTGTCGCCTAACTTATAAATTATCAAAAACCAGCTGGAATTCTTTGCAAACAATAGTCTGTGGAGATATTGCCATCCAGACTATTTCATTTCGCAGCAAGAGAGGTTCTTTAATATTCTGTCTACTTTAAGGTCAGTAGTACTGATTTACAAGTTTGATTGGATCATCGGATACAAGTCAAGCATAACCGTTTCTGCGATTGTCAGAAGTAATAAGAAGGAGAAATAAACCATTTGCTTTTCTCCTGCAGTTCCTTCTCAGCTCATAAGAAGCTCTTGCTGTAAAATCATGTGGAAACGAAAGTGCCCCTTCCACCAAGGGCGCCGGTGTTACTTCGTTAAGAAGATATTCAGATATACAAAGCGCTTTTTGATTTTATACTAGAGAGTAATGTGTGTTGGTGTACGTTCACAGGTTACATTAACACTTCAATCTCCAACTGTTTAATCTCCAATCTCTATTGAGTTCTTATATTTCATTTTCCTTATATTTATTTTACAGTTGGTGCCGTGTCAAACATTATTTAGTTATATGTTCTGTACTTATGTGGAGATCATAAAATAATTACTTGATAAAATACAGAAACCGGTCGCTTTTTATGTAGGTTTATTTATTCCATAACATGTTTCGGGTTTTCACTCATCTTCACTTGGCGCAATACATTTATATGTTCCACAGGACCACGTTCCTGTCGACTGCATTTTGAATATTGCACCTGCCTGTACCTCCTTGTTTCGTGCTTATATACGTCACGTACACACTTTCAACTGTCACTGGTGTACTGACGCATCGCAGCATTTTCCTTATGACTGACAAAAATGCAGTTGACAAAAACGTAATTTTGATGAAGATGTAACTGGATTGCGCTGTTTTAAAATGGGATATATACCGAAATGTCTCTTGGTACAAACAAAAATAAAACACACTGAGGTGACAAAAGTCATCGTGTACCTCCATATATCTTGTCGGATCTCCTTTTGTCCATTGTAGTGTAGGATCTGGACGTGGCATGGACAAGTCCCCTGCATGTTACCGGTGCAGGATTTTGTGCACGAACTGACCTCTTGATTATGTCCCATAAATGTACGACGGGATTCATGTCGAGCGATCGGCATGGTTAAACCATTGGCTCGAATTGTACAGAATTTTCTTCAAACCAGTCGCGAACAATTGTGGTCCGGTGGCACGGTGCATTGTCATACATAAGAATTCTTTCGCTTTTTTTTCTAACATAGGAATTATACAGCCAACCCGTTGCAGATAACTGTTTGGTATAATCGACCTAGGTTTCGACACCTACTGAGGGTGTTTTCATTAGAATGAAATTTTCATGAACCGTAAAATTACATTGCAGGTAATCACTGGTCAGAATTTAGAGCAGCTATGCTCAAGTCAAAAATAAAATAAAATACGTTCCAGCCTTGTCACGCATGCCTAACTAGCAACAACATCTAATTGCTCAGACGTTGTTCGTTGCTAGGCATACGTGCAAATCAAATGATTCAAATGGCTCTGAGCACTATGGGACTAAACATCTTGTAAGTAGGCTGTTTATGTTTTCTTATTGGCAACGTTACGTAGCGCTCAATATGAAAATCACTGGCTGTGCTGTGTGCAGTCTGTGGCTAATTTGCATTGTTGTCTGCCATTGTAGTGTTGGGCAGCGGCAGCTGGATGTGAACAGCGCGTAGCGTTGGGCAGTTGGAGGTGAGCCGCCAGCAGTGGTGGATGTGGGGAGAGAGGTGGCGGAGTTTTGTAATTTGTGATGAACTGCTATATATATTATGACTTGTGATGATATTAAGGTAAATACATTGTTTGTTCTCTATTAATATCTTTCATTTGCTAACTATCCCTATCAGTAGTTAGTGCCTTCCATAGTTCGAATCTTTTATTTAGCTGGCAGTAGTGGCGCTCGCTGTATTGCAGTAGCTTGAACAGCGAAGATTTTTGTGAGGTAAGTGATTTGTGAAAGGTATAGTTTAATGTTAGTCAGGGCCATTCTTTTGTAGGGAATTTTGAAAGTCAGATTGCGTTGCGCTAACAAAATATTGTGTGTCAGTTTAAGCACAGTCATGTACAATTGTTCAAAAAGGGGACGTTTCATATGTCGACCCTTAGCCAAGGATACCTCACTGGAATCTTCTGATTTTTTGTTGTAGTTTGTGTAATTAGTGTAGATTTTGTTTATTGCTAGCTCGTAATTGTAGAGAAAATCTCCTTTGTAGTTGTAGCCTTTCATTGTTGTACAGTAAAACAGTTGTGGCATGCATGTAGATTTGCACCAAGTATTTCGCAGCTACGCTTGCAATTAACTAGATATTATTTTCAGTGTTATGTTAATGTGTTCTCTTATTTTTGCTCTTCAAATTGTGCTTTTCTGTGTTGTCGTGTGAAATATTGTGACAATAATGGCGTGTGAAAAACGTAATACTGGGCCCCAAAGTAAATTGAGAAATGACAGTGAAAATGAAAACAGTGTGTTAGTGCCACCGAGTAATGAATTAACTGATGTTCAAAGTAGTAATTTGGTAATTGTGCATAGGGAAATGGAGCGGGCTGCAAACAATGGTGTAGACAGTGAAACAGGATGTTGGAAACCAAGAAATGTACTTTAAGAGTTATGAAATGTGTGTAAATGCGTGAATGTATCACAATGCCGGCGAAAATTTTTTTGGACACTTATATTTATAGGATTTTGTTTCTACAGATTTGCAACGCTAATTCTTGACCTGTGAAATATTTTTATGTGAGACTGTCACTGTAGCAGAAACTGCTGTCGTAAATATTTCCGTAAGAAAGTTAAGTGACCACCTGCACGTAATGCGTCGCGGGCGCCCGAAAAAAAAAAAGCCATTAGCCTTTCAGCGGCACAGGTAGAAAAAAAAAGGGGAGGCCATTGTCCGTGCTACTGACATTTCCTTGTTGAAAGCATACTGTGGAGCTCGTAATTTATGATATTTACTGAAATGCCTAATAAAATGGCAAGAAATATTTTTACATTTGCACACCTGATTATGACAAGCGTCTTTCTATGAGAGTTGAGAGAATTTCTACTAACTTATGAAATGTCATATGACTACTGAATGATATTTTTATGCTTTGCTTTTCATAGTTGCTTATTTCATTTGATATCTGGTTTCCAGCTGTGTTGCAGCATTGCTTTTATAAAATGAAATGCATTTGCTAATGTGAACACTTTCTGTCAACAGATCTATTAAATAATTATTTTATGATCCACATTCTTTAAAAAAGGAGCACTTGGAAAGGAAAGAACAATAAGAAGGAACTAGTAACAGTAACACATAATTTTCTTTTCAAGTACATGGTAATATTTCTTTTACAATAAGTTGTTGTGGTGCACCACTTTAATTACTTAGACATTAAGATGTGATTATACATTTCCCTTATCTGCATTGTTATCTTTAGTGTACTATTTTTTTTGCTTAAGCTATGTCATGTTTAGATATAAGCTGCTGTTTGCCAGGCATAGTGCTACTGAACTTTAATTTGTGTTACTCTGCCAAGCCAGATTTATTTTTTTGTTTGCTGCACATTGCCTCATATTAGTTGTAATGTTGAATTGCTTGGTAATTTAGATTTACTGTAGCTTGCTTTGCAATTTTCCATTTTTTGGTCATTGCTGTTTATATTAATTGTTTTATGTGCTGCTGCATTGCCTCGTCCCTTAGTTTTGCATCTGAGCTCAGTAGATTTAAGTTAGGTTAAGAGGGGGTAGCCTCTAAGAGGATGAGTTTCGATGAATTGGAAGAAATGCATAGAGAAGTTATACGAAAAAAAAGTACAGAAAAGAGGTTTAGGTAGGATTTTCTTGGAAATAAATGTTGGGGTAAGAAATGTGTGAACATATAAATACAGAAAGCATACTTAGATAGAATTTTTTTGGTGGAAACAAAGGATGAAATAAGAGGAAAGACATATGAAGTTTTGGGTTGGACTGCAGTACCACATGATACACTGAAAACGAACCCTATCCTTTCCTATTGGTGTTATCCCACTATGTGTTTGTGTACCCTTGTGTAGTTGTTTTCTTCCTGTCTCTGTGTAGTTTCATAGAATTTTTTCCTCTTTTAATATTAAGCTACATTCACTATGATGAGGAATACTGTTATCCTCAAATATAATTGGCATTAATAACATGTTATTTACCTTGTAAATATGCTTAGACATTATTTATTCTGTTTTGTTTTAATGCTCATGTGTAAAGTTGATGTTTCAAAAGTTATTCTGATCTTTTATGTATGTACTCATGTCATAATTCCTGTAACATTGATGTATATGTTTATTTCTATTCTGTTGTAAAGCCTGTACTACAAATATTATCTGTATTGCTATGTTCTTTAATGATGTATTTTGTACCTTTGTAATTGTATTCTCATGTTATAATATTGTAATTGACACCAGTTAATCAAATTAAGTAACTTGTAAGTTCCATTTCACTGCACACGTTTCTGTTGGTCATAGTATATGGACAATATGTGAGAAGTAGGGACTGTTAGTGTTTGCACGTGTGTTGATAAGTCAGCAAAGGACTGGATAACAGCATTGTTTGTTCTAAGGACAATTTCAAAAACTTTGTGAGTGCACAAGTGGTGGTTTATGGACTTGCTATATTATTCGCAAGACTCTTCGATGGTGATTGTGCACCTGCACAGTCGCAACAGATCGCAACAGATGGCTGCTGGCCATCTCTACAAGGACTACAGTGGGTCTGCGTCTTTGATGACCCACCAATATCATCATCTCTACAAGGACTACAGTGGGTCTGCATCTTTGATGACCCACCATGCCATTATTTCTACAAGGACTGCAGTGGGTCTGCACCTCTGGTGGCCCACCAATACCACAATCTCTACCAGGACTCCAGTGGGTCTGCTCTGTGATGACCTACCTACCAATATTCTTCAAAACTTCGAATGACTCTGCTGTGGGTTTGCTCCATTGTGGCCCATTACCTGTCAGCATGTCAAGAGTCAGCACTGTCTTTCCGTTGGAAGGACAACACTACTTCTTCAAGACGGCATGGAAATCCACTACTTCCGTGTGCATTGTCTTTTACTGCTCAGACTTTGAGAAAAACTCTGCATTTATACTGTGATGAACAATCTGGACTGTCTTTATGGACTGTGAGAAATTTTTAGCTTTTGACCAACATTGTATCAATAAGTGTGTGCATTTGATTTCTTTGTTATTGTAATTATGAAAAATTTTATCAAATCATTATTGGCCACTGCCCAAAAAAAATTTGTAAAATTTGTTGTGGGGAGTATGGGGGCTATGTAAGTAGGCTGTTTATGTTTTCTTATTGGCAACGTTACGTAGCGCTCAATATGAAAATCACTGGCTGTGCTGTGTGCAGTCTGTGGCTAGTTTGCATTGTTGTCTGCCATTGTAGTGTTGGGCAGCGGCAGCTGGATGTGAACAGCGCGTAGCGTTGGGCAGTTGGAGGTGAGCCGCCAGCAGTGGTGGATGTGGGGAGAGAGGTGGCGGAGTTTTGTAATTTGTGATGAACTGCTATATACACTCCTGGAAATTGAAATAAGAACACCGTGAATTCATTGTCCCAGGAAGGGGAAACTTTATTGACACATTCCTGGGGTCAGATACATCACATGATCACACTGACAGAACCACAGGCACATAGACACAGGCAACAGAGCATGCACAATGTCGGCACTAGTACAGTGTATATCCACCTTTCGCAGCAATGCAGGCTGCTATTCTCCCATGGAGACGATCGTAGAGATGCTGGATGTAGTCCTGTGGAACGGCTTGCCATGCCATTTCCACCTGGCGCCTCAGTTGGACCAGCGTTCGTGCTGGACGTGCAGACCGCGTGAGACGACGCTTCATCCAGTCCCAAACATGCTCAATGGGGGACAGATCCGGAGATCTTGCTGGCCAGGGTAGTTGACTTACACCTTCTAGAGCACCTTGGGTGGCACGGGATACATGCGGACGTGCATTGTCCTGTTGGAACAGCAAGTTCCCTTGCCGGTCTAGGAATGGTAGAACGATGGGTTCGATGACGGTTTGGATGTACCGTGCACTATTCAGTGTCCCCTCGACGATCACCAGTGGTGTACGGCCAGTGTAGGAGATCGCTCCCCACACCATGATGCCGGGTGTTGGCCCTGTGTGCCTCGGTCGTATGCAGTCCTGATTGTGGCGCTCACCTGCACGGCGCCAAACACTCATACGACCATCATTGGCACCAAGGCAGAAGTGACTCTCATCACTGAAGACGACACGTCTCCATTCGTCCCTCCATTCACGCCTGTCGCGACACCACTGGAGGCGGGCTGCACGATGTTGGGGCGTGAGCGGAAGACGGCCTAACGGTGTGCGGGACCGTAGCCCAGCTTCATGGAGACGGTTGCGAATGGTCCTCGCCGATACCCCAGGAGCAACAGTGTCCCTAATTTGCTGGGAAGTGGCGGTGCGGTCCCCTACGGCACTGCGTAGGATCCTACGGTCTTGGCGTGCATCCGTGCGTCGCTGCGGTCCGGTCCCAGGTCGACGGGCACGTGCACCTTCCGCCGACCACTGGCGACAACATCGATGTACTGTGGAGACCTCACGCCCCACGTGTTGAGCAATTCGGCGGTATGTCCACCCGGCCTCCCGCATGCCCACTATACGCCCTCGCTCAAAGTCCGTCAACTGCACATACGGTTCACGTCCACGCTGTCGCGGCATGCTACCAGTGTTAAAGACTGCGATGGAGCTCCGTATGCCACGGCAAACTGGCTGACACTGACGGCGGCGGTGCACAAATGCTGCGCAGCTAGCGCCATTCGACGGCCAACACCGCGGTTCCTGGTGTGTCCGCTGTGCCGTGCGTGTGATCATTGCTTGTACAGCCCTCTCGCAGTGTCCGGAGCAAGTATGGTGGGTCTGACACACCGGTGTTTTTCCATTTCCAGGAGTGTATATTATGACTTGTGATGATATTAAGGTAAATACATTGTTTGTTCTCTATTAATATCTTTCATTTGCTAACTATCCCTATCAGTAGTTAGTGCCTTCCATAGTTTGAATCTTTTATTTAGCTGGCAGTAGTGGCGCTCGCTGTATTGCAGTAGCTTGAACAGCGAAGATTTTTGTGAGGTAAGTGATTTGTGAAAGGTATAGTTTAATGTTAGTCAGGGCCATTCTTTTGTAGGGAATTTTGAAAGTCAGATTGCGTTGCGCTAACAAAATATTGTGTGTCAGTTTAAGCACAGTCATGTACAATTGTTCAAAAAGGGGACGTTTCATAATCTGAGATCATCAGTCCCCGAGAACTTAGAACTACTTAAACCTAACCAACATAAGGGCATCACACACATCCATGCCCGAGGCAGAATTTGAACCTGCGACCGTTCCAGACTGAAGCGCCTAGTACCGTTCGGCCACTTCGGCCGGCTAAGCATTCGTGACAAGGCTGGTAACATATTTAATTTAATTTCTGACTTGAGCATAGCTGCTCTAAATTCCGACCATTGCTCAGATGTTGTTTCTAGCTATGCGTACGTGAAAAGGCTGGAAAGTATTTTATTTTACTTTTGACTTGAGCATAGCCGATGTAAATTCTGACCATTGCTTTCCCGCAATGTAATTTTTCGATTAATCAAAATTTCATTCTGATGATGACACCATTAGTAGTGGCGAAACCTATGTCAGTTGTACCAAACACCTATCTGCAATCCGTTGGCTGTGCAATGCCTATGTTTGAAAATTGTATACGGTTGCTGAGAAACAGCAATGTTTAAAACTATAAAATTCATTCGTTGTTTGGCAACATGAAGTCCGTGAATAGCTGTAAATGGTGTCCAAGTAGACGAACACAACCATTTCCTGGCAATGACCGGTTCACAAGACACCACACCTCTATGGAGCCACCACCAGCCTGCACAGTGCTTTGTCCACAACTTAGGTCCGTAGTTTCGTGGGGCGTGCCCCAGACTCGAGCCCTACCATCAGCTCTTACCAACAGACTCATCTAACCAGGCCGCTGCTTTCCAGTTATCTAGGGTCCAACCGATACGGTCACGGGCGCAGGAGAGGCACTGCAGGAGATTTGTTGTTAGCAAAGGCACCAGCTTTAGTCATCTGCTACCATAGCCCATTAACGCCATATCTTGTCGCATTGTCCCAACGGATACATTCGCCGTACGTCCCACATGCATTTCTGCACTTATTTCACGCACTGTTACTTGTCTGTTAGTACTGACTACTCGGCGGCCGGGATGGCCGAGCGGTTCTAGGCGCTACAGTCTGGAACCGCGCGACCGCTACGGTCGCAGGTTCGAATCCTGCCTCGGGCATGGATGTGTGTGACGTCCTTAGTTTAGTTAGGTTTAATTAGTTCTAAGTTATAGGGGACTGATGACCTTAGAAGTTGAGTCCCATAGTGCTCAGAGCCATTTGAACCACTGACTGCTCTACGTAAACACAGCTGCTCTCGCTCACTGAATGATGGCCGTCGGCCAGTATGTTGTCAGTGATGAGAGGTAATGCCTGCAATTTGATATTCTCGGCACACCCCTGACATTGTGGATCGTGGAATGTTGAGTAGCGATCCCCGAAATGGAATGTCTCATGCATCTAGCTCGAATTACTATTCCGCGTTCAAAGTCTGTTAACTCCAGTCGTGCAGTCGTAACCACGTCGGAAACCTTTTCATATCAATTACCCGAGTCCAAATGACAGCTCCGCCAATGCAGTGTGTACTCGATACTGCTACTATCTGTATGTGCGCATATCGCAATCCCATGACTTTTATCTCCTCAGTGTACATGACAACTGGTTGACTGTTGTTTTACCTCAGCCCTGGAGCACAGCCACATTTATCAGGGACAAATTGTGGTAATTCAGCCCGCATCTCGTGGTCGTGCGGTAGCGTTCTCGCTTCCCACGCCCGGGTTCCCGGGTTCGATTCCTGGCGGAGTCAGGGATTTTCTCTGCCTCGTGATGGCTGGGTGTTGTGTGCTGTCCTTAGGTTAGTTAGGTTTAAGTAGTTCTAGGGGACTGATGACCATAGATGTTAAGTCCCATAGTGCTCAGAGCCATTTGAACCATTTTTTTGTGGAAAATCATTTTTCAAAATATAAATACTGTAATTTCTACCAGAAGCGCTTCGCATTGACAGTGAACTGACATCATTAGTTATAAATGAAGACATGAACAGATTGCAGCAATTTGCTGTCGAAACGAGTTCTATTGTCTACCTCGCTGTGCTTCTTTCTGTCATGTTCGAAAAGAGTGAAACATTTGTTCTCGCAGAGGAGGTGGAACATGCATTTAAGGGCTTCCCAAAATAATAGACTGATAACACTACACGGAAGCACACACATAAGTAATGGGCACAACTGAAACGTACATCGGTATTCAAAGAAATAAATTTTAATCGACATCCTGAATGAGCGACAATTAATTTATCGGAACTACTAACCTACTTCTTACCTCAGTTATATTTTTGTTGCTAAGCGAAGGAAGGACGCCCGCGGAGGTTTGAACGGAATTCTGGTAGCTCCCAGAAGCGCTTCACATTGGCAGTGAACCGAGATCATTAGTTACAAATGGAGACACGAACTATAAATAGTTCATTCTCTCGTAGCTTATACTTTGAAAGTAGTCGCTATAGCAGGAATACGAAAAAATTACCACTTTGTTAAGAGTTGTAACAGTAGTTTCACACTATGGATGGATCTTTTTTTGGCATTTCCATTTTTTACTTAATTACAGTGAGGAAAAATATATGTACTTCATTCAAGAGAGAATTTAAATGTGATAAATATTAACGAAGTAAAGGCCGAATATCACTTAAAGTATAATAGCATGTTGTTCTCGTAAAAAGATGCTGGAACCATATTATTATACGGGGTGATTCTTATTAACGCTTAAAAAAACCCGTAGAAACTTATAGGAGGCTGAGACAAGTAGTATAATATAAGACACAGAGAGCTGCAAATGTCGGGAAATTCCCCAAAAATGCAGGACAAATGTTGAACATGTGACGTCAACAGATGGCGTACCGTGCTATGCGTGCAGCAGTTGGGCGTGGGCTTGATGGGATGACTGAGCGATGCAGTACTTGCCTTCGAGCAAACGGTGCACACTGCGAACACTTTTGTAAATGTGATCTGCTGTAAAGGTGGATGTTTCAAAACTACTGCTCTCGCTGCAACCAATGGAACCCTGTTCTTATTTTGTGTTTCTTTTCTTTTGACCCTTCTTTTCTTGTTTACAGACCTTATTTAGTAAAGAAACCGTAGGTCATTTACTGGTAACGACGCAATTCGGAAGTTTCCTGTCATTTACTTGTACGATAGGTTTTTGTTGAACTGTACTCTGCTGTAAACCAGCGGACACCGATAAATAAAATAATAAATCTTACCTCATTGTAAACACACAAGTGTCTAACGCAATGACAGACTTACTGGCTGCCAGACGCAATACTGGAACACCGAGAGGCACGCGGTAGAGTCGCTCACGTGGGTCCAGAGTCACACCGACGGGAACACTTAACTTGGATTGGGATGATCAAAAAAAGGTGAGATGATCAGATGCGACATATCAACAGCTTCAACCACTGCACGCGCGGGGAGGTGTGCCATCTGGTGGCGTCCGATGTTCAAAATTTGTCATGTAGTTTTGGAGTATTTCCTCTCACTTGTGACATCATGTGTCTTACATTAGCCGGCCTGTGTGGCCGAGCTGTTCTAGGCGCGTCAGTCTGGAACCGCGCGACCGCTACGGTCGCAGGTTCGAATCCTGCCTCGGGCATGGATGTGTGTGATGTCCTTAGGTTAGTTAGGTTTAAGTAGTTCTAAGTTCTAGGGGACTGATGACCTCCGCTGTTAAGTCCCATAGTGCTCAGAGCCATTTGAACCATTTTGTCTTACATTAAACTATTTGTCTCAGTGCCATCTACGTCGTTTCGGAGGTTTTTAAAAGTTAATAAGAATCACCCTGGATGTAGTTATTCGAATAATATAAAATAATTGTACAATTTAGAGTAAAATTAAATTATTAGAGACTGGCAATATCACGTAGATAGTAGTGAACGTAATGAAAGCGCCCTTTCCAGGAGCTTAGTGGATGAACGAATAAAACTGAAAAGTTTCCAACCACTCTAATGAATGGCGTGTCCACAGTATCGTCTCCAGTCTTCTACTTACGTTGGGCGCGTCATGATAGCTGCCTTCGGAGACTAAAGATGAGTGGTGAAGCCGCATGAAGTATGTGCAGTGATTGGCAGGTAATTGACATAGACCCAGTCACCTAGGAGGAAGCCTCACAGAAGCCTATCTTTTATATGGCTTCTCATACACTGAAGCGCCAAAGAAACTGGTGAATAGGCATGCGTATTCAAGTACAGAGATGTGTAAACAGGCAGAATACGGCGCTGCGGTCGGCAACGCCTACGTAAGACAAGTGTCTGGCGCCGTTGTTGCATCGGTTACTGCTGCTACAATGGCAGGATACCAAGATTTAAGTGAGTTTGAATGTGGCGTTATAGTCGGCGAACGGGCGATGGCACGATGAAGTGGGGATTTTCCCGTACGACCATTTCACGAGTGTACTGTGAATATCAGGAATCAGGTAAAAGATCAACCTCCGACATCGCTGCGGCCGGAAAAAAATTCTGCAAGAACGGGACCAACGACGACTCAAGAGAGTTGTTCACCGTGACAGAAGTGCAGCCCTTCCGCAAATTGCTGTAGATTTCAACGCTGAGCCATCAACAGGTGTCAGCGTGCGAACCATTCAATGAAACTTCATCGATATGGGCTTTCGCTGCCGAAGGCCTGCTCGTGTAACCTAATGACTGCAACACATAAAGCTTTACGCCTCGCCTGGGCCCGTCAACACCGACATTCGACTGATGATGACTGGAAACATGTTGCCTGGTCGGACGAGTGTCGTTTCAAATTGTATCGAGCGGATGGACGTGTACGGGTATGGAGACAACCTCATGGATCCATGAACCCTGCATGTCAGCAGGTTCAAGCTGGTGGAGGCTCTGTAATGGTGTGGGGCGTGTGCAGTTGGAGTGATATCGGACCCTGATGCTTCTAGACACGACTCTGACAGGCGACACATACGTAAGCATCCTGTCTGATCTCCTGCATCCATTCATGTCTTTTGTGCATTAAGACGGACTTGGACAGTTCCAGAAGGACAGTCCAACACCCCAAATGTCCAGAATTGCTACAGAGTGGTTCCAGGAACACTCTTCTGAGTTTAAACACTTCCACTGGCCACTAAACTCCCCAGACATGAACGTTATTGAGCGTATCTTGGATGCCTTGCAATGTGCCGTTCAGAAGCGATCTCCACCCTCTTGTACTCCTACGTATTTATGGACAGCCCTGCAGGATTCATGGTGTCAGTTCCCTCCAGCAATGCCGGCTGGGGTGGCCGAGCGGTTCTAGGCGATACAGTCTGGAACCGCGCGAGCGCTACGGTCGCAGGTTCGAATCCTGTCTCGGGCATGGATGTGTGTGATGTCCTTAGGTTGGTTAGGTTTAAGTAGTTCTAAGTTCTAGGGGACTGATGACCTCAGAAGTTAAGTCCCATAGTGCTCAGAGCCATTTGAACCATTTGAAGCCTCCAACACTACTTCAGACATTAGTCGAGTCCATGCCACGTCGTGTTACGACACTTCTGCGTGCACGTGGGGGCCCTGCAGGATACTATGCAGGTGTACCTGTTTGTTTGTCTCTTCAGTGTGTATCTACAGCTCTAATAAATGTTTCTCGGTCCGTTTGATAGTTGGAAAAATATACCTGTTCTTTTGTGAATTATGCGAAAATACCTGTCGTACGTTGGTTCTATTGTGAATACTGAAATTAGTCTTACATGAAACTGCTCCCATCAAATTCGTACAACATGTGAAGGTCCGAAATACAACTCCGGAAATCATCCACATTGCACAAAAGAATATAACTTCTTCCAAACCTAGTAATTGTCTCCCATTGCGACGCATGAATTTTTAATTTGGCTCAAATGTACCTACAAGCTTCCTCTCCACTGGTGAAAAAGAGGTGGCGCTCTGCGATGTCACTCTCCGGCTCGGCGACGCATCAAACAGCAAAGTGTTGACACATGCGAAAACTAGACCGCAGATCAGAAGTTTATGTGAGTTGTAAAGTGCTTTAATGATGCCACTTTGGTACCAAAATTCGGCACAATTCTGCGTAACGCCATCGTTGACGTGTAACACGATAGGAACGTCGTCACTCGTATTAGCTGCATTGCATCCCTTTTTTTGATCCCTCTGCGATGGAAGCCAGAACCGTGACACCCAGCGTTGAAATCACAGAAATCACACGGTTTTCTTATGGGAGAGGGGCTGGGAGGGGCAGGGGTGGGGGGGGGGGGGGGATGGCAGAGGGAAACATTTAAGACACACACACTTGGAATTGACGCGACATGCCCTCATGAGTTGCCATAAATGGCGCCAATGAAACCACCCCTTCCCTTGGAATGTTGATTCCCGCTAGTTCACGGTTGACAACGACAGTTTATAGTGCGATGAGCAACAGGACGACGATCCTGACAACCTTTGACAGTGCTGACACCCCTCGGACGATTCAGCCCTTCTCTAACCATGTCGTGAACCTGCAAACCCCATTCATCGTGATCCCACCCCTTTGGACTGTAGCACGACAGTCATTTTTGCTATGGTGTGCAGGGTGTAATCACTTAAGGCCACTCAAAACAATTCGACGAAATTTGAATGTGACCTGCAGCAGCAAAGAGCGTTTATTTTCGATCACAGAGGGGTACAACATTAACTAGTGCGTAAGTAAAACGGTAACACCCTCGATACCAGCCTCGCAACTTTGTTGAGCATATTCAAAATGTACCAGTCAGAGACGTGCTCACCCATTTAGCAGAGTGGTATCTCGCAGCTGTTCTAGCGCCTGAGCGCAGCAACCCTTCCCACACCCCCTATGTGGTGTTCAACCAAGGGATATGGGTTGCAGCGAGGATGTTGAGGAACTGGAGGGGGGGAGGGGGGGGCTTAGAGGGACCGTTTGCCCCCTTTTTTCACGTACGTGTCAATGTTGCTGCCCTTGTTAATCACGCTGCAGGAGGGCGACAAACAGGAGGGCTGAAAAAACATAGCCGGCCGGAGTGACCGAGCGGTTCTAGGCGCTTGAGTCTGGAACCGCGCGACCGCTACGGTCGCAGGTTAGAATCCTGCCTCGGGCATGGATGTGTGTGATGTCCTTGGCTTAGTTAAGTTTAAGTAGTTCTAAGTACTAGGGGACTGATGACCTCAGATGTTAAGTCCCATATTGCTTAGAGCCATTTGAACCAATTGAAAAAAACATAAATTCCCCTATACTGCTTCGGATCACTTTCAAACTACGTCAAATGGTTTGGAACGATTCCTAGTGGTTCCATCCGGTACTCCACAGCAAAAATCGCTGTTGCGCTACCGTCCAAAGGGATGCGATCACGTTGAATGGTTTTGTAGGATCACGATGTAGTTAGGAAAGGGTTAATTCATCTGGGGCGTACCAGCAGGTGTGAAAAGTTGCCAAGAAGACCTGACAAGAATGCAAGATATTTGAAGATTCCGTCTTGGACAAAATGCAATTTCCGCTACTTCACTAGTTTACATACATGATTTTGTCCTGTTACATGGTCCTCAGCATTTTCTCTAGTACTGGACCAACAAATACATACAAGCTGAGCTACAACGATCAGTTTCACTTACAAATTTTACAGAACATATACATTAGTGCGAATTTGGTTATTGTGTCTCTGTCTGCATTCTTATTTACAGAAATCGATTTAATACCGTTAGGAATTTCCAACGTAATATTTTGTTTCTGCGACGTATCTTCTGTGAAACTAAAATCTTAGGCTTACAACGGCAATTACTGGTATTTGAGATATTTTTCCCCTGTGCTTGTTACAGTTATTAAATTTCTACTTCTGCCAAACTGTTGTTCAACTATGTTTATTTCTTTTCAGAATCTAGTTTTAGATCGTGTTATTGTGATTTGTACGAGAGTGTACATCGCTCTGAATTAGAAAACGTATTACATCGGTTGAAGCCTATAGCCCATGTGAGTGTAAGAAACACTATCAACCTATCGTTTCTCTTTTTTCTGTTTGATGTTGTTTCGATATTACGAAAATGTTCCTTTTTGCTTTTTCTTCAGATTTTGACGGACTTAATTTTTAAGTAAGTAGCTCATGTTGAGAACATCTCATGTGCTCTTCAAAATATTTTAAGGATTCATTCCCTTTCACGTCTCTTCTTTCAACTTCAGAACTCGGCGATATAATTTTGAAAGATGGCCCGTGAAAAAAGAGTAAATTTTCCCGGTTGAATTGTCAGAAATGGTACATTAAATTTAGCTCCGCTGAATGACATGTTATGAATCTGTCGCATGCATGAATACTTTTGGATTTAGAGCTAGGAAGGTTATTGGAGGGGGAATGCAGATCTTAAATTTTTTCAGCGTAGAACACGCGACACAGGCCACACCGTTAGTCTGCAACCCCATACGTCGCTCTTCGGTTTTGGCAACAGGTGTTTCTTAACCCACAAGACAGACGGTGCGTATTCGGAGCGCAGACAGGCCGTCAGGAAGAAACAGATAAGAATTACATGGATTCATTTAATTCATGTACATTCAACATCATAGTTTGTTTTATCGATTACAATTTTTATATTTTAAGACTTATGAAAGAGCTATGGGATGACACGAAGTACAGCCTACCACACGAGTTATCACCCAAATGCCAATATTACTCATCATTAATCATAAGACACTGTCCCACCTTTAGCAATATACCACACCTATACACTTGACATATTACTTATATTACTTAAAAAGAACCTTCACTTGAGTTCCTCACCGAGATCATGAAAACCGTATATATATATATATATATATATATATATATATATATATATATATATATATATATATATATAATGTAATTTGACCAGTAGTTCTTTTCTGCCAAAGATCGAGGATCACCTCCACCATTTTGCCTGTCTAGAAGTTTCTACAGCTGTATCACGAAACTTGCCTCTTAAGTTGCATCACCCCGAAATCCATCCAATAAAATAACCACTTGAATTAACCTACCACCGTTGCAATTCTAGCCGTTTACAATCCCAGCACAACACTTCCATTCTAATTATGCTCTGTCATCCAATCCTTGGTATAGATTCTTCATTCGTTATTGTAACAAAGCCAGAGGATAGCTTGGAAACAATGTCAGCCTTCACAGACGTAGAGGAACAACACATCAACGACAGTTTTACGTCAAGTACACCAATATAATGAATTACGTTCATTCATTTTTATTTACGTAAGTACGTAGCTTTCAATCTTGGTTTAAAAAAAGCTTGAGCTGTATTTTGAGAGCGGAATATTGTGTCGCCACCATCCCATCCTGACCTTAGAATTAAATAACAAAATGAGAAAAAAATATCACACGTCCACAGATCACATCCCCTATCAAGGCTGAAATACGTAGCACCCGAAAATCATCCATAAACACTGGAACAGCAAAACGGCGTAATTTTTCCATTTGAGCGTTCACTATAATTTCAGTCCACGTATTTGTTCCTTCACAATTAGTTACAAATTTTATTTTATTTTATTTTTTTTTTTTTTTTTGCTAGGCGTTTGAAGTCACCAAAACATCTCAGTCACTCGTAAAAATTTCATTCAAATAGTTACCATTTTTTTTCTAGATCACGCAGTTACCTGAAACTATTAGGGGTATGAATCAAGTTTATTATGAACGTCTAAGTAAGAAATTGAAATTGATTACTACAACTACGATTGCTAAATTGAAATGCGATAGCCATAATCAAATAAATTTTAGCCGCGAGATGTGAAGAGGTTTCCATAACTAATTTGGTAGAGTACTCTGTTTACTTCACGCGGCAAACAGCTCTAGTGTGTCTTTATTTTACAACGCTGCCTAGTGTTTGAAACAAATTATATGACCTCATGTCAGTATACTCGTAAACAAGCACAATTGCTAAAAGACGGGAGTGTGAAAAAGGCAACTTCTTACAAAGATAGTTATTCATAATTTTTGGTGGTTTATAAGAAACCTACATAAAATTAGTCAAAGGTAGGGATCTCAGATATGCTTGCACAGTCTTATTGCCTCGCAAATAAGCGTACAAGTGATATTATTTCAACGAAACAAACGTAAAAAATAAAAATTCCTAAGATAGTGCTGTAGAATAACGTTCACATATGTTTTTAACGATACTCCGTTAGTACTCGAAAACCGTATTTGTTTGCAGTGGTAAACAAAAGCAAAGCTATATCTCATGTGCAAACGGTTTAGTTTTTAAATGTTTCATGACAGATAATAATGTTGCTAGAGACTATCGAACAAATTTAATGTCCAAAGCCGAAGTGATACTGTTAGTTATCGCGATATGGTGAATTGGAACCAACAGATTAACTGAAAAGTGATTCAAACGGCTGTAACCAGGAATTAGGGGTGTCGAAAGTCTAGAGGGAAAAATTCATTTACAGGGGAAATAGAACTGCAAATGTATATATGTGCTGAAAGAGCGCAAGCGAAACTGTCAACAGGCAGTCGTTTTGGAGTGTCCGAGGTCTGTCCCTTGCTGAGAACGCGCCAGCGGCAGCGCCAGCTTCGGCTCTGCGGTACTCACGGGACGGCGTGTGGCGCGCTGTGTGGAGCCGACCACAGCTGATCGACCGCCGGCTGTCGACCGTCGACTGTTAGGCTCCGCAGACGGCCGCGCCGCGCCGCGCCGCGCCGCGCCGAGCGACGAACCCCGACCTGCGGCGAGAGCTGCCGGCGCCGCGCATGCGCCGTGCTGCCCACCACACGCGCGACGGTACAGTGGCTCGTTACCTGCGTGCTCGTATACTGTAGAGTACTGCATTTGTTTATTTATCAGGCCTCGCGGCACTATGCTGGCCAAAGCCGCTTTGCCATTGACACAGTCAGTACAGTGGAACATCGTTTCTCCGTACTAGGTATTATTGAAAATATGAATATCCGGAATTTTCAGAAACAAACAAACTACGAATTTTTTCAGTCACTTAATAAGATGGCAGGGGTAAAATACAGGGAGTGAAAGGCTATTTATAATTTGTACAGAAACCAGATGGCAGTTATGAGAGTCGAGGGGCATGAAAGGGAAGCAGTGGTTGGGAAGGGAGTGAGACAGGGTTGTAGCCTCTCCCCGATGTTATTCAATCTGTATATTGAGCAAGCAGTAAAGGAAACAAAAGAAAAGTTCGGAGTAGGTATTAAAATCCATGGAGAACAAATAAAAACTTTGAGGTTCGCCGATGACATTGTAATTCTGTCAGAGACAGCAAAGGACTTGGAAGAGCAGTTGAACGGAATGGATAGTGTCTTGAAAGGAGGATATAAGATGAACATCAACAGAAGCAAAACGAGGATAATGGAATGTAGTCGAATTAAGTCGGGTGATGCTCAAGGAATTAGATTAGGAAATGAGACACTTAAAGTAGTAAAGGAGTTTTGCTATTTGGGGACCAAAGTAACTGATGATGGTCGAATTAGAGAGGATATAAAATGTAGACTGGGAATGGCAAGGAAAGCGTTTCTGAAAAAGAGAATTTTGTTAACATCCAGTATCGATTTAAGTGTTAGGAAGTCGTTTCTGAAAGTATTTGTATGGAGTGTAGCCATGTATAAAAATGAAACGTGGACGATAAATAGTTTGGACAAGAAGAGAATAGAAGTTTTCGAAATGTGGTGCTACAGAAGAATGCTGAAGATTAGATGGATAGATCACATAACTAATGAGGAGGTATTGAATAGGATTGGGGACAAGAGAAGTTTGTGGCACAACTTGACTAGAAGAAGGGATCGGTTGGTAGGACATGTTCTGAGGCATCAAGGGATCATCAATTTGGTACTGGAGGGCAGCGTGGAGGGTAAAAATCGTAGAGGGAGACCAAGAGATGAATACACTAAGCAGATTCGGAAGGATGTAGGCTGCAGTAGGTACTGGAAGATGAAGAAGCTTGCACGGGATAGAGTAGCATGGAGAGCTGCATCAAACCAGTCTCAGGACTGAAGACCACAACAACAACAATAAATTTGTACAGCCTGTTACGCCTTATGAGTATTATTTTTACACTACTGGCCATTAAAATTTCTACACCACGAAATTGACGTGCTACAGATGCGAAATTTAACCGACAGGAAGAAGATGCTATGATATGCAAATGATTACCTTTTCAGAGCATTCACACAGGGTTGGCGCCGGTGGCGACACCTACAACGTGTTGCCATGAGGAAAGTTTCCAACCGATTTCTCATACACAAACAGCAGTTGACTGGCGTTGCTGGTGAAATGTCGCTGTGATGCTTCGTGTAAGGAGGAGAAATGCGTACCATCACGTTTCCGACTTTGATAAAGGTCGGATTGTAGCCTATCGCAATTGCGGTTTATCGTATCGCGACATTGCTCCACGCTCTGGTCGAGATCCAATGACTGTTAGCAGAATATGGAATCGGTGGGTTCAGGAGGGTAATACGGAACGCCGTGCTGGATCCCAACGGCCTCGTATCACTAGCTGTCGAGATGACAGACATCTTATCCGCATGGCTGTAACGGATCGTGCAGCCACGTCTCGATCCCTGAGTCAACAGATGGGAACGTTCGCAAGACAACAACCATCTACACGAACAGTTCGACGACGTTTGCAGCAGCATGGACTATCAGCTCGGAGACCATGGCTGCGGTTACCCTTGACGCTGCATCACAGACAGGAGCGCCTGCGATGGTGTACTCAACTACGAACCTGGGTGCACGAATGGCAAAACGTCATTTTTTCGGATGAATCCAGGTTCTGTTTACAGCATCATGATGGTCACATCCGTGTTTGGCGACATCGGCGAACGCACACTGGAAGTGTGTATTCGTCTTCACCATACTGGCGTATCACCCGGCGTGATGGTATGGGATGCCACTGATTACACGTCTCGGTCACCTCTTGATCGCATTGACGGCATTTTGAACAGATGTGTTACGACCCCTGGCTCTACAGTTCATTCGATCCCTGCGAAATCTTACATTTCAGCAGGATAATGTGTTCAAATGTGTGTGAAATCTTATGGGACTTAACTGCTAAGGTCTTCAGTCCCTAAGCGTACACACTATTTAACCTAAATTATTCTAAGGACAAACACACACACCCATTCCCGAGGGAGGACTCGAACCTCCACGGGGACCAGCCGCACAGTCCATGACTGCAGCGCCCTAGACCACTCGGCTAATCCCGCGTGGCGCAGGATAATGCACGACCACATGTTGCAGGTCCTGTACGGGCCTTCCTGGATTCAGAAAATGTTCGACTGCTGCCCTGGCCAGCACATTCTCTAGATCTCTCACCAATTGCAAACGTCTGGTCAATGGTGGGGGAGCAACTGGCTCGTCATAATACACCAGTCACTACTCTTGATGAACTGTGGTATCGTGTTGAAGCTGCATGGGCAGCCATCCAAGCTCTGTTTGACTCAATGCCCCGGCGTATCAAGGCCGTTATTACGGCCAGAGGTGGTTGTTCTGGGTACTGATGTCTCAGGATCTATGCACCCAAACTGCGTGAAAATGTAAACACATGTCAGTTCTAGTATAATATATTTGTCCTATGAATACCCGTTTATCATCTGCATTTCTTCTTGGTGTAGCAATTTTAAAGGCCAGTAGTGTATTTGAACCATACGCCCATTTCAGCTATACAGCCATCATCAGGTTCTCTGTATTTATAAATTTTGGAACGTATCTCATATAAATTTTGGTACAATTGTGGTATTACACGTGAGGGACTTATGAACAACAGGATTTAACATACGTTTTCAAGTTCTGACTTCCGCGCAATATCATCGTTTCTGTAGCTATTTGTTACTGATTATATTTTATGTTAATGTAGCAATAGTAACCAGTTTTGTAGTATGTTCTAACTTCTCCTTTAGTAGTAGTCAAAAATAAATCTTAATCTGTAACTGACATTTGGTGGCAGCAATTGTGAAAGATTATCAGGGATTTTGCTATTTCTATTGCTGCCTGTATGTTTGCTGATTGTATTCCTTCGTTGTTATTCCATTAATAATCAGTTGTTTGTTATTTTCTGACATCTCATTAATAATGGTCAGAAATAAACTTAATTTCCAGGTGAAATTTTGTGACAGTAATTATGTCAGATGATCAGCGGTATTGTATGGTTACATCTACTTGTTGGTAATTCTATCATCGATGTTATTGGGATATACTGAATGGATATCTGTGGTGTTGTGTTGCGTAAGTTAAATTTTGTCTGTAATTGTATTACGGTTTATCCAGAATCTTGGTGGAAACGTGGGCCATGCAAATAAACTTTTCGATGAAATGTTTATATTTTAGGTAAATCTGTTGGCTGAAGAGTGAATGTGGATAATTTCTTGTGTGTAAGTACACCTCAGTTTCATCATTCATCATCTGCCTATAAATCAAATAAAAGCAATACTCATAGCAAAATGTTCAAATGGCTCTGAGCACTATGGGACTTAACATCTATGGTCATCAGTCCCCTAGAACTTAGAACTACTTAAACCTAACTAACCTAAGGACATCACACAACACCCAGTCATCACGAGGCAGAGAAAATCCCTGACCCCGCCGGGAATCGAACCCGGGAATACTCATAGCAGCGTACCGGGTTATACAAAGTTGTTATGTCCTTGAAAGATATTTATTACGTAGCAGGCCCAGAGGATTGCAAATAGCCTACGAATGTTTGTTTCACATACAACTTGGAACGCCACATCTACGTGCAGTAATCGCTCCTGGTTATCTGACGATGGATAAATACCGAAACGCGTCATATGAGCAATGAAGTCATCCTTTGCCTGATGTTTCACTTTTATTATTGCGGACATCTCAGCCTGAATTCAGTACTACTCTTGTTTTAATTTCAAGTTTGACGTTTGATAACAAACGACAAAAAATATTAGTTTCGTGTGATTTACTTACAGATTAACAATTTTAGGATTTTTTTTTTTTTCCTTTAGTTTCACTGTGAAAGGTTGTTTCTTGCCAAATACCTTGATTGTAGGCCCACTAGAAGTACGTTGTGAGTGAGTTTGCGAGTATCAAAATTGCCGGCAGGGGTGGCCGAGTGGTTCTAGGCGCTACAGTCTGGAACCGCGTGACCGCTGCGGTCGCAGGTTCGAATCCTGCCTCGGGCATGGATGTGTGTACTGTCCTTAGGTTAGTTAGGTTTAAGTAGTTCTAAGTTCTAGGGGACTGATGACCTTAGAAGTTAAGTCCCATAGTGCTCAGAGCCATTTGAACCAAAGTATCAAAATTTGTGACATAAATAATTGTATCTTTTGATTGTATTGACATAGAAGCTTCAATTTTTTGCACCGCTAGGAGAGCACAGACCTTAATATGTGGCATAAATTTCGACTTGAGACATGTACAGTTTCCTGAGAAAAATACAAACATCAAAAAAAGTTTCGCATCACCTCGGTTTCCAGAGTTCCGGAACCTGTATAGAAAATTGGAATAGAGATCAACATAAACATTTCCGCCCTTTTTATTGCTCATGAAAACCACACATTGCATGTTGTACCACCATACAGCGAGACATTCAGAGCTGGTGGTCCAGATTGCTGGACACATCGGTACCTCTGATACCCAGTAGCACGTCCTCTTACGTTGATGCATGCCTGTATTCGTCGTGGAATACTATCCATGAAGGCGAATGCCTCGCCAACACACTACTGATATGGTTGCACTATCAGTCGGAGGATGGCATTCACGTATCGTACAGCCGTTACGGCGCCTTCCATGCCCACCAGCGGCGTACGTCGGCCCCACAAAATGCCACCCCAAAACAGCAGGGAACCTCCTCCTTGCTGCATTTGCTGGACAGTGTGTCTAAGGCGTTCAGCCTGACCGGTTTGCCTCCACATCTCCGACGATTGTCTGGTTGAAGGCATATGCGACACTCATCGGTGAAGAGAACGTGATGCCAATCCTGAGCGGTTTATTCGGCATGTTGTTGGGCCCATCTGTACCGCGCTGCACGGTATCGTGGTTGCAAAGATAGACCTCGCCAAGGACGTCGGGAGTGAAGTTGCGCATCATACAGCCTATTGCGCACAGTTTGAGTCGTAACACGACATCCTGTGGCTGCACGAAAAGCATTATTCAACATGGTGGCGTTGTTGTCAGGGTTCCTCCGAGCCATAATCCGTAGGTAGCGGTCATCCACTGCAGTAGTGGCCCTTGGGCGGCCTGAGCAAGGCTTATCATCGACAGTTCCTGTCTCTCTATATCTCCTCCATGTATGAACAACATCGCTTTGGTTCACTCCGAGACACCTGGTCACTTCCCTTGTTGAGAGCCGCGGTATTAACCGTCCAGGCATGGTTGAACGACAGACAACACGAGCCGTGTACCTCCTTGCTGGTGGAATGACTGGAACTGATCGGCTGTTGGACTCCCTCTGTCTAATAGGCGCTGCTCATGCAGACGGGTTTAGTAAATCTCTGTACAGTCAAAGGGACTGCGTCTATGATACAATATCCACAGTCAACGTCTGTCTTCGGGAATTCTGGGAACTGGGGTGATGGAAAACTTTTTTTTTTTTATGTGTGTAGTTTTGAACAGTCGGACAGACAGACAGACGGACGACAGAGTGATAGTATAAGTGTTCCGTGTTTACCGATTGAGGCACAGAATTCTAAAAATTAGAATGGTTTGGGTTAATTGACGTAGCACGCATGTTATATTTATTTTCGCGTAAGTACTCAGATTTTGCATCGTTTCTGCCTACATTTCAAATAGGTGTTGAATAAAAAAGAGTTTTATACACTGAAATATCAGATAGTTTCTTTTGAGGCTGATTCTTACGTCGTTAATGTGTAGAACGATCTGACAGAGGTTTCATCAGTACTAGTTCGGCCCATGTTGTTCACGCCAGCCATTGTATTGTCCAGCTGCATTTTGCCCAGTTGCCTCTGAAAATGTTAAAGTCTACAGGTTGAGTGCCAGCTTCATCACCGCTGTAGCTTCGGCACTCACTTTCAGTCGAGATGGATTCCAAACTTCTCGGAACCGTGTAGAAATAGAGTGCCCCACTGCAGACTCCTAACTAAGGTACGAACATATGAGATTGGTTCCCAAGTATGTGAGTGGCTCGAAGACTTCCACCATCACCGTCGTCTGCAGATTAACAAACGGTGACAATCTCCCCAACAAAACTCATCATTTTGATACAAATGTCTTCAGTTTCTTCTCGCTCTACCAATATGACACCGTGGAATTTCGAACACAAAATTTAACTGCAACGTTTTCCAACAGTTCTGCTGTATAGGCGTCGGCAACGGAGAAGGGGCGTCGTCCAGGTCCGGTTTTTTGAGCACAAGGATCAATTGTCTCATCCCCCCTGGCCACCACGGTCAGCAGATCTCAATATTATTGAGAGTTTGTGGTCTGCTTTCTGGTCCCAGGGGAGGTTCGAGTCCTCCCTCGAGCATTGGTGTGTGTGTGTTTGTCCTTAGGATAATTTAGGTTAAGTAGTGTGTAAGCTTAGGGACTGATGACCTTAACAGTTAAGTCCCATAAGATTTCACACACATTTGACATTTTTTTTTCTGTCTACTTCGGAGGGAAGGGTGCGTTATCACTATCCACTTCCATCCTCTTTACCTGAACTTGCCACTAGCTTGCAGGATGAATGGTGCATGTTTCCACTGGAAATGGAAATGAGTGTTTGGCGTCATTGGCCGGGAGGCCCCTTGCGGGGCAGGTCCAGCCGCCTTAGTGCAGGTCTTATTACATTCGACGCCACATTGGGCGAACTGCGCGCTGCATGGGGATGAAATGATGATGAAGACAACGCAACACCCAGTCCCTGAACGGAGAAAATTCCCCGACCCAACCGGGAATCGAACCTTGGCCCGTAGGACGGCAATCGCTCACGCTGACCACGCAGCTATCGGGGCGGACTCATTTCCATTGAAAACCATGCAGGAAATTTGTTTATCTATTTCGACAGACTGGAAGCTGAACCCAGTACGTTATCCTCGATGGTGAGTGTTCATCGGAGGTGAGGGTATCATCTGGAGTGCCCCAGGGAAGTGTGGTAGGTCCTCTGTTGTTTTCTATCTACATAGACGATCTTTTGGATAGGGTAGATAGCAATGTGCAGCTGTTTGCTGATGATGCTGAGGTGTACGGGAAGGTGTCGTCGTTGAGTAACTGAGGAGGATACAAGATGACTTTGACAGGATTTGCGATTGGTGTAAAGAATGGTAGTTAACTCTAAATATAGATAAATGTCAATTAATGCAGATGAAAAAAAGAATCCCGCAATTTTTGAATACTCCATTAGTAGTGTAGCGCTTGACACATTCACGTCGATTAAATATTTGGGCGTAACATTGCAGAGCGATATGAAGTGGGACAAGCATGTAATGGCAGTTGTGGGAAAAGCGGATAGTCGTCTTCGGTTCATTGGTAGAATTTTGGGAAGATGTGGTTCATCTGTAAAGGAGACCGCTTATAAAACAATAATACAACCTATTCTTGAGTACTGCTCGAGCGTTTGGTATCCCTATCAGGTCGGATTGAGGGAGGACATAGAAGCAATTCAGAGGCGAGCTGCTACATTTGTTACTGGTAGGTTTGATCATCACGCGAGTGTTACGGAAATGCTTCAGGAATTCGGGTGGGAGTCTCTAGAGGAAAGGAGGCGTTCTTTTCGTGAATCGCTACTGAGGAAATTTAGAGAACCAGCATTTGAGGCTGGCTGTAGTACAATTTTACTGCCGCCAACTTACATTTCGCTGAAAGACCACAAAGATAAGATAAGAGAGATTAGGGCTCGTACAGAGGCAAATAGGCAGTTATTTTTCCCTCGTTCTGTTTGGGAGTGGAACAGGGAGAGTAGATGCTAGTCGTGGTACGAGGTAGCCTCCGCCACGCACCGTATGGTGGATTGCGGAGTATGTATGTAGATGTAGAAATAGAATCTCAATATTGTCGTGTCACTTCCTCGTTCAGCCCTCACCGAGCTGCAGAAAGGAGCCGTTCCAGTACTCTTGGCACACGGATTCGGTCGCCGATCCCAACACGTAAACATAGCAGCACTACACGCGCAGGTCCCCTTTTTTTCCGTTAATTGCTCTCTTGTGCCAATTTCTTCATCTCAGAGTAGCACTTTCAACCTACTTCCTCAATTAGGATAGTCAATCCTAAACACACTAGTCGACAATAGGAAATACCATTTTCTGCGCTAAAAGAAGGGGGAGTAAATGCGAAATTTCTAGTCGAAAAAAATGTGCTCTCCAGGATTGGAATCTTCTGGCCTGTGGATGCAACACAGCGCCACATGCTGCCACAGAGCTACGAATTCTGCTTTCCCGTGAGCTTGTTGCATAATAAGGGGACGTCTATTAATTACGTGAACTCAGAATAGGAGGAAGCACCCGGAAAAATTTCAACAACTCTCATTTAAAGGTGAGGAGGGGGGGGGGGGGGTGGGAGGGAAAGGCAGCTAAACTCTCACGTCAACATTTTAGAGATTATACATTACCCTAGTCAACAGCCATTTTGCATCTGGGATGTGATACATCAACTAGTATGTATTTTTGTGTGTAGTATCCGAGTATACCTTTCAGAATGTTCTAGCATGTACCATTTATGGGTTTTTAAAGGTTTTTATTTTTTGTATTCAGTATTTCGCTTTTTGCTCTTCTTCTGTTTTGATGTTTAATTGTTTGTTTTAGATTTGCAGAGGAGAGCTAGAAGATCTGCAAATCGTCAGTAAATGGTTGGTGTGGTAATCCAGAGGTGTGAAAGAGATCCTCAGTGAGTGTTTCCCGTGAAAGATAGTGCAAACTTGTTGTGTTTAAAACTTACACTAACAAGGGGAGGCCGCCAATTGTGAAATTCAGATTCGATTCATACTGCGCATAATAAAAGCTCATGGCCAGAGGTGTAATGTGGCAAAGCACCAAGATGCACTTCTCAGCCATTGTCGAGAAAATCGACAGTTAAAAGAAACCGTTGCGATGAAATACTCTCTACGATTAATGATTTTGCAGAGCGTCCTGGCGCAGCGGTAAGCGCTCGGGTTCGTAATCCGAAGGGCGCCGGTTCGAATCTCGCGCCATGCAAACTTTTTTTTTAGTATTTGTTTTTTGTAATTCACATATATATATATATATATATATATATATATATATATATATATATATATATATTTCTCGGGAATCAGTTGCAACAATTATGCGTATAATAAGTTGTTCAAAGTCGTTTGTCGTGGAAAAACTGGCGACTTCGAACATCATTACGTTTTCCGCAAACAAAGTTGTATTTCACAAATGTCATTAATTGTCTTCATAATGTTAACCACGTATAGTTAACGGAAGACGTAGAAACGATATTCCGAAACGAATACGTATAGCGTAAGTCAAACGTTCGAATTAGAACAGAAACCCCACGAACACAAATTTGCTGTGGCAGGAATGAAATATAAACTCCGTTACTCGCTCGTTACACTTGAAGGACAGATGTTGAATGGGCCGAAACGAGCCGCCGCTTAACAGCGTAGTTGCCTGCTAACTTCGAAAGAAGGTAGATGCGGTCCCTAGCGCAACTTATAATATCGTCGAAAATCAGTGCGGACGGGAGAGCTTTGGTACACCCTGTTAAACAAACGGAAAAATGGAGGCGGTACAATTGGAGAGCGACCCGCCTTCACCAACATGCATAAGCAATTCATATATATACATATACATATTAGTTTTTTGTAATTCAAATATATATATATATTTGAATTACAAAAAACTAATATATATATATATATATATATATATATATATATATATATATATATATATATATATATATATATATGAATTGCTTATGCATGTTGGTGAAGGCGGATCGCTCTCCAATTGTACTGCCTCCATTTTTCCGTTTGTTTAACAGGGTGTACCAAAGCTCTCCTGTCCGCACTGATTTTCGACGATATTATAAGTTGTAATTCAAATATATATATATATATATATATATATATATATATATATATATATATAATTCAAATATATATATATATATTTGAATTACAAAAAACTAATAATAAAAAATTGAATGGCGTGGGATTCGATCCTGCGACCTTCAGATCACGAACCCGAGCGCTTACCCCTGCGCCAGGACGCCCTGTGAAACTATTAATCGTAGAGAGTATTTCACCGCAACGGTTTCTTTCAACTGTCGATTTTCTCGACAACGGCTGAGAAGTGCATCTTGGTGCCTTCCCACATTACACCTCTGGCCATGAGCTTTTATTATGCGCAGTATGAATCGAATCTGAATTTCACAATTGGCGGCCTCCCCTTGTAAGAAAAATGGCAACTGCTAAATCTCGTTGCTGTCCAAACCACCCCGACAGCGTTTGTTATGTGTGTGGGAAATTCACTCCAAAAGCCCAAAGAAAACCAATCACTGATTTGGTTAAGAAGGCACATAAATTGTATTTTGGTTGTCCTGCTGGTAATCAAGATAAAATTTTTGCACCTCATATTGCCTGCATAACCTGTACTACAACCTTAACCGAGTGCATGAAAGGAAAACGCCGAGCCATGCCATCCACTGTTCCGATGGTATAGTATGAGCCTAAAGACCATTATTCAGACTCTTACTTCTATCTTACAAATATTTCGGGACATTCGGGCAAAACTAGACATAAAATAAAGTATCCAAATGTATCTTCAGTGCATTTGCCCGTGCCCCATGATGAGGAGTTGCCTGTTCCTGTCTGTAACTTGAAAGTCACGGAACCAGATACCATGTCAAGTGAATCAGAAAGTATTGAACATATAGAAGTGTACTGCCCTCAGTATCATGACACTTCGCCTCACCTCTTTACTCAAAAGTAACTGAACATTTTGCTTCGCGACCTAAAACTTTCGAAACAGCAAGCTGAATTCTTGGGGTCGAGACGGCAACAGCGGAACCTTCTAGCTCTAGGGACAAAAATTTCCTGTTTCAGATCAAGAGGTGATTCCTTCGCTCAATATTTCGATTTGCAGAATTCGGTGTGGTTTACGCAGTAGACATGAAAGAAACTTATGAAAACATCGCTTTGCTGCTAGAGACAAATATAAAGATCGTGATGGCAGCTTTGGTGTGGTTTAAAAGTTGTTGCATTCCTTACAGGTTTATAGGCTGGACTCACGAAATACTGCTGCTTTTTGTGCCTTTGGGACAGCCGTGACACCAAGAACCACTATACAGTCAAGGAGTAGCCTATAAGGAAGTCATATGTTCCTGGAAACGTCAATGTGAACAATACTCCATTGGTTGAGCCCGATAAAATCATTTTGCCTCCCCTTCATATCAAGTTGAGCCCTATCAAGAACTTTGTAAAAGCTCTGGATAAAGAAGACGAGGTCTTCAATCACTTAAAAGAAAAGTTTCCCAAATTAAGTGGGGCAAAGCTGAAAGAGAGTATATTTGTTGGACCACAAATAAGAAAATTTCTGGAAGATCCAACCTTTGATACTAAACTCACAGATATCCAGTTTTCTGTTTGGTCCCCTTTTAAAGCAATTGTGAAGGGCTTTTTGGGTAACAGAAAAGACAAAAACTATGTTACCATTGTGAATGATCTGTTGGACAACTATAAGAACATGGGGTGTAGAATGTCGCTTAAAATTCATTTTTTATATTCTTACCTTGATTTCTTCCCGGAAAATTTGGAAGCCGTAATCGATGGGCATGGTGAACGTTTTCACCAAAACATTCTTACCATGGAACACCGTTACCAAGGCCATTGGAACCCTTCGATGATGGATGACTACTGCTGGGTTCTTGTTAGGGAGACTGATGAAACGGCAAACAAAAGAAGAGCTCCGGCGTCGCATTTTTCAAAAACCAGAGACGATTACAGGTGAAAATATCTTCTGAACTAATTTGGACCTTTTATTGGCATCATGCCCATATACACATACAAAATAGTATTGATTTCAAAGGTTCTGAATGTATATTTTTGTTTCACTTAATTGTGTCAATTTTCGGTATTACCATTTTTTATTCTGCTGTGTATGTAGGAAACGGGACGTCATAGACAAAAACTTATTTTACCGGTGTATTCAGCATCTCAAAATTAGGTAAATCCACGCATTTACATACCAGATGCAGAAAAAAGTTTAAATTTGTTAACTAGTGTTATTATAACGAATAATATTTTGTTTTGTGCAATTAATCCCGAGCATAGACAATATTAAAGTGCCTGCCAGTCTTTTGGCCTCTCTGTACAGAGGTGAATGCTTTACGCGTGTGCATGTGCGGGATTTCCCGATTTGAAACAAGAGACGTATAAGTATGAGATTTCACTCGCTAAATTCTTGTTGCACCGTTGGAAATCACAGAGTGTCATGCAGCACTTCTGTCCGCATGTCTCAGTGTGTCTGTCCGTCCGAATACCAATCAGGCAGGGCATGTTTAAAATAAAGTGTTTTTAACCAGGTGTTAAAACCACTGTTTAATACACTTTGTAAGTAGGCTGTTTAGGTTTTTATGTTGGTAACGCCACGTAGCGCTCTGTATGAAAATCACTGACTGTGCTCTGTGCAATCTGTGGCTGGTTGGCATTGTTGGAATATTCGCTATTGTAGTGTTGGGCATTTGAATGTGAACAGCGCGTAGCGTTGCGCAGTTAGAGGTGTGGCAAAATTTTGAGAGTGGACGATCTGGACGTGTGTCCGTCAGAAAAAGGAAATTTGTAAGACTGGATGTCATGAACTGATATATATATATATATATATATATATATATATATATATATATATATATAATGCCTTTTGAACACTATTAAGGTAAATACATTGTTTGTTCTCTATCAAAATACTTCATTTGCTAACTGTGCCTATCAGTAGTTAGTGCCTTCAGTAGTTAGAATCTTTTATTTGCCTGGCAGTATTGGCGCTCGCTGTATTGCAGTAGTTCGAGCAACGAAGATTTTTGTGAGGTAAGTGATTCATGAAAGGTATAGGTTATTGTTAGTCAGGGCCATTTTTTTGTAGGGATTATTGAAAGTTAGATTGAGTTGCGCTAAAATATTGTGTGTCAGTTTATTGATGATCAGAATAAGTAAAGTGAGAAATGTCTGAGTACGTTCAGTTTTGCTCAGCTGCTTGAAAAACAAATAACGTAGAGTTTTACCAGCACAGTCATTCATAATTTTTCTAACGGGATGTTTCATATGTCGACCCTTAGCCGAGAATACCTCACTGGAATCTACTGATTTTTTTCCTGTAGTTTGTGTAATTAGTGTAGCTATTGTTTATTGCTAGCGCGTAATTGTAGAGAGAGAATTTCCTTTGTAGTTGTAGTTCTTCATTGTTGTACAGTAAAACATTTGTGGCACGCACGTAGATTTGCACCAAGTATTTTGCAGCTGTGCTTGCAATTGATTAGATATTATTTTCAGTGCTATTTTAATGTGTTTTCTTATTTTACTCTTCAAATAGTGCTTTTCTGTGTTATCGTGTGAAGTATTGTTACAATTATGACGGGTGAAAAACGTAACACTAGACTCCAAAGTAAATTGAGAAATGACAGTGAATACGAAAACAGGGTGTTAGCGCCACCGTGTAATGAATTAACTAATATTCAACATAGTAATTTGGTAATTGTGCATTGGAAAATTGACCAGAGGGCAAATAATGGTGTAGACAGTGAAACAATTAGTGAACAGGGAAGCATTATCGATCGATCGGTCGGCAACAGCTCGCCTCAGGAACCCAAAATGACAGGACACAACAGTGCAAATACCGAAGATTCAGGTTTTGCGTCCTCACTTTTTCCTCAGTTAAGTCAAGACACATTTTCTGCTTTTCAAAATGCGAATGTTGCCGGTGCAAATGCACTACCGAAAAGCATAGAGGAACAGATTCCAGACACTAATACATTATTATTGCAATTAATGCAACAAATGAAACAAAATAAAAAAACAAATGGATCAAAATCAGAAACAAATTAAAGAAACACTTCAACAAATACGTGAAGATTTAACTACTGAGCTACATAACATCGAATCGAAATGTCAAAAAGTCTGTAATGATATAAAAACACCAATTTGTAAGCATTTTCAACCTATTTTTTCGCGGCATGTAAATGCATCACCGAATCACGAAGCAGCCATAAAAGAACTGCAGACCATTGTTCATGAAAATAACGACACATTGCGGGCTAAAACTGATTCAGCTGCATCTGCCGATTCGGTTACGCAACTTGCAAAGACTCAGGAAAACTTAAAGGACACAGTAGATACTCTGAAAATTGGTTCAGAAAGACACATGGAGAAAATCAGTTCATTATCAGAGAAAGTAATCGAACTTTCGGATCAGCTAAATAATTTATCTACGAAGGTAGGTTATAATCCGAATGACACAAGACCGATCGTCTTTATGACACAGTAAAGTACGAACAAATTAGGAAATTCAAACAAAATCAGAATCAAATTAGTACACAACACAAAAGAGAAATCCGGGAAGTACAAGATCAGTTGACACAGGTAATACAAGATTACATATTTCAGAGGAGACTCGCGCTCCAACATGGGCATGAGCATTTCGGAAATTATGAAAGAAATTGGCAAGATGCACCGAATTTTGAGATGGAACTGCCGACACGACGTAACAATAACCGATATGCGACTCGCCGACACGGTGACTTTGACTATAAGCTGTTCATTACTACACTTAAATTCAGAACATTTAAGAATTCTGGCAACGACATTCATCTACAAACGTGGCTTCATCAATCCTCTCATTGTTTTCATCCCAACTGGTCATTAGAGCACAGATTAGAATTTATGTGTGGCTATTTAGAGAATAAACCAGCTGTAAGAATGCGATCGGTCATTCACGATTGTCACAGTGAAGGAGAATTTTATCATGCCTTCCTCTCAGCATATTGCTCTCAAGCTACTCAAGATCGTGTAAAACATAGCATCATAATGGTGAAACATTCCGAACAATCTGAATTTTCCAGTCTTGTCAAATATTTTGAAGACAAGTTGCATGAGAATCAGTATCTGTCAAACCCATCAGTCCCTCAGAACTTATTCGCATTTGCTTAATCAAATTACCTAAACATTTGAGACATATTATTTTGGTAGTAAGTTGCAAAGACGACATTGAAGCTTTTCAGGGACTGTTACAAGAAATGGAAATTGACACTGACAATCGCAAGACGCGAAAACAGGAACATAACAATTACAGGTCACATCCGTCACAATTCCGCGATGACAGAAATAATAACTAGACACGACAAGGCTATTCTTACAACGCAAATCGTGACCAAAACTGTCACCACCCGTATGACAACCGTTGACAGAGTAGTAATAATTACAGGGGAAGATCACCTCTCTGCGGTAATGACTATGACAGAGACAATCATAAAAACAGACAATATGGGAACCTGAACTATTACTATCAATGGAGACAGAATAACTTAAGACGCAACGGTCCACCACGCAGTTACGACTCAGGGAGAAATTCTCCACCACGTGACCGACAAGAAAGAAATTACAGAAACTACCGACATGACGACAGACGATATAATCTTAAAGACAGGCCTGATTTTCATCAGAACTGGCGGATTTCAAACAGGGCAGGGCCCTCTTGGCAAGGTGAATTTACAGATGTTAGATCTCCAAATCCCAGTAACGACACGCGACAACAAAGGTAACAGACAATGACTCGCACTGCAGGCAGCCACGTGCGCCAGCTGGGCTTGAGAAAAATAACATAGACGTTAACCTTGAGAAAAATTCGAGTATTCTTGACCGACATATAGGGCATGATAATTTCGTACAAGTTGATATTCTGCATACTGAGGAAGAGTAAAGATTTACACCACATTTCACATGTAAAACAGTTTATTGAGAGATAATCTGCTTTTTAACTTAGTCTTTGCCATAAAATTAGTCACTTCACATTACTAGTACGCTATGTCATACTTAGAAACTGTTAACATGCAGCTATGTTTTAAAGTTAACTATCCAGTCAAGAACCTAGGGAACTTATTTAGACAGTAATTACGAATGCATTTTTGTAGTGAACAGACAACATGGTGTTATTGTGTGAACATTCTTCCTTGTTCCTTGCACGATTACGTAACGGCTATAAGACCTACATACTTATAACATATACTGGTACTGCTAATGAGATTTTAATGCAACATTTTGGTTTACTTGAAAATAAGTTCTGTGTTTAAAGTACTTTCTGAGAGATACCAGATGACACAGTGGTCAGTTTATTTGACAGCTACACGATTATATCACAACACTACTAATGAGTGACACAATTTATATTATTGCTTTTGCGCTGTATCTGTTTCATATCTGCACAATTTTTCTGAATTCTTCTGGAAAGTAAAACATGTTTTAGTAGTACCTTTTGTGGTATAGCTACAATGAGATAGGTATTTTTCGTTACACAACAATATGTTACTGTATAGTACTTTCTTGATCATGGAAATGTACGTAATAACTACAATATCTATACGCATAGCATTTCACTTTTGTTTATTATGAGGTAAGTACATTGACTTCTACAGAACTTTGCTTATGGACGACGATAATTACGACACTTGGCACATTTTTTTACCCTTAAGTAATGACAGAAATGATCTTATAGCAAGAAGCAAAGTTTAGCTCTACAGGACACGGATTTGAATGATTAATTTTTGTACTTAAAACATTTATTTTTAAAGATTTTTGAATTACAAAGATACAAAGAAAGTTTTCGGTAATACAATTCATTCCATTGCTGTAATCTGTAACACATGAGGGTATAATTACATTTATCCTCAGGGGGTACACACCCACTTTGAGTACTAAGCGTGTGGCAAGCGCTAGGAGCCCTAGCTAATATGGTATTTGCTTATACAACTTTACACATCAGTACCATATTTCTTTAACACAGCATTACATAGCTGTCTGATCATTTAACTAAGAGAGACAAACTTTTTTTTTTTTTTACTATGCCAGTGACACGTGTTTATGCAATTACACAGTTGGATAACTTCACCCTTATGAAATTGCATTTTGTCTATGCTTTGTGAACTGTTCATATTTTTTTGGAACCATTGTGTTACTATGAGAGCTCTGAACGTTGTATTTGGCAAGGGATCATGATTTTTGAAGTACATTTGAGGTAGATGACTTTATTGAAGGTTTGAAATCATTGAAAGAAGCTGCAACGATTTTGAGATGTGATTGATCTGTTATGATGTTATTATGATGATGATGATGTGTATTATGCTGTTGAGGTATGTTTATGATCAATAAGCTGATGCTATATGAGGAATGTGATTACATGTTTATATGTATATGAATAATGAATAGAAGTTAGGGACTCTGGTTTGTGAAAAAGGATGTTGAAAACCAAGAATCATACTTTAAGAGTTATGACATGTGTGTCCATGTGTGAATGTGAGTATCACAACACTGCTATTCATGAGATTTCGTTTCTACGCATTTCTACCGTAATTTTTCGACCTGTGAAATTTTTTTTATATGAGACTGTCATTGTAGCAGAAGCTGCTGTCGTAAACATTTCTGTAAGAAAGCTAAGTGACCTTGACATAATTTGCTGCTGTGGGCACCCAGCTACACGACATTCGCCTGGAAAAAAAAGCCGTGCCTTTCAGAGGCACAACAAAAAAAAGGAGAGGCCATTAACCTCACTATTGACATTTCTTTGTAGACAGCATCGCAAATACGACACGCTCATACTTGAAAACATACGATTACACTTTGGAGCTCGTTATTTCTGATATTTACTGAAATGCCTAATGAAATGATGAGAAACATTTTGCGTCTACTTTCTTGCTAGTTGAAAGATTTTTTACTGCCTTATGAAATACCATATGGCTAGTGAATGACGTTTCACACCTTACTTTATGTATATATTTGCCCATTTTCTTTAATATCCAGTTTCTAGCTGCACTGCAGCACTGGTTAAAATAAAATTTAATAGATGTACTAATACAAAAGTTTTCTGCCTACAGATCCATTAAATAATAATTTTATGATCTAATTTCTTAAAATAAAAAGGGACCACAAATAGACATATCCCATCACAGGTTGTAACCTCCCCACCGAAATTTAAAAATACTTAATAGAAACGGGAGCCGAACGTAACCTCCCTAGCAATTAAATTTAATGACAATAAAAGTGAGAATCGCAATCTGACTCAAGTATAAGTTTTTCATAAAAAAAATTAAAGTCCATTCAGTGATAAGAAAATTCAATTAAACCGAAATATCGGTCTTTGGCCCTGTGCAAAACAATCAGAATTAAAGTCTTACCTCAGAATAACTGGATGTCAAATTTCTGCTCTTATTTCTGCGCACGGCTTGGAGGAACTGCATTGCAAATAATAATATTCCTTTTTTCTGTGATTTTACTGAAATTTTTCTTCAAAAGAAGTGGAATGAAATGGGAAGTGCAACGAAATCTTTAGTTCAATAAAAAATAAAATTTTTTGAAAAATGCTTTTGAAATCAAAATTATTATTGGGGGACTTGTTGGAGATTAATTACAATAAATAAATTTTACATTATCTAATGATTATATTAATTAACAGTATACCTCATTCAGCATCTTGACCAGTGTTGCCGACCGCCTACATCACACAACCGCACTGGGCTGCTACTACTGACCGACCGCTCTGCATGATGACTATTAGCGTACTGCACTGCACGAGTACTGCTAGCCAACTGCACTGCACGACTACTACTGACCGACTGCTCGCAACTAAACCGAGCTACAGACTTCCACGACTACTGACAGAGTACTGCTCTGCATAGCGACAACTAGCGAACAGCTCGCAACACTCGCGCGGTCAAGCGCATACTCTCTGGTCAGAGACGCTGCAATGTCTCGCCATCGCTGCTACGTTACATACGTGTTTCATAACCCTCCACTGGGGGGGCAAAAATTTGGCAGCGATGGTGAGTCATTTGGACTTGCCAATCGCGGCAAAATTTTTTTTATAATTAATAAACTTCTACAATTTACAGAATATTTAGATGTAGTACATGAATTAGATGTTGTGCACACGCACTAAGTACAAAATATATAAGACAAAGACAAGATGTGAGTACAAAACATAGTAGCAAATCAGAAAAATGTATATACAAATTATTTGACAGAAAACAAAGTGCACAGGCACTGAAAAAATTCTTTAGCATATTCAGAACAAATAAACAGACTGGCAAAAAATATTATGTTGACAAGTGACACGAGTGCACATGCACTGCAGTTGAGAACATATCAGTAAATGATGAAACGTATATACAATTAGTAACAAATGACATAAGTGCATATGCACTGAAGTATTGAACATCCAGAATAGTACAAATCATATTGAAGAATGAGAAAAGTGCATAGGCACTGAAGTTCAATAGAAAACATATTAACACCTAACATAAGTGCACATGTACTGTAGTTCAGAACATATCATAAAAATAAAAATGTATATACAATATAAAAGACAAGAGTGTACATATACTGTACTTCGGAACAAATCGAAAAAAAAATGTCTTTAGCATTTTCGCAATAAATAAACATAATGGCAAAAAAATCATGTCCAAAGTGCACACGCACTGAAAAATGTCTTCAGCATTTTCACAACAAATAAACATAATGGCAAAACATCATGTCGACCAGTGCCACAAGTGTACTCGCACTGGAGTTCAACAAATCGAAAAATGTATAACCTATGAACATAAATGATGTTACCAAAAAAAATTTTTTTTCTTTATGTGACAAGAATCAGGATAGGAAACGGAAGGATTGCATCATGGTTGTAGCACTTTAGATTGCACACAGCTGTTCTGAAAGTCCATATCTTTCCACCGAAGTACAACACCAAGTGACACAACTTGAAGTTCTTTTCCCATCAGAATTTATCAGTGTAGCCAAGACACTGAACTGTCGTAGTAATGTTCCATGTTTTCATTTTGGCAGTACATTAGGTACACCAAACAGTGGGACCATAATAATGTCTTCATCGCTCACGGTGGTGGACAGCATGTCGTGTCAACACCACGCTCTTACAAGGCACACCCACGTAGAATTAGTGCAAAACCAAAGATAGTGCTCCATGATCACTGGGATAAACAGGACAAATGGACATTGCAGTAATTCAGGGTAGTCAGCTCATGAGGTGAAGGACATCAAGTCACATAATATTGACAATTACAGACTTAATTAATAGTTTGTGGCATTCATAGCCCAGTTATTGAACATTTCTGTACCAAGTATGTAGTATTACAGAAAAATGTTCATAAATTGTTTTACATAGAATCAGTAGCCTTCTTTTCCTAGTTACAAAGCATTATGAAATAATCACATTCTTTTCCAGTTACCAAGTATAACATAGTTAATTAATCATTTGTCAGTTAATTAATCATTTGTCATTCCAATAGTAGAAATCACTAACCTTCTCATAATTACAAAGCATTATTAATTAAACAGTAGCATACCTTTCCAGTTACAAAGTATAATTAAGAATCACTAACCTTCTCCTAATTACAGTTAATTAATCATTTGTCATTCCAATAGTATTAATCACTAACCTTCTCATAATTACAAAGCATTATTAATTAAACAGTAGCATACCTTTCCAGTTACAAAGTATAATTAAGAATCACTAACCTTCTCCTAATTACAGTTATTTAATCATTTGTCATCCTAATATAGTAAGAATCATTAGCCTTCTCCTAATTACAAAGCATAATTAAACAGTAGCATAGTTAATTAATTATGTGTCAGTTAATTAATCATTTGTCATTTCAATGTAGTAAGAATCATTAGCCTTTTCCTAATTACAAAGCATTATGAAACAGTCACATTCATTTCCAATAACAAAGTATGAACATTGAAAACAAGAGCTAATTAATGGCATAATTAATAACAATTCATCGGGTGACATTAATTATTGGCACTCAGTGGCCAGCAAGTATTGAATAGAATAAAACATAGTTCATCATTCAGTATTATTCAGATCATTACAAAGTCATTATTAAAAATCAGTTAATTAGTCATAGCATTAATAATCACAGGCATTATAAGTAGTCTCATTACAATAAACAGTGTTTCTCCTTCAGTAGTATTCAGATCATTACAAAGTCATTATTAAAATCAGTTAATTACAGTCATAGCATTAATAATAATGGGCATTATAAGCAGTCTCATTACAATAAACAGTGGCAGTTATTAGCTAGTGACAAAGCATTATCTTAAATTTTTTTTTTTTTTTTTAGCAATGCATTGCGTTGGGATCGATAATTAATTGCTGAGGCATAACACTATTTGCTTTTGACCTATTGCTGCAAATGAGGATAGGTAACGTCATTCGTCATGAGTCAGCCGTAGCAAGGTTATGTAACAAGGCAGTATATGTGATCACATTTATAAATCATAAACACAAATGGGTAAAAAATGAAAATGCAAGTACTAGAACAGGTATAATAACTAACAGGTTTAGTAAGTATCATGAAAAGCTTCTCCTGGAAAAAATACAAAATGGATTATTGACCTGAAAGAAGAAACGCACACTATGCTGAAAAGTAGTGAACTTCGAATTAACAGGTAGTGAAATGTGTATAAAATGTGTTCCATAGCTGTCCTTTCCAAAACTTTCTGTCATCCTACTATGCAATGTAACACCTGCTGTCAAAGCAAACTGCAACAAATACTTAAATAACTACATAGTGTAAATACATAACTTCAACATTATCCTCATCTGTAAAGAAAAAACTTCATTATCCATCACTTCATTATCCACATTACCATAACTTCATTATTATCATCACCTATAAAGAAAAACTTCATTATCCATAATACCATATCCTTCATCCTTATTCATCAGTATTCATTATCATCTGCAAAAAATCACTTCATTACTCATTATACAACTATTCCTTATCTCTAGCATATTTCATCACTAAAACTAAGATGTGTAGTTCTGTCTGACAGCCTGCATCAATCACCTTGTATTCTGAAAGAAAAAATTAGTTAAGACTGCTATTCTACGATGAGTATAGTATATTCTTGTTAATGTTCGTTAATCCTGATCCATTTACTCTTCCTCATAAAGTTATTGCATCTCCTTTCGTTTATTCCGTAGGTGAAATTCCATTTCTGTTGAATTTATTTCTTACACGCATCATTTCTTTCTGAAATTCATGAACAAAGATTAATGTCTTGCATTTAAATCATATACCCACTAAATAATAACTGGTTTATGGTGACACAATTAGCCATACAGCATAACATGACAGAAAACGTAATGTGTCAAAGACATTGACAGTGTTCAAAGCCAAAATGTACAGAGAATATCACAATGCAGCAACAAAAATGTAAAACAGTCACGATGTTGAGATGTCATAAGGCAAAAAAAAAATGTCAAAGTCAACTGGTGTGTTATATCTTAACTATTTCACAATGCATACAAACAAAACTGGAGTACAATCGTACATAAAAAGACAAAATGTGACGTTCGTTGTGTTCAGCTTGTATAGAGTGTACTTAATAGAGGCGAGAATTAAAGACTTTAATGAAAAAAAAATGTAATGAAATTAACATGTCATTAGCTAACATTGCATAATTAGTCATAAAATACGTAAGTTCATCTGGAAAAATATGCACGGTCTGATGTGTAACGACAAGAAAAGCGACCTGCTAACCTTACCTTGCCGGGCACTTGCCAAGAAAAAGTACGATAATCATCAGTAATTAGTCAGGTGAATATAATTGCATTAGTAAATGGCATCATAGTGTGTTGAATCATAAAGTGTCTTCATTCAATAAACGGTTTAATATTTGAGATGTGGTGATTGCCTTTCGATTTTCTAGTTCTCAAAGTTTCGACGTGTACAACATTGGGGTGAGGGATGCTGCGAATCCGATATGGACCTGCGTATAGAAGTTCAAATTTACTGCACTTACCTTTTAATTTACTGGATAAATAGTGTGTACGTATTAATATCTTCTGTCCAACGTGAAAGTCGCGGCGTGTGCAAACCTGTTTTTGCTGTCTTCTCCGGCGCTCTGCGGCACGTTTGATGTTGTTCAGCGCAATGTCAATTATTTCGTGGTCTCGTAAGCGAGGACTTTTGGGGAATGTTACTAATTCTTTAATTTTGTTTGGTGGTTCAACGTTTTTCAGTATAACAGACGGAGATAGCATAGTGGATTCATTTGGAATGGAATTAATTACATCTTGGAATGAGAGTATGTGTGTATCCCAATCAATATGTCTTTTGTGGCAGTATATTCGGCACAGCTTACCAATTTCTTTCATTAATCTTTCACAGGGGTTCGAAGAAGCGTGGTACTTGGATATATAGATCGGAGAAATGTTTCTGGCTCGTAACATGCGTGTCCATACGCTACTACGAAATTGTGATCCATTATCAGAAATTACTCTCATCACATGCCCTACATGAGATAGAAAATGTTTTACAAATGCTTTCGAAACAGTTTTAGCAGTAGCTTTGCGTAATGGAGTGAAAGTAACAAATTTTGAAGTGAGCTCAACAGCGACAAAGATGTAGCAAAAACCTCTGTTAGTTCTCGGAATCGCACCAAAAATATCTACTGCGGCCATATGTCTTAATTTAACAGGTATAATGGGATATAAAGGAGGAACATGTGAAGTGGTGTCTGATTTAGCTTTCTGGCAAATTTTACAAGACGCTAAAACTCGTCGTATACGTTTCTCCATGTTGGTAAAATAACAGTTCTGTCTCAGTATAAGAAAACATTTTCGTGCTCCGTAATGTGCGTAGCTTAAATGAGTGTACCAAATTAATTTGTTAACCAGTTCGTCAGGTATGCATAATAACCAATTGTTGCTGTCAGGATGAGAGCGGCGAAACAGAATGTCATTGCGTACAGTGTAGTGGTTCCTAATCGTAACATTATTCTTATCTAGCCAAAGGTGTTTAATTTCTTTCCACACGTTGTCTTTATTTTGTTCTTGTGCTATGTCCTGTAATGACGATGAAATAAAGTTGACAAATGCTACTTGCTGAATGTACATGACACTGAAATTTGTTTTGCAGAAGTTGGTTGCTACGTCTTGCTGATTGTTGCTGAGAGAACGCGATAGTGCGTCTGCTATAACATTTTGCGTGCCGGGAATGTGGACAATCGTAAAATTAAATTCCTGTAAATACAGTTTCCATCTACTTAATCTATCGTGAGTGAATTTGGCCGAAAGTAAAAATTGTATCGCTCTGTGATCTGTGTAAACTGTGGTATGTCTGCCATAAAGAAAGTGCCTAAATCTCATAAAAGCCCATACAACACATAATGTTTCCAATTCTGTAACAGAATAATTTCGTTCAGCAGGTGGAAAATGTGTACGCCTAAAGCGGTATTGGAACTGTCAGTGGCAATGGAAAAATTTCTAGTAAGATCTGGGTGCGATAAAAGTGGAGCATTCAACAGAGCATGTTTCAGGTTCATGAATTCAGAATGTGCTTGCTTATCCCAAGACCAAATAGTGTTTTTACCTGTTAATTAGCATAGTCTAGGCGTGTCTAAAGCAGAATGGTGAATAAATTTACGAAAAAAGTTAATTAAGCCCAAAAAACTGCGTAATTGTTTCTTCGTCGTTGGAACACTAATGTCACGTAGAACCTGAAGTTTTTCTGGATCAGGCGCAATGCCTTCTGCTGAAATTACGTGTCCAAGAAATTTTATGGAAGTTTTGCCAAAATGCGATTTACTGAGGTTAACTGTAAGTCCTTGTGCATGGAAAGTTTGTAACAGTTGTTCAAGAATCAGACTGTGTTCAGACCAGTTAGCTTCTGCGATAAGAATATCGTCTACGTACGTCGTAATTCTGTCCTTAAGTTCTGTCGGAAGTATGGTGTTCAAACCGCGAATAAAAGCTGCAGAAGAAATAGTTAAGCCGAACGGTAATTTGCAAAATTGATAACAGTCGCCGAAACAGAGAAAAGCTGTGTATTTTCTGCAGTTCGGATGAAGTTGAATTTGCCAAAATCCCGATTTCAAATCTAGTGTGGAATAAATAGCTGTACCATGAAATTTCTGTAGAAGTTCCTCTAATGTCTGTGGTCGATCTGTTTCATTAATAATAATGTCATTAATGTGACGTGAATCAAGTACAAGGCGAAGTGAGCCATCTTTTTTCTTAACAATATGTAGCGGGTTTATGTATGGACTAACTGCCGGTTCTATAATTCCTTGGTCAAGCATATCCTGCAATTGCTTTTTAACCTGTTCTCTGTGAATATATGGGATGGGATAATGCTTTGCTTTAAATGTGTCGTGCGGTTTGACTTGAAATTCATACATAAAGCCGGACATAGTACCAGGAATGTTGTCAAAAACTGGAGCTTGCTGTAAAAGAATTTTGTGTAATTGCGTTCGTTCGTCGTCTGTAGTTGCACTGCTTTGTCTAACTTTATCGGAAATCATTTGTATTACGTCGCAGTCCACTTCGTCTGGAGTATTATAGTTGTGTACGTACGTATCCGTGAACAATGTGGGATTACAGTCTATGTCACGTGTTGCGGAAATGACCTCTGTGCGGTTAATTGTTTGCTCTTCCGCAGATAGTGAGTGCTGAAATTCTAAAGCAAGTTGTACATTTTCATCCTTTAACATTAAATAAGAATTCTGAAAATCAATGACTGCGTCGTGTTGTACCAGAAAATTCGTACCTAAAATAACGTCTGTTGTCAATAAAGGAACAATCCAAAAATTAGAATGAAAACTATGACCTCCAATACAAAATGATAAATGTGTCTGTAATTTAACGTCTACTCCTCTACTCGATACTGCTCCCTTCACTTTTGTTTTGCCTAAAGGTAATGTCGGATAAGTATTCTCTTTGTTGCACTCGTTGAAAGTCTCCTCATTTATTACTGATATAGGTGATCCGGAATCAATTACTGCTGAGAATTTCGATGAACCAATTTTAATTTCGATAACAGGATGTGAAATGGTTTTCTGAATAACTGGTCTTTCCTGTAAAAGAGTGTCTCTGATGTCGTCAAAAGTAATTACATTTTCGTGAACAACATTTCGCGTCTCTAAGGTAGTGCTTGTATTATTGGAAGATGCGTCCTGTACATTATCTAGTCAGATTCTATCTGACGTGTTATTATTATTAGGAGGATTCTGTGGCATTTCGACTATTTGAACTGTTCTATTGCTTCTTCCAGACGTGTTACGCTCTGGATGATACCTACTGTCGGGTTCGTTCATGAGAATAGGTTCTCGTGCATAATTTTGCTGTTGGTATGACCGACTGTTGTTAGATGTACGCTGAAAATTGTTCTCATTATTTTTACGTCTGTCGTAATAGTCATTCCTATACGGTGTATTGCGATGGGAATTGAAATACTGTCTTCTTTGTACATAGTTGTTTCCTTGCTGCCGTGCATTACTATTTGTTGGACCAGGGACTATACGTCCACGCGGCGAAACATTAAAGCCTGGTTGACCTTGTGCATTCCATTGTTGGTTAGGTATGCTAACCGGCTGGTTTTGATGTTGTTGTTGTGAAATACCTCTATTGTTACTAAAGTGCGGTTCCTGTTGCTGAAAAGTTTGACGATATTGATAATTAGAATTTTGGCTGTTATTAGAATTTTGGTAGTTGTCGTTCCTAAAGCGTCTGTTATCTTTCCTATTAAAATTACGTGTCTGATCATAATTGCTGTACTTTTGTTGACCTTGGTTATTATAAGAAAAGTTTTTGTTTACAAAAGAATAATCAGATTGCTGTACTTCCACGAGCTGTAAAAGATCTCTGAACGCTGAAATATTTTCTTTTTGCTGACCTGTTAGAAGCGACACTCGTAATGACCATGGTAATTTGGAAATGCATAATTGTATAAGTGCAGATTCACTGTACGGTTCACTTAGGTATTGATTTTGTTGGACCATATGCTCAAAAAATTGCGTGACACTGGGAAAATTGGAGTTCTCATAATTTGGCAAACTAATTAGTTGATCTTTAATTCCGCGCTGTGTCGTCTTCGACCAGTACGCTGACAGAAAAGCATTCTGAAATTCCTCTACCGAGTAACACTGTCTCGCGATCGGTCTCATACGAGTTGCCGGTTCGCCTTCCAAAAAACTGCAAATAAATTCAAGTTTATGTGTTACAGGCCAAGTCGGTGGAAGAGCAAAGCTAAACTGTTGAATCCAATCCAGTGGGTGAATCTGCGTTCTATCGTTTTTAAATATTTTGAACTTTCTTACTGACAGAAAATGTTTGTAATCGAAATTATCATCTCTGTGTGATGCAACAGGTTCAGGATCGTAAGAGTATCTATTGAACTGTGGTTGTTCGGAATCTAAGTCCCGTACTCTCTGCAGATTACCCAAATTATACGCGCTGCGTGAGTCTGACACATGTTCATAAAGTGGCGTCTGTTGTGGTATGTTATTAACTGAAATGTTTTTCATCTCTGTTACTTCTTGTTGTAAATTTGATAACTTCCTACGTAACGTGTTGTTAGATGAATCGATCTCATTAATTGTCTGCTGTAAATTTTGAAATTCAGGTGTTTGGATAAATGAAACCGGTGCAGTATCGTCTGATTTATTGTCATTAGTATTTTCGATAACATCAATACGACTGGCCAATTCATCACATTTTTCAGTCAGTATCTTAACCTGATCATCGGTTTTAGAATCAGACGCATTAATCTGTTTTTGCAACTTACGCGTAGTTTCGCTCAGTTTTTTAACATCAGCTTTGATGACATCGCAATCCTGTGTTAGATCTAATTGTTCGAATCTGCCTGTCACTGTTTGAATATTTACTGTGTGTGTAACTGTTTTTGATTTAAGATCAGAAATTTCATCCCGTAATTCCGCGTTCAATTGTTCTATGGTATTAATTTTGTCGGACACTGTAGTAATATTATTGTCTACATACGTCTTCGCTTTCGCGAACATTTTACGTTTGTCTTCTTGTCTTTGTGCAGTGATTGTTTCCATAACCTGACGTTTGACTTTATTTTGATCCTTAATAAATTTGCGGAAACGCGTATCACTGTTTTGTATGTGAAGATTAAAGCGTTCGTCAATCTGAGTGTTCTGCTGTTCGAATTTCGCGTCTATCTTTGCGTCCACTGTGCGCGAAAGTTCTACCGTCAATGCTTTAAACTCGCCCCGTAATTGTGTAGCTTTTTCAGAGCACTGTTTGGCGACTCCGCTAATTTCGTCTCTGAGTGTTTCTGTTGCGGCTGTTTGCATTTCCCTTAATTCTTGCGCAACAGACTTAATTTCTTCGCTATTTTTTTGTGAACAAGCCTCAATTTCCGTGCGCAACTGTTCCTTAGTGTCATGACACTGCGCGGCAACGGCTCTAATTTGTTCACTAAGCTGTCTGGAATTGTCGTCTAATTTTTCATTAAGCTGTTTGTTCTGTTCCCTAAGTTGTTTGAGATCTTCGGCATTATTGTCAAGTTTTTCGTTCTGTTGTTTGACCTGTTCACTAAGTTTGTCTTGTTTTTCGTTCTGTTGTTTGAAATTTTCATCAATTTTATTAAATTTTTCATTAAACTGTTTGAAATTTTGCCGCAAAAATGCCATAATTGGATCCGATTCAAAATTAGCATTTCTATTCTCTGTGCTATTCAATGGTCGATCTGGAATTGTCTCGTTATGCGTGACCATTTGGTAATTCTGAGATTTACAAAAAGGTTTGCCAGTTAAACATACACTGTCAGTCCCTATTTCGGAATTAAATAAATCCGTCGTACTTTCACTACACTGACCATTTTCATTCGAAAAATTTGTTTGTATGTTACTTAAATTTTCCAAACCGGTTGTGTTAAGCTGGGTAGCGCTCATTACAATGGAGCGTCCCGCGTCATCAATTGTCGTCAAATCAACTCAAGACACAATCGAGTTCGTTTGTTCATCATTAAGACAAAAGTCATCATTAGTGGTTGGAATACACTGATTGTTAGTGAACGCAGGATTGACATCATTACACTGCGTGTCACAATTACTATCAGTCACGTTGTTTAAGTCGGTAATTTCGTTCATAATACCTCGCGATACACTATTCACAGTCTTTCGCGGCATCTTTACAGTAGTCACAATTATGCACAAAACAAATAAGCACAATGCAAAAGCAACACACAAATACAACAGAGCAAATGAATTGTCGTTGATCTGTGGAAAGAAAGTCACAAGTTAATAAAAGCGTAGTGCCAAATCCTAATTATACTTAAGCAAATAAGAGCAGATATCTGACTGTTTTTCAAAAGACTCTCAACGAAATACGATCCTGTACTGGGTGTCGCCAAGTGTAACCTCCCCACAATAATTTAAAAGGAAAACATTTATGACAATACTTAATACAAATGGGAGCCGAGTGTAACCTCCCCACAAAAATTTGAAAGAAAGAAATATGACAATATTTAATTATGAATCCTAATGGACATTGCGCTAAGCGTAACCTGCCCACAATGGAATCTAGTGACAATGACAATTAAACAAAAATTAGCAATCTGACTCAAATGTAAATTCTTCACAAAAATTAAAGTCAATTCAGTGACAACAAAATCTCACCGATACTGTTAATTCAATTACACCGAAATATCGGTCTTTGGCCCTGTGCAAAACAATCAGAATTAAAGTCTTACCTCAGAATAACTGGATGTCAAATTTCTGCTCTTATTTCTGCGCACGGCTTGGAGGAACTGCATTGCAAATAATAATATTCCTTTTTTCTGTGATTTTACTGAAATTTTTCTTCAAAAGAAGTGGAATGAAATGGGAAGTGCAACGAAATCTTTAGTTCAATAAAAAATAAAATTTTTTGAAAAATGCTTTTGAAATCAAAATTATTATTGGGGGACTTGTTGGAGATTAATTACAATAAATAAATTTTACATTATCTAATGATTATATTAATTAACAGTATACCTCATTCAGCATCTTGACCAGTGTTGCCGACCGCCTACATCACACAACCGCACTGGGCTGCTACTACTGACCGACCTCTCTGCATGACGACTATTAGCGTACTGCACTGCACGACTACTGCTAGCCAACTGCACTGCACGACTACTACTGACCGACTGCTCGCAACTAAACCGAGCTACAGACTTCCACGACTACTGACAGAGTACTGCTCTGCATAGCGACAACTAGCGAACAGCTCGCAACACTCGCGCGGTCAAGCGCATACTCTCTGGTCAGAGACGCTGCAATGTCTCGCCATCGCTGCTACGTTACATACGTGTTTCAAGGTATTTCATACATAATTTTTCAACGATTTGGTAACTTTTTTCATAGAGTAAGTTAAGGTGATGCATCACTCTAGTGTTAAGATCTGGCACAGGTATTAATGTAATATTCTTTCTGCTTGAGCTTTATCAAGTTTAGGTATTTTGTTGCTGCTGTTTGCCAGGGATAGTTCTACTGAACTTTGCATTGTATTAAGCCAGTTTTACTACTGATTTATTTTTCTTGTTGCTGCACATTGGCTCATATTAGTTGTAATGTTGCATTTGCTTTGCTAATTTAGATATACTGCTGCTTGCTTTGCCAATTTGCATTTTTTGTCATTGCTGTTTGTGTTAATTTGTTATGTGGTGCTGCATTGCATAATCCCTTAGTATATATATATCTGAGCTCAGTAGACTTAAGTTAGCTTAAGAGGGGGTAGGGCATATAAGAGAATGAGTTGCGATGAATTGGAAGAAATGCATTGAGAAGTTATATACAAAAAGGTTTGGCAGAAAAAAATTGCGCACAATGAAGAATAATTATTTTGAAAGAGGATATGAACAAAAAAGTAGGGTTTAGGGACAACAGGTATAGATAGGACTTTTTGGGAATAATGATGAACTAAGGGAGATCTCCTAGAAGTAAAGAAAGTTTTGTTTGCAAATCAAATACGCTAAATACTGTAGTACCAAATGTCATACTAAAAACAAACCCTGTCTTTTCATTTTGTTATTCCGCTATGTGTTTGTGTACCTTTGTGTATTTGTGATCTTCCTGTCTTTATGTGTTTATCTGATAACAGTTATGTTGAAGAATTTTTCTAATACTATGTTATTTACTTTGTAAAGATGTTTAGACATTATTTATCCTGTTTTGTTTTAATGCTCATGTGTGAAGTTGATGTTTCGAAAGCTATTCTGGTCTTTTATGTATTTACTTATGTCATAATTCCTGTAACACTGATGTATATGTTTATTTCTATTCTTTTGTAAATCCTGTACTACTACAACTGTTATCTGTACTATTATGTTCTTTAATATGTATTTTGTACCTTTGTAATTGTATTCTTATGTTGTAAATTTATAATCATACAGACACCAGTTCTTCAAATTAAGTTTCATTTCACTGTGCACATTTCTGTTGGTCATAGTGTATACACAATATGTGAGAAGAAAAAAAAGGGAACTGTTAGCATTTGCACATGTGTTGATAATTCAGCAAGGGACTGGTTAACAGCATTGCTGGTTCTAAGGACATACCAAATGGTTTGTGACTGCACAAATGGTAGTTCATGGACTTGCTATATTGTCCGCAAGACTCTTCAAATTGGTTCAAATGGCTCTGAGCACTATGCGACTTAACTTCTGAGGTCATCAGTCGCCTAGAACTTAGAACTAATTAAACCTAACTAACCTAAGGACATTACACACATCCATGCGCGAGGCAGGGTTCGAACCTGCGACCGTAGTGGTCGCTCGGCTCCAGACTGTAGCGCCCAGAACCGCATGACCACTCCGGCCGGCGCAAGACTCTTCGATGGAGATTGTGCAGCTGCACAGTCGTAACAGATGGCCACTGGCCATCTCTACAAGGACTACTGTGGGCTTGCACCTTTGGTGGCCCACCAATACCATTATCTCTACAAGGACTACAGTAGGTCTGCACCTTCGGTGGCCCACCAATACCATACTCTCTACCAGGACTTACAACGGGTCTGCTCTGTGATGACCTACCTACCAATATTCTTCAAAACTTCGACTGACTCTCTGTGGGTTTGCTCTGTTGTGGTCCATTACCTGTTTGCATGTCAAGAGTCAGCATTGTCTTTCTGTTGGAAGGGCAATACTAGTTCTTCAAGACTGCATGGAAATCCACTACTTCCATGTGCATTTTCTTTTACTGCTCAGACCTTGTGCATAAAATTGTAATTACTACTGTGATGAATGATCAGGACTGTCTTTATGGACTGTGAGAAAATTTTTGCTTTTGACCAACATTGTATCGATAAGTGTGTGCATTTGATATATTTGTTATTGTTAATATAAAAAATTTTAACAAATATGTGTTGGCCATTGCCCAAAACAATTCTTAAATTTATTGTGGGGAGCATGGGGGCTATGTAAGTAGACTGTATAGGTTTTTATGTTGGCAACGCCACGTAGCGCTCTGTATGAAAATCACTGACTGTGCTGTGTGCAATCTGTGGTTGGTTGGCATTGTTGGAATATTCGCTATTGTAGTGTTGGCCATTTGGATGTGAACAGCGCGTAGTGTTGCGCAGTTGGAGGTGAGCCGCCAGCAGTGGAGGATGTGGGGAGAGAGATGGCAGAATTTTGAGAGTGAACGATCTGGACGTGTGTTCGTCAGAAAAAGGAAATTTAAGACTGGATGTCATGAACTGATACATATATTATGCCTTTTGAACACTATTAAGGTAAATACATTGTTTGTTCTCTATCAAAAGCCTTCATTTGCTAACTGTGCCTATCAGTAGTTAGTGCCTTCAGCAGTTAGAATCCTATATTTAGCTGGCAGTGTTGGCGCTCGCTGTATTGCAGTAGTTCGAGTAACGAAGATTCTTGTGAGGTAAGTGAGTCATGAAAGGTATAGGTTATTATTGAAAGTCAGATTGCGTTGCGCTAAAAATATTGTCAGTTTATTGAAGATCAGAATAAGTAAAGAGACAAATGTCTGAGTACGTTCAGTTTTGCTCAGCTGCTTGAAAAACAAATAACGTAGTGGTTTACCAGCACAGTCATTTATAATTTTTCTAATGGGATGTTTCATAACATTATAAACAAAAATGATTTTACCAAAGTGTTTTAATCGATTGTTGAAGGAAGAAAGAATTCATATTTACATATTTTTACATGACTGTGCAGTAAACCTTACGTGAGGATGGAGGGAAGGGGGGAGAGGTTCCACTGCATCTCACCAAATATCACCAGGAGGGTGGAGGGTTCAAATTTTAAAGAAAACCTCTCACTTAATTAATAGTCATCCCTGCTGTGACAAACTGGAGAAGCGAGGCTTACGGCAGCGCAGTTCCAGGCTGCTAAAAATGGACTGTAACGGCCAATTTGAGCCTTGTGCCGGAAGGAATCTAATCGTATATTGACCCTGGGCTACACTTCACCTAACCAACCCCAAAAATGTGGCTTACACATTTTTTTAACTCTGCCGGACGGCACTAAGAAATAGAACTCATGAAAGTAATGCAATACATCCATTAACATGAAGATTTATAAGCAAAAAAGCGTAATAGATGGGGTCAAAGTTAAAATAGCCTTTTTAAAAGTTTGTTCCCTGTTCCTCCAATTGATGCGGTATTTAGATCTTTTTTTTTTTTTTGTATATATCTAGTGGGTTTTCCTCATATCTTTCTCACTTTTCCCGTTTCAGATTTTTAATTTTCATTTTCAACCTAACATTACAAGAGTACGTACTTTCAGTTTGCTGAATCTGAAGATGCTATCCATATTCACATTAATAGCATAAAAGGATGTACTTTGCTATTGAAATATGCTTACCGTTCTGGTAGCAAAGTAATCTAAAAATACTAAGCAGATAACTATTAATCTTTTGATACACAATAAGGTCTATAAAACTTGCCGAATTTAGTTCTTGGGGTATGACACATATCCAAACTTACGAATCAATTAAGTCGAACCGGCAAGTTTCAGTCTTGTCTCCTCTTGTAAAAATTTCTGCAAACGCCCATGTTCTCCTTTATCGTCCTGTGCAGTGTATCTAACATTTCTGCCCATGGACGCTGCCACCTTTTTTGTCTATGATAAAAAAAAGGGACAAATACGAGTAGGATTCACGCTCAGAGGGTTCCATAAAAACGGACAGAAGACAAACCGGCGGACAACAAAATCCTAAATCCTGTAAGGGTTCCATTTCCACCGACTGAGGTACGGAACTGTAAAAACGAACTATCGGACGATACTCCACCTCACCAATGGTTTGACCCAGTTCGACGTGGCTCTCTAAGCGTCAAGCTGCGGTACTGTGGCGCGGGGATTCCATTGTGTGCCGAAACTGCACACGCTGACCTGCAAAGAACAGCAAAAATAATTACGTAAAATTATTTTTTTCGCGACGGCTTTATGACCACAACTCGGATTTCGATGTGGGAATGCTTTTCATGGACAGAAACGTGATACGCTGCCGACATAGTAGTAGTAGCCGAAAGTAATCATCAGCTGAGTCTTCTTGACAAAATGTAATATATGTTTGCTGTTAACTATTTTACGCGCATAAACAAAACGGAAACCAAGTTAATCATGTGCGCAACAGGGCGCTTGGATGTTAAAACTGAGTGAGAGATTCTTGAAGAGGTGAACAATATTTGCTACTTAGGAAACAGAATAGACTAGCTGACGAATCCGACGTTGTCTAGCCGTTCAGTTCGACAATTTGGTCTTAGAAACGAAAACAAAAAATGAACTGTGTTTGTAGCGCAATATCGAAAAAATTCCATTTACACTACTGGCCATTAAAATTGCTACACCAAGAAGAAATGCAGATGATAAAGGGGTATTCATTGGACAAATATATTATACTAGTACTGACATGCGATTACATTTTCACGCAATTTGGGTGCATAGTTCCTGAGAAATCAGTTCCCAGAACAACCACCTCTGGCCGTAATAATGGCCTTGATACGCCTAGGCATTGAGTCAAACAGAGCTTGGATGGCGTGTACAGGTACAGCTGCCCATGCAGCTCCAACACGATACCACACTTCATCGAGAGTAGTGACTGGCGTATTGTGACAAGCCAGTTGCTCGGCCACCATTGACCAGACGTTTTAAAACGATGGAAGATCTGGAGAATGTGCTGGCCGGGGCAGCAGTCGAACGTTTTCTGTATCCAGAAAGGCTCCTACAGGACCTGCAACATGCAGTCGTGCATTATCCTGCTGAAATGTAGGGTTTCGCAGGGATCGAATGAAGGGTAGAGCCACGGGTCGTAACACGTCTGAAATGTAACGTCCACTGTTGAAAGTGCCGTCAATGCGAACTAGAGGTGACCGAGACGTGTAACCAATGGCACCCCATACCAACACGCCGGGTGATACAGCAGTATGGCAAAAATGACGAATACACGCTTCCAACGTGCGTTCACCGCGATGTCGCCAAACACGGATGCGACCATCATGATGCTGTAAACAGAACCTGCATTCATCCGAAAAAAATGACGTTTTGCCATTCGTGCATCCAGGTTCGTCGCTGAGTGCACCATCGCAGGCGCTCCTGTCTGTGATGCAGCGTCAAGGGTAACCGCAGCCTTGGTCTCCGAGATGATAGTCCATACTGCCGCAAACGTTGTCGAATTGTTCTTGCAGATGGTTGTTGTCTTGCAAACGTCCCCATCTGTTGACTCAGGGATCGAGACGTGGCTGCACGAATCGTTACAACCATGCGGATAAGATTTTTGTCATCTCGACTGCTAGTGATACGAGGCCGTCGGGATCCAGCACGGCGTTCTGTATTACCCACCGCTTCCATATTCCGCTAACAGTCATTGGATCTCGACCTACGCGAGCAGCAATGTCGCGGTACGATAAATCGCAATCGTGATAGGCTACAATCCGACCTTTATCGATGTCGGAAACGTGATGGTACGCATTTCTCCTCCTTACACGAGGCATCACAACAACGTTTCACCAGGCAACGCCGGTCAACTGCTGTTTGTGTATGAGAAATCGGTTGGAAACTTTCCTCATGTCAGCACGTTGTAGGTGTCGCCACCGGCGCCGCCAACCTTGTGTGAATGCTCTGAAAAGCTAATCATTTGCATATCACAGCATCTTCTTCCCGGCGGTTAAATTTCGCGTCTGTAGGACGTCATCTTCGTGGTATAGCAGTTTTAATGGCCAATAGTGTACTTGTATTTATGAAAACGCCTTTGAAATAATGGAACAGCCGTGCAAAGAAATATGCGTAACGTACGAATGTATAAGCACAGTGCCCCGGATAGTTGCCGTACGCGGGGCGCAGCTGCTTCGCGTGTCTATAAGAAGATCTTGTAAATGTCTCTATCGCGCGGTAGCGTTCTCGCTTCCCACGCCCGGGATCCCGGGTTCGATTCCCGGCGGGGTCAGGGATTTTCTCTGCCTCGTGATGGCTGGGTGTTGTGTGCTGTCCTTAGGTTCGTTAGGTTTAAGTAGTTCTAAGTTCTAGGGGACTGATGACCATAGATGTTAAGTCCCATAGTGCTCAAAGCCATTTTTTTGTCTCTATCGCAACGGCTCTTCAAAGCTCTAGAGGTCTGTTAGAAAAATTCCGGAACTTCGTTCACAAATTTTTTCTGAACTTACCTTTTACTTATTGTGCATGGTCCCCTTCGAAATACTCTCCACCACAATTAATACACTGCTCTCAACGTCGTTTTCACTTCCGGAAGCACTCTTAGTACGTCTCTTGCTGGATCGCGTGAGCCACCGTCTGCGAATTTTCTTTTATCTCGTCTATCGTTGCAAATCTTCGTTCCTTCAACGGGGTTTTCAACTTTAGAAATTAAAAAAAGTTCGCAGGAGCCAGGTCTGGAGAATACGGAGGGTAAGGCAGCACAGTGATTTCGTTTTTTGTGCCATAGTCACGCACCAACGCGAATGAACGCGCGGCTGCGTAATCGTGATGCAAGAGCCATGAATTGTCTCGCAACATTTTAGACCGTTTCCTTCTCACACTTTCTCGCTGGGGTCGCAACACGTCCCGATAGTACCATCGATTAACTGTTTGTTCCAGTGGCACGAATTCATGATGAACTAATCCTTCAGAGTCAAGGAAAACTTATCAGCGTGGCTTTGACACTTGACCTGACCTGCGGAGCTGTTTTTTGGTCTTGGAGAACCTTTCCGGATCCATTGTGAAGTCTGAACCTTGGTCTCAACATCATAACCGTACTCCCAACTCTCATCATCACCAGTTATGATTCACTTAAGGAACATCTCGTTCTCATTTGCTCGATCCCAAAGCTCTTCACAGATTGCGAGGCGAAGGTCTTTCTGGTCTTGACTCATGATCCGTGGGACGACCTAGTCGTAACACGATACATTCCAAGATGCTCTGTCAGTATTTCATTACAAGATCGAAGTGAAATGTTACATTCCTCTGCAATCTCTCGGAGAGTCAGTCTTGGACTAGCACGCCCAATTTTGCTGATGTTCCTCACATGAGCGTCGTCGGTAGATGTCGAAAGGCGTCCTGGACGAGGGTCATCGATAACTTCCGTCCGGCCATTTTTAAACCGTGTGATCCTTTCGTAACAACGAGTACGGCTTAAGCACTCATCACCGTAGGCTTACTGTATCATCTATTGTGTCTCTGTAAAGGTTTTCTTGAGTTTCACGCAAACCAGTACCGTCAGTGGTAAGCGCTATGAGTGTCTTTTGCGTAACCATGTCATTCCAGCTGCAAGATGGCGCACCTCTGCACATTGCAAATCCAGTTAAGCAGCTGCTGGAGCGCCATTTCGGAAATGCTAGTTATCAGCCGCCATTTCCCTATAGCCTGGCCGTCCCAATCACCTGATCATAATCCGTGTGAGTTTTGGCGGTGGGGCTATCTGAAAGATGTTGTGTTCAGAGTTCCGATTGCAAACCTAGCTACGGTGAAGGGACGCATTGCGCAACACGTACTAAACGTGACCCCGGAAACACTTTGATCAGTTGTGGAACATGCTGTTTCTCGACTTCATCTTGTTGCAGAAAACGGTGGACATCATGTTGAACATGTTCTGCGCCAGTCACCCGGAAATTAATAATCCGATTTGATTTTGATTGATGCTGTTTTTGGCCTCAGGACAGTTAAAAACCGATGTGGTTGATGCATTTTATGCGGTTCTTGGCGTCAGGACAACTAAAAACCGATGTGAGTGATGCTTTTCATGCGGATTTTGGCCTCAGGACAATTGAAAATCGATGTGAGTGATGCTTTCTATGCGGTTTTTGGCCTCAGGACAATTAAAAACCGATTTTTCCCATCCGATGTGATAAGACCTTGCCGCCGTGGATGGGCTTACGTAACTAACAGTATCACACCTGTACACCCATGCAGTTGTTTTTTTAACGTCAAACGTATACCTTAGGCATTGTTGTATGATTAATTTGTCATTTGTAGCCGACTGCTATTAAATTATGATGCTTAGAGCGCTATCTATTGCTACATTTTGTAATTATTTATTTTTCTTCTGCCAATTTTGTAATCATTTATTTTTTCTTCTGCCATACGTTTTCCCCCTTCTTCCGACAATATTCCTTTGCAATTTGGCGTCATTTTGACCAGTGGTGTTATTTCTACAGCGGTTTAACTTCAATTATAATCACCCTGTATACTGCTAAATAATTATTCTGTGAAATGTACATGTTTTTGACTATCGATCAACACTCAAATTACATTCAGTTTAGAGCCACAAAAAGAACCTGCGAAGAACGCATGTGAAACGACCGCTATCATAATCCAAATAGAGATTTATCCTACAAAGAGAGGGGAGGGGGGGGGGGTTGATACTTGCACCCGTGAATGCTCCACCACCACCCACAGTACAGTGGTTTGCGGCATACGGACTCTGTATACATCGGATATTATCTTCACGTATCGGCGGCCCCTTCAGTCTTTCTATAGCGGCTTGCTCAATGATTTCTAATGTCGTGGCCTTCGAAGCTGTAGTGAGATGCCTTTTTTCCTTATACCTCTTTTCATACCGCCCCGTATCAATTAGATGCGATTTGCCTCTGGATAATAAGCAATCATAATGGAGGGAAACCCTTTAAGTATTTCATCAGTTTCGCAAACAGGATGTGACCAATTTTACGTAACTGGAACTAGACGTCGTTCCTCACTGCACACTGCTGGTCGTTAAAATTGCAACAACATGAAGGCGGCTTTCAAACTGGCATTAAGTCTACTACACGCTTGGATGATTTGCCATTAGAGCACAAAGATTAGCATTAGAGCGCAACGGCACACAATACGTAGAAGTACATTACGAACATAAAGATTATATAGTGGGATTCTCATTCAAAAATCTGATGTGAACATTGGTTATGAGAAGACCGTGTTACGCCTCTTGCAAGAAAAAGATATGTCTACCAACACGTGTCAGAATACGACAGCAGCAGATTCGTGGGCCTATGGAGATTGCAGTTTGCGTTCCGGGATACTGGTGTTCACGTTGGTCGGGCCCAATAAGTTTCTGTGAATGTGAAACTGATGTTTCAGGAGATACATACTCGACACTACTCAGGGTGTCAACGGCCCCATGTGACTAGCGCGCGAGAGGAAAGACACATTGTTCACTCAGCCGTGCAGGAACGTGTAGCCACCACAGAACCTCATTTCTGAAGTTTTAGGCGCCGCAGTGCACCTCTTCAACCATACAACCATCCCCTCCCCCCTCCAGCCATAAAAGTAACAAGTTCCGATTTCTGAAAACTTGTCATAAAACTTACAATGAGAAATCTTTTTTTAGAAATTACTGTTCTGAAATTCCGGTTTTTAAAACATGATTTCTTATAATCAAACAATAAAACCACAAGATTTAGTACAAATAACAGTTGCTACCATCTGTCCCCGAAGCAGTGTCTGTTCCCTAGTTCTGCTTGCTAGATACTGGCATAAGTCGGTGGTCTTCGTGACTATAGATCTTTGAGGTTGCCGTCCGTCGTAAAAAAAGACAGTCGACACGAAGGCAACCGACGTGCACCGTGCGAGGTGGCGCAGTGGTTACCACGCTGGACTCGCATCGTCCGGCCATCCTGATTTATGTTATCCGTTATTTCCCTAAATCGCTCCAGGCAAATGCCGGGATGATTCCTTTGAAAGGGCACGGCCGACTTCTTTCCCCGTCCTTCCCTAATCCGATGAGACCGATGACCTCGCTGTCTGGTCTGCTAGCCCCAAAAAACCACCCAACCCCGCTACCGCTACACACACACACACACACACACACACACACACACACATACACACACACACCATAGCTCACCTCCACGGCCCTGCCCATCGTATCACGTTGGTCACGCTTCGTCAATCTCACTGGCGCCGGTGCTGCAGCAAATTACAAATGGTTCAAAGGGCTCTCAGCACTATGGGACTTAACTTCTAAGGTCATGAGTCCCCTAGAACTTAGAACTAATTAAACCTAACTAACCTTAGGACATCACACACATCCATGCCCTAGGCAGGATTCGAACCTGCGACCGTAGCGATCGCGCGGTTCCAGACTGTAGCGCCAAGAACCGCTCGGCCACCCCGGCCGGCAGCAAATTACACTAACAAGGGGAAGGCCTCAGGCACGGCCAACCGAATCGGCTCAGATTTGGCAGGTCGCTTGTGTACAACCTAAAACGAAGGAATCTAGGATATTTTGGGTCAACACCCACACGTTTTTGAGAAAATCACCCCTAAAGATTATGAAGAGCAATCGACTCAAAACTGGCGGAATCGATAGATAATTGTAAATAGAGAATTTTTCATCATCAGGGATGGGGTCCGGAAACGCATACTTTTCCAGAAATCGAGGAAAGAAACTTTTACAACTGCCGCTTCTGTACCCACATGGTAAACGCTTTTCGCCTGCAGCACCGATACCGCAATGGCCGAGGTAACTGGATGGGAATCGGAGAATCTCGAAGAAACCTAGCGGATGTTCTTCTTTTCGTTCGTATATATCTGCATCTCAATTGATAGGGATAGGAGGGTTAATAAGGTAAGTAAATCAATAAGGAATGATAATAATAAGGTAGGCAAATAAATTTCTCAAACCTCTTGGGATAGTAAACAACTAAAATGTTAGTCCAGGTCACTTTACAGTGGCTCTTCTAGTCACTGTTACGTGTCCTCACTTTTCTTCGAACAACTTCATGGATGGTAATTTTGATATAAACATTCGAAACAAATATACCCACGGCACCAAGAACATCTAATGAATGCAACCTTTCGACAGCTACACTGTTCCTTCCGAAGAGTCGGAGGAAATCAAACTTGGTTTAGATCTAAAAATATGTCTTTTCCGTGAATTAATTTTGATGCGTACCACGCATACGATATCATTGCCTGAAAAATCGGTGCTGAAAGTTGGTTATGAATTATGCTATGAATAGTTTTTGCATCCATGAGGTTGTGCAATTCCCGCTGAGTTTCCAGATGCACACTGCAGCTCTGAAGCCTGGAAATAAAGTTTTTAACTTGGCGATAGAAATAAACACCACACGGCTGGCACACAGGTGTGCAGCTTGGCGGTATTACTTTTACTGTGCACGTCGGCTGACCCTCGCCGTCTATAAACATTGTGTCATATATTGTAGTATTAATTTGTCCACTCCAGGAATCCAATATTAGACAAAACTTGTTATCAGAAACGTATGGTTTTAAAACATTGTCAAGAATTGTTCTGTAAATCGCATTCGTCAGTTTCCCGTATTTGGAACAGGTAATGTAAACATTTTTCAATGAGTCGGTTAAACGATTGACCTCTTCTATAACCAGAGGACCAAGTGTAGCATTCGTTTCTTGTAAACTCAGGAAAACCTTGGGCAACACTTTTCCAGAGGCTGTGATGGCATATTGCGCCGTGTACGAATGTGTTAGTTTGTTTTTACTACCAACTGCGACAAGGGTTCGTTTCTCTCTTATGTGATAACGTGCGTCGAATGTTCACCCGATACTCGCATCCTGTTTGATCGGTGTTGATCACGTAATCACGATTAAAACCGGTCATAAGTGAGGCCGTTTGCGTGCTGAAAAGAGACGCCAATTACTGTATGTCACCCATATTTTGTACCTCCTTATGAAAGACATATTTATTGACGTACCGTTGACGAATTTTAAACTTCAATTTGAAATTTCTTGCCCAAGATAATGATGCAGCAAACGTAAAATCTTTGTTGGCCGTATATTGAAGTGCTGCACCTGCAGCCCACTCGTCAAGTATTCTCATTGTTACATTCTCGTTACGACAACGAGATTCGACAAATCGGTCCTATGTCCACTTATTTATCGCCTGGTATTTGTCGTATCTTGTCCCTCCTTTAACGATATCACTTTCCCACAATTTCAAGTCCTTCCTCCTTTACAGGGCTGTTGTTGCTCCATTCTTTTCAGTGTTTGTAAGTTCCAATTTGGATGATTCCTGGCTAGCGCCACCGCCTTTACTTTTAATTCAAGGGTTATAGCGCCGTAGTTCAATAGTTCAGTAATCGGTTCGTAATACTCATCGGGAACACATGAAGCACATATTCCCAGTGATATGGAGATTTTCAAAGTGTTATGATCATTTTGCGATTCACTAGTCGGGATATCTTCCTCTGAATCACCTTCTGCTTCGTCTTCATGGTATAGTACTTCATTATCAACAAAAGTCATTTCGTTCGTCAGCTCCAAAAATGGCTCGACGATAGCCGCTCCTACCAGTCTGGAACGCCGAGAAACAGAACTGCCTGCTTCCGGTAGTGCATTGATAATGCATCTGTCTTGCAACACTATCACAAACAAAACACAGCGTCGGTAACTTCCCGCTTGCCATCATCTGTGACAGGTCCCAACTATATATTACAGCGCTACATCTTCCATTATTGAGATTATGCACCTGAAAGATATGACACAACAAACAATAACTAGTTACTACGGCATAAACAGACGAGCTAATTACTATAAACTACACACAGTACTCGTCATATGTTACTTACGGAGAACACTGTATTCATTCACAAAACGTATTTCATTCGGCGCATTAACGATGGAAAAACCACTACATGTATCCGCGAGGTTCGTGGCAGCCTAATGGCGGAATACAACTCTTTCCGATTGGCTTCTATACGGCTCATGCTGGAGACCTTCACTCTTCCAGGTTCACAACTATGATATGACGAAGAGGCAACCGGGACAACATAACTCTCCCCGCGTGCATTCAGTCCCGTGCCTTGCTGTGAACAAGCGTCGCGCGGTTGGCTATCTGTAATCCCTCGTGAGGAATTCGAGTTGTTTTCATGTGACAACGCTTAAAAGTTTAATACTTTAGTAACTCACGGCGTTTGTCAAATTAGTTTGCCTACCTTATTATTATCATTCCTTATTGATTTACTTACCTTACTAACCCTCCTATCCCTTTCAATTGAGATGTGGAAAAATACAAACGAAAACAATAACATTGGCTAGGCTTCTTCGAGATTCGAAGCCGGATTTTCCGATTCCCAGCCAGTTACCTTGGTCGTTGCACCATCGGGGCTGTAGGCGAAAAGCGTTTACCATGTGGGTACAGAAACGGCAGTTGTAAAAGTTCCTTTCCTCGATTTCTGGAAAAGTTTGCGTTTGCGGACCCCATACCTGATGAAAAATGCTCTATTTACAATTATCTATCGATCCCTCCAATTTTGAGTCGATTGCTCGTCAAAACCTTTAGGGGTGATTTTCACAAAATTGCGGGGGTGTTGACCCAAATATCTTAGAGTCCTTCGTTTCAGGTTGTACACAAACGACCTGCCAAATTTGAGCCGAATCGGTTGGCCGTGTCTGAGGCCTTCCCCTTGTGAGAAGACAAGTCATGGTATAGCGATACGCATGCATATACAGATGGCGAAAGTACACAAGGTATAAAAGGGCAGTGTATTGGCGGAGCTGCCATTTGTACGGAGGTGATCCATGTGAAAAGGTGTCTGACGTGATTATCGCTGCACGACGGAAAGTAACAGGCTTTGAATACGGAATGGTAGTTGGATCTAGACGCATGGAACATTCCGTTATGTAAATCGTTAGAGAATTCGAAATCCACAGTATCAAGAATGTGCCGAGAATACTAAAGATCGGGCATTACCTTTTCTGTGTTGTTGCTGCTAAAGCTGTAACCCCCTTGGCGGCTGGACTTTCAGGGATGTAAGGTACAGGGTATTATGTTCGTGTCGGTCGCTGGTGGCCGAATAGTTCTAGGCGCTTCAGTCTGGAACCGCGCTGCCGCTACGGTCGCAGGTTCGAATCCTGCCTCGGGCATGGCTGTGTGTGATGTACTTAGGTTAGTTAGGTTTAAGTAGTTCTACGTTCTAGGGGACTGATGACCTCAGATGTTAAGTCCCATAGTGCTCAGAGCCATTTGAACCATTTTTTTATTATGTCCGTTTATTTGATGTGGCTTTGGGAGGGCATTGGGCTCTAAAATGGTTCACAAGTTGTATTCAGTTGGCGACGATGGATAGTGGAATCTTAATTCTGTGTCACTCTTCTCGATATATTATTTTCACGTTTTCTAGGTGTCCGTTTTGGTATGTTCGTGAATTTATTCCTCTTCATGGAGGTGCTGTGTCCTGGTCCATCGAGATGCTTTGAGAACTAATCGAAGGCAGAGGTTTGTAGCACCTTTATATTTGCTTTATTGCCAGTTCCCCCGAGTTGAACAGCTGTTGATTATCATAAGTTGTAAAATGGCAAGGCATAAGCACAGTTTTGAAAGTCTTTGCGGGTTTGCTGCCGGATCCTAAAATCAACTTGACTCGATATTTGGGCGATCCAACTGTTCGCCATCTTCAGGAAATGCTGCTTCTGCTGATGAGTCCCGCTGAGAACTAACGCAAGATTGCAATTCGACGTCCTATATAGGACACAGTTCAGTACACGGCGCATGCGCCGCCCATCACGGTTTCTGACTTCCAAAACAGGGAGGTGGCGCCGGGAAAGCCTACGTAGTCACACAAGCACAGTTCGGTTTTAATATTGAAGTCTTTACTTTTGCGTAGCGGGTACAGCATGTATATAGTTTTAATGACTTTGCTTTTCTTCTCCGTGATGTGCTGTTTACAAAGAAGTATATTTATCTAAAATCAGACCAATGTATTTCGTGGAGTCAGCCCAGCTTATTTCTGTAGTCTTCAGTGTTAATCTCTCGTTCAATATTGGTCAGCGTCTGGTGGAAAGTATAGCTTTTGTTTTACCAGCATTTACTTTTATTCTGTTGCGTACCAGCCATTCTTCTGTGACGTGCGGTTGGTGCTGTAGTCTCCTTATCGCAGTATACAGTTGTCACGATGTGATCAGAAAACCTGAAACACCTGCGAATTGAGCTAACAGCGTGTGTTGAAGAACTGGCAGGTCGTTCACATAATACTGAACAAAAGTGGTGAAAGGGCGGAGCCTTGTTCGATTCCTTCTTGCAAATGTTTGGCCTCTGATCGTTTCCCATCAATGGAAATGTAGAACTTCCTCTAGTTTAGGTAATGGTCGAGTAGTTTGATGTAGCAATCAGGTAAGTTACTTGATGCATGGAGCTTCGTGACCAGTTTGTAGCGCGGAGCGTCGCAAGTTGTTCTGAGCGAACGTTTGCTTTAGGATAGCTTGCTTCGGGGGCTGACATCTAGCGGCCTAACCAAGACACGCACGAGCATCTGTCACTGCCTGCCGTGGGAAAACTATTCAAGGTCTCTTACTGGACACGTACATTCACCACCTGTAAAAACCTAAATAAATGATATTAAATATTATTCACTTATTTTAAAAATCGGTACACTACCTTTTGTTATTCAGGAGAAGATGTATAAAAATTTCAACATTGTAACTATCATAGTTTCGGAGATAAAAAATTACTAAAAAGTATAAACTCGACACTTAGGGAACAAAATTCAGTTAGGAGATATGATAGTTTATCCTTTGGTGTAATTGGAAAACATAAACCGATCTCTCAGTGTGCAGAATTAATTTTCATATTAAAAGTTTAATTATTTTTCGTAATATAAAAATCAGACTAAGCTATTATTTGTGTCTAATATGGTTGTGGGAGTAAATGTGACTAAATGAGAGTGTCTATGTTGGACATTCGTTTAATTTCAATGTTGCATTATATACCGTCTTAATTAACCTGCAAGAGTTACACAAGCCTGTCGTAGGAAAATGATCCTAGGGTATTTACTCACTTTGCTGATGACGTATGTGTAGGTGTGATTGCTATTGTAACAGAGCACCCAGAAAGTCAGCTGGAGTAAAATCTGTATCTAAAGAATATTTCCAGAATTATTGTCTTTTCATTTTCGTTTATTAAACATTACTTTAATATTCGCATGTCAGATTGACGCAAATGCGTCTGGCTATAAGGATTGATGCAGGCCAGTTTTGGCGCGAGTATGATCATGAGCGAGCATTCTGATTGGCAGCAAGTATGGTTAGCCAATCAGAATTGAGACGGTTCCCGCTCGTTACCTGATAGTTATATTGGGAGTGAGGCTCCAAGAAGGAAGTCACTCGCTAGCTTTGAATGCGGACGGTCGTGTTACTAGTGACAGTCAAAATAATATGTAAGATGAAGAATTTCTTAGTGTTTGAGATATTGGTGAGCTAAGTCGGTAGCAGTTGCTGTTGAGGACTGCTTGGCGATATTTCAGAGATTTTGACTAAATCTGTTGGACAGGTATTCGGGTGCGAAATATTGGCCTTCGTATTACCAGTGTGGCATGTTTCAGTATTCAACCACTGAGCATTTTTGGAGAGCAGTTTCTTTTTTAGAAATCCACAAGAAGGACCAAATATAATAACTCAAATTAGTGATGAAATTAATGACTGTGAAAAACGTTGTTTAATTCAGGTCGGGTTTGGACAGATTTCTGGCTGTTTGCGGGTGAAATGTGTGTATGAGTTGTGAACTGGAGAAAAATAGCCAATAGTTTAAATGTCGACTGGATAGTACCTTTGTTTTGGCTATCAAGGCCAAAATAAACATTTTTGTGTGGAAATTTTGTACATTATTTTCCAGAAGCCAATCCATTTTCTTACTGTCCGATAAAACTGAATGACAGTTTTTCTACAGAAATTTCTTTCATAACTAAAGTTGCGCGGCCGCAGTAATTGTAGACATTAGATGGTGCTTTTTATCAACGCTGCTTTGACATAATCTTGTAAGTATCTACGTTGCTGAGTGAAGAGACATCGAGCAGACACTGTTCTGAGGCAGGTGAATTCTAATTTGCAGCCTGCACAATTACAACTACGTAACGAAATCAAACAAACAAACCCCGCCCCACCGTAAATTTCTCTCTCCATACTTTATCAAACGCTTTTTCCACGTCGAGAAAGGTTGCTGTTACGTAATGCGTCCTGTAGATGTTGTGGGTGATATGTTCACTGATTCGAAGGAGTTGTAATTCAGCAGAAAGTTTCTACCGAAATGCGAACTGCTCAGTATGTATGTCGTTGTCTTCCGCCAGCAGAGGGCGTATTCTAGCTAGAACTTTTCTTTCCAATACGTTAACAACATTGGTAGAAGGGTGATCGGTCTTTAGTTCTAGGGCTGCATGTGGTCCTTCCAGGTTTCAGAAGTGGGATGATTTTAGTTGTGTTCCAGACAATTGGATAATAACAATTGAGCAAGTAGCTGTTAAATATCCTTGTAAGGAGTACTACTGCTTACGTTGTAGATGTTTAATCTGTTCATTCGTTACGCTGGTGCTGAATGTATGCCCAGGTATTTTATCACGTTTCTAACTTCTGTAGGCGTCGCCAATGCTGGTTGATCTAGCTGTGGTGAGGTTCTTTTCCGAGTGTTTCAGTGTGGACCTGTTCTTTGTAGTCTGCATCATTATTTAGCTGACGGTCTTGATTCAAAGTGTTCTGATCCTCATACGCTGTGGCGAAAAGTACAGCTTTTCCTAATGAGCCTTAAACCAATTCGTGGCAATTTGTAAGTGCTGCCTTCCGTGGATTAGGGTTTCGCAGGTTGCGGATGAGTTTCCAATCATTTCTGGATCGCAGCTGGAGTTGACTCATATTCCCTCCTTTCGGTCCTCCATTCGAGCTCTCCGCGTCGTAGTTCTCGTAACAGTTGCTTCATAGTGCGGCGGTCAGCAGGGTTCCTGTGTATTTGCCATATTTTTGGGGCTTGATTTTACAGGTATTTAAGACATTGGAGCGTTGGTGGTAAAGATTTGCTGTTGGATTCTGGGAATAATATTGTCGTAGACGCATTTTATACGCCTTTGTAATTTTTCCTGTGGGGTTGTTTTGGGGGAGGAGACCAGACAGCGAGGTCATCGGTCTCATCAGGTTAGGAAAGGAAGTCGGCCGTGCCCTTTCTAAGGAACCATCCCAGCATTTGCCTGGAGCGATTTAGGGAAATCACGGAAAACCTAAATCAGGATGGCCGGACACGGGATTGAACCGTTGTCCTCCCGACTGCGAGTCCAGTGTGCTCGCCACTGCGCCACCTCGCTCGGCCCTGTAAGAGTTTTTACTGCTACATCAATTACTGCAGGTGAGTAAATGTCGACTGTGGGTATTTTCTTGTTGTTCAGCCATATAGAGAAGTGATTCCATTCAGTGGTGGTCTTTTTTAAATCAGGCATCAGCATTGCCCTTGTGATGTACCCAATCACAGGGTTGGGATCAGAGGTAAGACCATCAATGCTTTGTAAATGAAGGTTGGAATCCAGGTTCTTTTTCATAGCAATATCTAGTACGGATCGTTGGGGGTTTGTGATGTACAGAATATATGTGGCACCTTCAGACCAGTCGTGGCTGCTTGTCCCTTTTCTTCAAAGTGATAAAGCTGTTCTTCCTCAGGTGTTACCTATCACTATGGACTACGCAGTGGCCGACGGCCTTCAGTTAACGACGGTGAGCAGGGACGTTTGCATAGAGTTGTCAGCGCTAGCAGATAAGCAACACTGGGCGAAATAAACGCAGAAATCAATTTGGACGTATGACTAACGTATCCGTTAGCCAGTGCGGCGAAATTTGGTCTCATTGGTCTATAGTGGCTGTTACGACTTCTGCACCACTTGTTAGCAGCAGACACAGTGGCTGCGCCAAAGACTGAGACGGCGTGGAGTTTTACAATTATTTATTGAACTTTCTTTACAATTTCTCCCTCGTCCTCGCTGTCCAGCCCTGCGGATCCCTCCGCTTGGCTGCTGCTGCGTAGATTCTCCGACAATGCGCGCAACGCGCGTCGTTGATCGCATTCGGGAGCCTCAGGCCACCAGTGCTCCGCTGAAGCCAGGATGCCCTGTGGTGAGATGAACTCGTCGCCGCTCGGCGCCCCAGTACGGGCACGCCCACGGAGCCGCGTCGCCGTGAGGTCAGCTGCCGACGCCTGCTGCACCAGCGGCTGGGAAGCCATCAGTCGCGATGTCCACGAGATCCCGTCATGGCCGGACCACGCGCTGTGGGGTCGGGTTGCCGTGAAGTCCGGGCGTCAGTCCCCGGCGGCGCCTGTGACCGAGACCGCGCTGCGGCCAGTCCTGCTGGAAGTTCTCGCCGTAGTTAGTCAGCCACAGTGCCGACCGAACTTGGGCCGACCTCCAGACCTGAAGTTGACATCTGGCGGCGAACGGATGACTCCTGCAAGTTGGAACAGACTTCCAGAATCGTCACCTACAAAGACTGAGCATTCGAACACAGACCACGTCCGTCCTCAGATCCTAACTGCTTCCTAATGGCTTCTGTCTGTTGCTGCCTGTGCTCCACTATTTATATCCGGCAGGAGGACGTTTTTTACCTTCGGTGGTAGCTTTTTGTTATTACTCCCGCAATATATTGAAGGGTAACTTAGTGTGCTGGTCTCACTTCCCCTTACTCAGCACTCTCCAGGCTTTGCTCGGCACTCGGTCTGTGTTCGTCCTTGCGTCAGCCTGTGCTTGCCTACTTCGCAACACCTCGGTCACCGGCGTGCCTCTGTTTTGCCATTCTCCACTGCGTGAAGCAACGCTTACTACATGTGGTCGCAGCATAGCAGACAACTGACGCTAGTACCTTTGCTAACAGCACAAGATCGGGCTTGTGACCATATCGGTTGGTCCCTAGACTACTGGAAAACCGCGGCTGGATAGGTGAGCCCTAATTTTAGTTAGTAAGAACTGATGGTAGGATTCGCTTGCAGTGCAGACCCCATGAAGCCGTGGACCCAAATTGACAGCAAGGTACTATGCAAGCTGGTGATGGCTCCTTAACAGTGTAGGTTGTGTTTACATAGAATGAACGGGGTGCTCTTGATTTTCAGCTAATTGGAGACAATGTGCAGCCATTCAGCCATTCGTGGACTTCATATTCAAACACAACGGTGGAATTTTTGTGGATGACAAAGCACCATGTCACAGGTCTACAGTAGTTCGCGATTGGTTTGAAGAACGTTCTGGACAATTCGAGAGAATGATTTCGTCATCTAGTAGCGAACGGGAGTATGATGGACAGGAACTGCGGACAGGTGGCGCTGAGTGTGGGAGTGTGGATGGGCTGTGAAGCGTACCGAGCTAGTCCGCGCAGTTGTGATAACGCTGTGCACCAGATACGCACCTGCCTGGTAAGCAGGAGATCCCGGGTTCGAAGCCCGGTCCGGTACACGTTTTCACTCTTCACCGCTGATTCCAAGTAATGTCCCGCTGCAGCTGACAGCATTGATGCCCTTCAATTTACGTATAGTGTTTCACAGCTGCGGATTCTGCATGGTGTACACGTGTGCCCGCGCTCTTCGTCCACGAGACTCAGAGGTCCATAGACACAGGTTCCCAGGTAGATGCCGTGTTTCTTGACTTCCGCAAGGCGTTCGATACAGTTCCCCACAATCGTTTAATGAAGCATTTGGACTATCAGACCAATTGTGTGGTTGGATTGAAGAGTTCCTAGATAACAGAATGCAGCATGTCATTCTCAATGGAGAGAAGTCTTCCGAAGTAACAGTGACTTCAGGTGTGCCGCAGGGGAGTGTCGTAGGACCGTTGCTATCCACAATATACATAAATGATCTTGTGGATAACATCGGAAGTTCACTGCGGCTTTTTGCGGATGATGCTGTGGTATATCGAAAGGTTGTAACAATGGAAAATTGTACTGAAATGCAGGAGGATCTGCAACGAATTGACGCATGGTGCAGGGAATGGCAATTGAATCTCAGTGTAGACAAGTGTAATGTCCTGCGAATACATAGAAAGAAAGATCCTTTGTCATTTAGCTACAATATAGCAGGTCAGCAACTGGAAGCAGTTAATTCCATAAATTATCTGGGAGTACGCATTAGGAGTGATTTAAAATGGAATGATAAGTTGATCGTCGGTAAAGCAGATACCAGACTGAGATTCATTGGAAGAATCCTAAGGAAATGCAATCCGAAAACAAAGGAAGTAGGTTACAGCACACTTGTTCGCCCACTGCTTGAATATTGCTCACCAGTGTGGGATCCGTACCAGATAGGGTTGATAGAAGAGATAGAGAAGATCCAACGGAGAGCAGCGCGCTTCGTTACAGGATCATTTAGTAATCGCGAAAAAGTTACGGAGATGATAGATAAACTCCAGTGGAAGACTTTGCAGGAGAGACGCTCAGTAGCTCGGTACGGGCTTTTGTTGAAGTTTCGAGAACATACCTTCACCGAGGAGTCAAGCATATATTGCTCCCTCCTACGTATATCTCGCGAAGAGACCGTGAGGACAAAATCAGAGAGATTAGAGCCCACACAGAGGCATACCGAGAATCTTTCTTTCCACGAACAATACGAGACTGGAATAGAAGGGAGAACCGATAGAGGTATTCAAGGTACCCTCCGCCACACACCGTCAGGTGGCTTGCGGAGTATGGATGTAGATGTGTCTGTTCTTTTGGACATGCCCGAAAGAACAAACACCACGAATTCATATAATAGATATAAGATTGAAAGTGTCCTCAAAATGTGTAGGTAATTCCTGTAATTCTTTACAGGCCACAATAGATTCTTCAGACCTCGCTCTTTCTTTAACGGCAGTGAGCTTAGGGAACTGGACCGCGTTTGTCTTGTGTTCTTTCTATGACGCGATTTTCTTTTTAAATGCACCCGCATCCAGTTAGAAAGAAGTTCTTTCTCTACTTGCAGTGTCTTACCGTGGACACTATGCAGACAAGTCCACTTAAAAAGCGAGGGTTGCAATCCATTCTGTCTGTCGATCGTTGAAATATTTTGCTCTTTCATTGTCAACTGAATCTTTAAATTTGAGGCACCCGTTGCTTATATGACATTGATAATTCTCGTCCCTCTGTTTTGCGATTGCCATTCATTTTTTAAGGTTTGTGATGACAGGTCGCTGCACTGCCTCTTTTTGTGCAAATATCCACGGGAGTCGTGAATGTCCTTCATACTACGAATAAACAGAGAAGGATAAACACCGCTGAACCACGGTTCTGCCGAACTGAAGAGAGTTGTGACGACCGAAAAATGCCACACCACAGTACTAAATGATATGCTGCTCTGTACCGAGTACTTCCGGGAAAAGCCAAGATAGGCCTACCCGTGGCCCGTTCGCAGCCCACACGCCTACGTGAAGTTTGGCACGCCATGGCCGGCCCTGCTTTATGCTACAGTATAATCAGAACGACTATTACACCTGTGAATCCTGCAAGCTGGCATTTTTTATCAAAACACTTCTACACGAAACTAATGTTTGGATCTACTAACATGGCAGATGTCGGCTACAGTTCTGTGACGATTCCCCACATTATACCTCCAAGATCACCACCGCCTGCCAGCACGGCGACCATTGTTGTGGCAGACAGAGGCGTTCTTACAGAGGGCTCGTAACACCACTGAACATACGAGAGGAACCACAACATCTTTTCAGATAAGTCTTGTTTTTGGGCACAGCATCACGATGCACGTCTTCATGTCTGGAGGTTCTTCGAAGAATTGACATTGTCAGATTGCATTTGTAACGTCATATGGGGTCAGCAGCTGCCTCATGGATGGGTTGCTATTGGATACACATCACAATCACCGATGGTTCCCACAACCGGTAAAACAACTGACAAGTTTCTGAAATGTAGAGACTGGCGACTGTGGCTTATCTGCGAAATCTCTGTAACGTTACATTTCAACAAGATAACGCAAGATTGCATGTTGCGACTATGTTCACCTGTTGCCCTGGCCGGCACATTCTATACATCTCTCTTCCATTTGCGAGAGACTGGCGTCCCACCTCCTGCCAGACACTACGACGAACTCTGGCGCACTGCTGAAGCGGTTTGTAATGATGTACCCGTATCTGTCGTCCAAGCTCTGTTCGACTCTATGTCCAGCCGGGTTGGATCCATTGTTGCTAGCAGAGGTGTCACTTCTGTGTACTAAATTTCTCGCCATTTATATACCCATATCAGCTACAAATTTAATCATGTGTTTATCCTGGTACACTGCATACGCGCAATAAAAAATTTCATTGTTTACTCTCCTTCTGGTGATGCAATTTTAATACATGTTCATTATCTGCCTCGATTGCATTAGTTTTTTAAAAGTCCGGTTTCGGTTCAACACGAACCACCCTCAGATCTGTAGGCAAGAGTGAAATAACTAATAGAGAAGCAGTCTACGAAAATACATGTTATCTCATACCATGCCAACATCGAATATCAGATGCACCAGAGCATACCTGATTGTATGAGTTACAAGAGTAACTGGTCCAACTGTCAGCAAAATGTACATGCTACTTCACATAGTAAAATAATGATTTGGTAGAATCTACATTATTAATATAGCCAACCGATGGCGTCCGGTACATTCGTTACATATAAATAAAACATATAGGCTACATAGACTACTAAAGTTTGTGATTTATTTATAATGTCTTTTAACCTCGAAAACCACATATTTTAATTAACTAGCTCTAAGAACAATTCTCCCAGCATACAAATAATAATAATAATAGTTATAATAATAAATTCAGAATGAAATTTTCGCTCTGCAGTGGAATGTGCACCAATATGAAACTTCTTAGCAGATTAAAAGTGTGTGCCAGACGAAGTTCTCCTGCTCAGTCAGTAGAGCACTTGCCCCTGAAAGGCAAAGGTCCTGAGTTCGACTCTCGGTCCGGTACACAGTTTTAACTTGCCAGGAAGTTTCATATTAGCGCACTCTCCACTGCAGAGTGAAAATTTAATTCTGGAAACATCCTCCAGGCTGTGGTTAAGCCATGTCTTCGCAATATCCTTCCTTCTAGGAGTGCTAATCTTGGAAGTTCCGCGGGAGAACGTCTGCGAAGTTTGGAAGGTAGGAGATGAGGTACTGGAGGAAGTGTAGCTTTGAGCAGAGATCGCGACTCATGCTTGAGTAGCTCAGCGTGTTCGGTCAGAGGGTCGGCTGCCCTCTGTAATAAAAAACTGTGTGAACGAATCAACGAAGTACTTGAATGGGCCGGCCGGTGTGGCCGAGCGGTTCTAGGCGCTTTACTCTGGAACCGCGCGACCGCTACGGTCGCAGGCTCCAATCCTGCCTCGGGCATGGATGTGTGTGATGTCCTTAGGTTAGTTAGGTTTAAGTAGTTCTAAGTTCTAGGGGACTGATGACCTCAGATGTTAAGTCCCACAGTGCTCAGAGCCATTTGAACCATTTTTGAACTTGAATGGGTGTCAAGTGACGTCCGCTCAGACCAAATGCAACGAAGTCATTAACAAAATGAAAAAAAAAATTGGTAGAACACTAGCCTGCGAAAGGCAAAGGTCCCGAGTTCGAGTGTCGGTCCAGCACACTCTTTTGAAACTTCCGTACCAGCCCACACACTGCTCCAGAGTGAAAATCTCACTCTCGAAACATCCCCCAGGCTGTACCAAAGCCATTTCTCTGCAATATCCTTCCTCCCAGGAGTCTGAAACGATGGCGGTCGAGTTTTGGCTCATTCTGCTCGCTTACATCACGCATTTCCTGACACCCAATGAGCACTCAGTAGTGTTCTGAGCGCTCTGCCCAATGCGAGAATTAAACATGATCGTAACGAGTTATTTAGAGATTTTTTATTCGATTTGTTGCGAGTTGTATGGCAGATGGTGGCGGTAGGCGACAAATTCTACACAAGCAAGTGAGAGCCGTAATTTGTAGGACACACTTTTACATCGAGCCCAAAACACGTTTATACGCGCTCCGCAAGTGTCGCTGGGAACTTGCAACAATGCAAGGCCCGTCCGTTTGTCACCTGCGCGAACCGCTATCGTTCTTGGATCGCCAAGTTTCTCAGGAGATCTGTTATGAAGTTTGGGAGGTAGACTGCCTACGAAACACTTGTGAGACTCATCCTAGGATACTGCTTCACTGCATGTGGTCCAAATCAAACTGAACCAACAGGTCATATTGGAAATATACAAGAAATGGCGGAACGAATAGTAGAAAATTTGTTTGACGCTTGGGAGAGCTTCATGGAGAAGGTGAAAAAAAGAAAAAGAAGCAGTACTGGTAGATGCTTGAAGGCAGAAAGGAACTACACAGCGAAAAAATCCGAGGGCCACGACGATCAGATAAAAAAAAATAGTTCTAGTGTGGAAGTTTACAGACATTCATTTTACCGTCACTCTATTTTTACATTAATTGTACATGAGCCTGCTGAGCTTAAAGAATTCGAAACATGCGATTCCAAACACGTAAACAAAGAAAAAACTCTCATAACATATTCTCTATAATGCATTAAAGAGATGTGTACGTAAAATTTCATCCGTCTCAAACTTCGGAAATATAGGCTCCCGCGCCGACCAAGTGATGTGATTAAAAAGAGTTATGAAAGTAATAACTGTAGGTCGAATGGTACAATACGATTATTACCACTGATTAGTGGACTGTATGAGTCTGACGAGATACAAGCGAATACTGCAATAACTGATCATTTTCGCCAATACAATACAATCAGCTCAACGACTCATCTACTAAAATTATTAAGTATATAGATATATTAATAATTTTTACTTATGGATCGTCTTACAGCAACTGAATAAAACACAATTTTAGTGCCATACGCGTTTCGCCTTTATTTTCTGCAAGGCATCATCAGTGGCAGGTTGCGTAGACAATTTCCTACATATTACGCTACTGTTGCATTTTTGGTGTTGTTCTTCTTCTTATGAACGCCAATTTGCAGTTTTTTTCCCCATTCCACAACACTATGCACTGAACGCTTGTTTTAAAGCCAAATTATTAATATACCGTAATATTACACGCAACAGGACCATAAAAGTTGAAGAAGTATATAGATAGTTCATCCATCCCGTAATCGAGGATCTCGATGATTTTTGCCTGTTATCGATATCGATAATGGAAAGAAATCAGCCCCGGTAATTGCAAGACTTTAGAGAATGTTTTAAGTCCGCCATTCGCCGGTAGATGGCAATGGCGTCGTTTTCACAGACGCGGCTAATTCTTCATAGTTCTGCCAAATTGCCGCCTAGTAAATATAAACTATACATACAATGTTTCCTCGTAAATCAGTCTACTGTTAAGAAAAACCGTATAAAAATATCTACAGTTGTTCCTGAGACTAGACATGACATAAAAAGAAGTGAGCGGGCGACTTCAGTTTATATATGTAGACAGAGATTTAATAAATGACCTCCAATCCCCCACGCATTACTCTCCTTTCTCCCCTTTTTGTTTTCCCATCTCCTGTCCAGTTTCCCCCCACCTGCTCTCGACTGTGGTGTCACCTTTGCCGACTTTTTCGTGCTGTGTTCTAGTGCCTATTCAGTGTTGTGTTGTGAACAGAAACCATGCTGTCGCTGGGTGTGAATTTTATATACTTTGCGAACAGAATCCAGACTGTCGCCGTGATTTTTTTTTTTTTTTTTTTTTTTTTAACTGTCTATTGTTTTCCCTGTCTGCTCCGTATGTATTTTTATTCGCTTCATCATCCCTCTGTTGCTTGTTTTAATTTCCCCATTTTCTTTTCACCTTGTTACTCACTAAGTCCCCGATTTTATCGCCTGTTTTTATTATTATTTATTCTCCTGCTCTTTGTCAGAAAATCTGTAGGCTGCAGAGCAGCGTCCTAAGCTGCTGCCAGCCCGCCCCCTTTGGGGGGGAATTGAAATTCAATAAAGAAAAAAAAAAAAAAAAAAAATCCCCCACGCGGATCCTCTACGACTTAATTCCTTTCCCACACCTCCTCCTCTTCCTTGAACGGATACGGATCCTTTACACCTCTCATAAACTTGATCCCCCTCACCCGCTTGTCTCTCCCATCCTTTCCCAACCCCGTCCGCTGCCGCGCCTGTACACCCGCATCACACCTGCTCTCCATCTTACCATTCCATACCGTTGCCCAAGGTGGCTTCCGCCAACTTCCCTTGCACGGATGATGCCCTGCCCCTCTGTCCATCCCTCCTACCAGATTTAATCCTGCCCTTCCTACTCCTGTGTTTTTCCTCCTGGGCAACTTCTTTCCCTTCTCTCCCTCTCCTTCCCCCTCCCTGGGCTTCCACCCCACCCCCCCCATAACCTCTCCCCTCTCCCTCTCATCTTCTCTCCACCTGGCATGGCATCCCCCCCCAACCCCTCCCGTATTTCCCTGTGGCAGCCCGCCCCCTTTTTCTCGTGCAACAGTGTGTTTATAGAGCGCCAAAGATCGCCATCATTGTGTTAGTGTTTCTCTTTGTCTTAGTGTAACGGTGTTACTTCGCCAGTGCTCCTACTTTCACGTGTTCAACCGTCTGTCTACGTTTGTGCACTGCGCTGAACATCGCTGTGCGACCAGCGCCTTCCGTGAACGACTTCATTTCTTTTTCATTTGTCTATCTCCTGTTTTTATCCTACATGTACATCTATTTTTATGTCTTCATGTTTCTTGTATGTTTTTTTTCTGTGGACGAAGTGGATAGGCCGCTGCCCGCCTACCATTTGTAAAGGTTTAAAATAACAATAAAGAAAAAAAATAAAATAAATGACAACAACTTACATTTTCTGTTTGCATGCAGTAATATTTTTCTACTATACTTTTGACAGGTATTGACTGCAATGTAAGTTCAAATGGCTAAAATAATTTTTAGGGTGTGATTACAAATTAACAGTTTTTGGATTTCTTCCTTTACTTGTACTCTTAAACTTCGTTTCTTGCCAAATTTCATGTTTCTAGGTCAACAGAAAGTACGCTGTAGGTTTTGATAAGTGAGTTTGTATCAAAATATTTGACATGAATGACTGTAACTTTTGGTTACATTAACGTAGAAACTTCAATTTTTTACACCGCAAAGGCACCTAATCCTTAGCATGTGACATGTATTTGAACTTGAGATGTCTACCCATTCCTGAGGAAAAAAGATGTGTTAACAGAAGGACAGGCAGACACACAGCCGTCTTGCAGACTTTCCACAACGCGAAGCCGCCAAGTAGCTCCTCAATTAGCAGAGTGACGAAGACTGCACTGCTCTCACGGAGTAAAAATCATTGGCAGCACCAGGAATCGAACCCAGACCCTCCGCATGGTAGCCATGTAAGCAGAACCTTTTTTTTCTTGTTGATCGCATTTTGTTCGTTATTGTTCGTTGCATTTGATCTGGGTGGACGTCCCACGACACCCGTTTGAACGATCATCGTTGATCCAGTCACTCAGTTTTCTTCTTATTACATAGGGCAGAACTCTCTGACCGAAAACGCACAGCTACCGTGTCGCTTAGAGCACTGAGCCACAGAAACGAACTACACAGCTGCAACCTCAGTTCACTAAAAATGTTTCAAGAACCAGTATTAAGTGAGGACCGCAAAAACAAGATTAGATTAATTACGACATTTAAGCAAATATTCTTCACGCGCGAACATGGGACGGGGGTAATCCCACATATGTGGTAGAATAGGAAGGACTGTCTGCCGTTTACTTCAGTGATTTGCAGAGTGTAGCTGCAGATGTGGCTCATCAGGCACGCACGTCACTTGGGCAAACGGTAGCGAGCGGCAGCGCCACGAAGTTATTTGTGGGATTTAGGAACCCAGATTTCGTGGGAGCCAGACAGTTTCACGAAAGTGTTAAGCGACAAATGTAATGACTTATCATCCGCACCACAGGAATTACAGAGATTTGTATACAGGCAGAATCGGCGCTGATGTCGGCAACGCCTATATAAGACAACAAGCGTCTGGCGCAGTTTTAGATCGCTTCCTGTTGCTACAAATGCAGGTTATCAAGATTTAAGTGACTTTGAATGTGGTGCTATGGTCAGTGCACGAGCGATGGGACACAGCATCTCCGAGGTACCGATGAAGTAGGGATTTTCCCGTACGATCATTTCACGAGTGTACCGTGAATATCAAGAATCCGGTAAAACATCACGTCTCCGACATTGCTGCGGCCGGAAAAAGATCCTGCAAGAACGGGACCAACGACGACTTACGAGAATCGTTCAACATGACAGAAGTGCAACCATTTCGCACATTTATGCAGATTTCAATGCTGGGCCATCAACAAGTGTCAGCGTGCGATCCATTCATCGATTCGGAGTTGAAGGCCCACTCGTGTACCCTTGATGACTGCACGACACAAAGCTCTACCCCCACCTGAGCCCGTTAACACCAACATTGATGACTGGAAACATGTTGTCTGGTCGGACGAGTTTCGTTTCAAATTGTATCGAGTGGTTGGACGCGTACGGATGTGGAGACAACGTCATGAGTCCATGGACCTTGCATGTCAGCAGGGTACTGTTCAAGCTAGTGGAGGCTCTGTAATGGTATGGGGCGTGTGCAGTTGGAGTGATAGGGGACTCCCGCTATGTCTAGATACGACTCTGACAGGTGACACGTACGTAAGCATCCTGTCTGATCACCTGCGTCCATTCATGTCCGTTGTGCATTCCAAAAGACTTGAGCAATTCCAGAAGGACAATGCGACACCCCTCACGTCCAGAATTGCTACAGAGTGTCTCCAGGAACACTCCTCTGAGTTTAAACACTTCCGCTGGCCACCAGACTCCCCAGACATGAACATTATTTATCATATCTGGGATGCCTTGCAACGTGCTGTCCAGAAGTGATCTCCATCCCCTCGTACTCTTACAGATTTATGAACAGTCCACAAGATTCATGGTGTCAGTTCCCTCCAGCACTACTTGAGACATTATTCAAGTCCATGCCACGTCGTGTTGCGGCACTTCTGCCTGTTAGTGCGGGCCCTACACGATATTAGGCAGGTGAACCAGTTTCTTTGGCTCTTCCGTGTAGCAGGACGATATGCAGCCTTGGCATCAGTTTCCAGTGGGAATCCGCAGCAACGGCTTTCTGTCGAAGATGGCGTACACGTGGATTGCCGACATATCTAGTTATACAGGGTTATTACAAATGATTGAAGCGATTTCACAGCTCTACAATAACTTTATTATTTGAGATATTTTCACAATGCTTTGCACACACATACAACTCAAAAAGTTTTTTTAGGCATTCACAAATGTTCGATATGTGCCCCTTTAGTGATTCGGCAGACATCAAGCCGATAATCAAGTTCCTTCCACACTCAGCGCAGCATGTCCCCATCAATGAGTTCGAAAGCATCGCTGATGCGAGCTCGCAGTTCTGGCACGTTTCTTGGTAGAGGAGGTTTAAACACTGAATCTTTCACATAACCCCACAGAAAGAAATCGCATGGGTTTAAGTCGGGAGAGCGTGGAGGCCATGACATGAATTGCTGATCATGATCTCCACCACGACCGATCCATCGGATTTCCAATCTCCTGTTTAAGAAATGCCGAAGATCACGATGGAAGTGCGGTGGAGCACCATCCTGTTGAAAGATGAAGTCGGCGCTGTCGGTCTCCAGTTGTGGCATGAGCCAATTTTCCAGCATGTCCAGATACACGTGTCCTGTAACGTTTTTTTCACAGAAGAAAAAGGGGCCGTAAAAACCGTGAGATTGCACAAAACACGTTAACTTTTGGTGAATTGCGAATTTGCTGCACGAATGCGTGAGGATTCTCTACCGCCCAGATTCGCACATTGTGTCTGTTCACTTCACCATTAAGAGAAAATGTTGCTTCATCACTGAAAACAAGTTTCGCACTGAACGCATCCTCTTCCATGAGCTGTTGCAACCGCGCCGAAAATTCAAAGCGTTTGACTTTGTCATCGGGTGTCAGGGCTTGTAGCAATTGTAAACGGTAAGGCTTCTGCTTTAGCCTTTTCCGTAAGATTTTCCAAACCGTCGGCTATGGTACGTTTAGCTCCCTGCTTGCTTTATTCGTCGACTTCCGCGGGCTACGCGTGAAACTTGCCCGCACGCGTTCAACCGTTTCTTCGCTCACTGCAGGCCGACCCGTTGATTTCCCCTTACAGAGGCATCCAGAAGCTTTAAACTGCACATACCATCGCCGAATGGAGTTAGCAGTTGGTGGATCTTTCTTGAACTACGTCCTGAAGTGTCATTGCACTGTTATGACTGACTGATGTGAGTGCATTTCAAGCACGACATACGCTTTCTCGGCTCCTGTCGCCATTTTGTCTCACTGCGCTCTCGAGCGCTCTGGCGGCAGAAACCTGAAGTGCGGCTTCAGCCGAACAAAACTTTATGAGTTTTTCTACGTATCTGTAGTGTGTCGTGAGCATATGTCAATGAATGGAGCTACAGTGAATTTATGAAATCGCTTCAATCATTTGTAATAGCCCTGTACAAACAGATCGCCAGAACATTATGGCCACCTACCTAACAGCCGGTATGTCCATCTTTGCACGGATTACAGCTGAGACGCGTCGTGCCAGTGTGGCCCTGATAGATCGCTGGAATGAGTTGTCACCACCCAAGTCACCTAATTCCCGTAAATTCCGGTGAGGGGGGCCGGCAATGACCTCTGACGCCACATTCAGACACATCCGAGATGTGTTTGATCGGTTTTAGATTTGACGAGTTTTTTTTGGAGGGGTGGGGGGGGGGGGGGCACATCAATTGGAACTCGTCACTGAAATATGAAATAAATGCCGCTGCCGTCGGGAAGCGTGATTGTCATGAAGGGGTGTACAAGGTCTGCAACCAGAGTGTACGATACTTTTTGGCTGTCATGGTGCCTTGCAAAAGTTCCGTTGGACCCATAATGCCCATGTGAATGTTCCGCACAGCATACAGGAGCCACCGCTAGCTTGTCTCTGTCCCACAGCATAGGTGGCAAGGAGTTGTTCCCCTGCAAGACGACGGATTTGCGTCCTCCCATCAGCATGGTGAAGAAAGTATCGGGATTCATCAGATAAGGCAACGCTCTGCCACTGCACTCATATCCACTGCCGATGGTCATGTTCCCATTTCAGTCGTAGTTGCCGATGTCGTGGTGTCAACATTGGCACATGGGTGAGTCGTCGGCTGTGGAGTGTTCGGCGCACTGTGTGTTCAGACGCACTTGTGCTCTGCCCAGCATTAATGTCTGATATTAGTTCCGCCACAGTTCGCCGCCTGTCCTGTTTTACCGATCTGCCAAACCTACGATGTCCGACATCTGTAATGAGAGGTGGCCGCCCAATCCCACGAAGTCTGAACGTGGTTCCAACTTGGTTTCGCTACGTATTGAAGATTCTCGCCACAGGACTTTTCGAACACCCGACAACTCTTGCAGCTTCCGAAATGCTCGTGTTGAGTCTCCGCGCCATCACATTCTGCCATCGGTCAAACTCAGATAGATCGCGCACTTTCCCCATTCGACACACAGTCGACACGCTCACACGCGTCGTGCGTGTGTGTGTGTGACTAGCTGTCATTCCCCGCCAGTTGACGCTGCTCTCGCCTTGACGGGTTTATATCGATAGTAGATCGGTGGTCGCAATGTTCTGGCTAAACAGTGTATATTAACCTTCCATTGCTACTGCTGGGTCTCCCATACCCAGAGCTATGTTGATGATTAGCTTTTATTAGGATTACAACACTGAACCTGTGCCGTGTTTCGTTTAGCTTCTTATCTTTCATCGTTATGAAATTTGATTGTCGAGTTTTGGTTGGAGCCTATTGTCTAAGAGTGATTTTAACATATTTGGGTCTGCCAGAACGAAGGGTAGCAAGGCAGGGAGGGAACTACTTTCTGGTTCTACGGGACCCAGAATAGCAATGGTGGTATCATTTTTCATAACCCAAATACCATTTTAGCACACATTGAAAACTCTGAATTCCAGGAGTGGGCGAAAAATAGATGAAACAAAAAACCTGTGTAAGTATGCATTGCCAAATAAAATGGTTAGTGAAGAAACAGTTGAAGACCGCGGTGGCCGTGCGGTTCTAGGCGCTCCAGTCCGGAGCCGCGCTGCTGCTACGGTCGCAAGTTCGAATCCTGCCTCGGGCATGGGTGTGGGTGATGTCCTTAGATTAGTTAGGTTTAAGTAGTTCTAAGTTCTAGGGGACTAATGACCACAGCAGTTGAGTCCCATAGTGCTCAGAGCCATTTGAACCATTTTGAACAGCTGAAGAAATTGTAGACTCAGACATTGCACTACATATTAGTGAACACGATACAGAATGTGAAGAAAGTGGGGTGACAGTGACGCGAATCAGAATAATAATATTTTTTTGTAAGGATTACCATACTTAATTGATGAAAGACATTCCATATCCTCATATCAGAACTATCATATCATATTCCAGATATGACGAGAACCGCGAAGAAAAAAAAGACAGAAATAAAAACATGGCTTTTGTATTTTTTATAATAGGTAAAGCAAAGATGTGTAATTAATCTACGCATCAAGTCTGATAATCCTAAATACCCCTGTACACTGCGCTTCATTCATTAGATAGAGTTGAAATTGGAGCCTTTATAGGTTTGATGTATATTGGTGGAAGTACTCTGGGACAGAGATGGTACAGGATTAGAAATATTCTATTCTGTAGTGAACTTACAGAGGTTCAGGTTTCTGGGACAGCGTCTAAGATTTGATAATAAGCCAACTAAGCCCGAGAAATGGAAAGATGATACAAAATTGATTTGTTCACTAAAAAGTGATCCGCACACTATCCTCTTCGAGAATAAGTGACTGCAGATGATATGCTTGTAAAATTTCAAGGATGATGTAGTTTCGAATCTTCATTCCTTCCAAATCTGGCAAATATTGAATGAAAGCGTTCAATTTACATGATCCAAGAACAGCTTATACCGCAAAAATGGCTCTAAACACTGTGGGACTTAACATCTGAGGTCATCAGTACCCCAGACTTAGAACTACTTAAACATAACTAACCTAAGGACATCACACACATCCATGACCGAGGCAGGATTCGAACCTGCGACCGTAGCAGCAGCGCGGTTCCGAACTGAAGCGCCTAGAACCGCTCGGCCACAGCGGCCGGCAGTTTATACCTCAAAGTTGGAAGTTTATTTAGGACAGTAACCAGAAGGACCCTATAAACTGAGTGACCACATAGCTAATGTTGTGTAAAGGTTGTGTAAACAAACAAAAATTTACTCAAATCCAAAGCAAAGCGGTGTTGCCTACTTTAATACGTTGGTTGGAACCTTAATAGTGGCAACTATTTACTTATGGCTCGTACAAAGTAGATACGTGTTTCAAAGTTTTACTGACCTTCAAAGTAGTCACCAGCATTGTGTATAACCTGTTGCCAGCGATGTGGAAGTCGTAGGATACTCTTAGCAGCTCTGAAACGAATGCCGTGAAGTGTTTCCTTAGTTTAGAAATCGAGTTGAACTTACGAGGGCTTCAGTCAGGGGAGTGCAGTAGGTGGTATAGCACTTAGCAGCCCCATCAGTCAAACAAATCAGTAATAGCTTACACTATGCATGCTTGAGCATTGTCCTGCAAAATGATGGTCAGGTCCTGCAAAAGTGTCATCACTTCTGTCTCTGTGCTGTTCATTTTTGGAACACAACCGACGACCAGCTTAGAGACAGAAGTGATGACACTTTCTGCAGGACCTGACCTTCATTTTGCACGACAATGCTCAAGCACGGCATTCGCTTCAGAACTGCTACAAACTCGTCGGGCAATAGACCGCGCCGCTCAAACTGTCAACACAACTGGCACTGCTAAGAGTATCCACATCGCTGGCAACGGGTTACACAATGCTGGTGATCATTTTCATGGTCAGTAAAACTTTAAAACACGTGTCTATTTTGAACGAGCTGTAAATAAATAGTTGCCACTATTAAAGATCCAACCCTTGTATACACAACATAATTCCACGTCATGCGTTTTTGTGTTCCCAATCAGTAAAGAAATAGAACAGAGAAGTAAACTAGGTCTAAGAGACTCATCATAGCAAAAGTGATACAAGTGAACACAGCAGCAATGCAAGGTTAATGTCCTTGCAGACAATGTCAATAGTAGCCTCACACTCTCTGAAAAGAGATGGCTAATATTCAGTCAGATCTTGATAAGATTTGAAAGTGGTGCAAAGACTATGAACTTGATTCAAAAGTCCAGAAATGTAAAAT